>NC_137797.1:9586553-10044053 GCF_963383645.1 Muscardinus avellanarius | reverse complement strand
GGGACTCCACCGAGGATTCCAATCCGCCAACCCCCAAAGGTTACCATGCGATTCCATTTATGTAACATTCCTGAAATAACAAAGTTACACAGAGGAAGAGCAGGAGGGCGGTGGCCAGGGATTCGGGGTGTAGGGGTTGGAGGCAGAGTGTACCGCGCGGCGGCAGGCTGGATCCTTGGCTGATGGAACGTTTTGGGTCTTGTCCGTATTGATGTCACCACCAGGTTGTGACATCTTAGTCTAGTTTCTGCAAGATGCTACCATTGGGGAAACTGGCTGAAAGGTCCACAGGAACGCTGTGTTATTTCTCAGTTGCTTGTGAATCCATAATTATCTCAACATAAAAAAAGCAAAGCCAGGCGTAGTGGCGCGCCTGTAATCCCGGCACTTGGAGGCTGAGACGGGAGGATTGCAAGTTCCAGGACAGCCTCGGCAAGTAGTCAGACTCTTGTCAATTTAGCAAGACCCTATTTCAAAATAAAAATTAAAAAATAGTGCTGGGGGTATAGCTCAGAGGTAGAAGGTCCATGGGTTCAGTCCCCAGTAACACACAGACAGACAGACAGACAGACAGACAGACACACACACACACACACACACACACACACAGTCAAAAAAGCTGGGTGTAGTGGTGAATGCCTGTAATCCCTGTAGTTGGGAGGCTGAGACAGGAGAATTGCAGGTTCAAGACAGCACCCAGTAACTTATCAAGACTCCTTTTTTTTTTTGGTGGTGGTGGTACAGGGGTTCCTGGAAGCCCTTCTACCTCCGGGCTACACTCCCAGACCTATGTTTTATACTTTTTTATTTGGAAACAGGGTCTCTTAAGCCAGTGTGGCTGGCTTCGAACCTGTGCGATCCTCCTGTCTCTGCCTTCCAAGTGCGGGGATTACAAGTGTGTGCCGCCACGCCCAGCCAAGACTCTGTTTTAAAATAAAAAATAAGCTGGGTATGGTGGTGCATGCTTATAATCCCAGTACTTGGGAGGATGAGACAGGAGGATCCCACAGGCACAAAGCCAGCCTCGGCTACTTAGTGAGGCCCTTTGCAACTTAGTGAGACTCTGTTTCAAAATAAAGAATAAAAAAAATAGGGGGCGTAGCTCAGAGGTAGAATGTCCCTGGGTTTAATCCCTAGTGCCAGAAAAAAAAGAAGAAAAAGAAAGAAATAGGGCTGGGGGTATAGCTCAGAGGTACAATGTCCCTGAATTCAATTCCCAAAACCAAAAAATAAAATAAAATAAAAATAAAAAAGTTACAAGGGCTGGGGGTGTAGCTCAGAGGTAGAATGCCCCTGGGTTCAGTCTTGAGTAAAACACACACACACACATGCACGCACACACGCGCACACACACGCAGCCGGCATTCTTTACCCCTCCCATCTCACTCCCCACTCAGGAGAGCTGAGGTTGGTGCCAGTGTCTGGGGACCGCGCGGCTACTGCGAGTCCAGCTGTGCTGGGGCGGGGATCGCGGCCATTATTGTAAAAACTTAGAGTCCAGAGATGCTGAGGCAGCCAGCGTTATCCCAAGTGCCCAAAGGGAAGGTCTGGAGCGCACGGGCCCTGGCTTTATCCTCAGCCCTGGGGAAAGCTGTACAGACAGGGACTGTTCATGGCAGAGAGTACAACCTGGTGAGGCCGACGTCAACGCTGGCCAACCTGCAGGGGCTGAGGACCCCGGAGACTGGAGGGGAGCCTGGGAGGTGAGGGGACCTGAGTCGTCACTAAGTAGCCGAGGCTGTCCTTGAACCACGATCCTCCGGTCTCAGCCTCCCAAATGCTGGGACTACAAGCGTGTGCCACCACGCACGCCCGGCTCTGTACTAGGCTTTGAACCCGAGGGTATCCTGCCTCCTCGCTACATCCCAGCCCTTTTTATTTTGAAACAGAGCCTGGCTACGTTGCTGAGGCTGGGATCCTCTTGACTCAGCCTTCCAAGTACTGGAGGCCCAGGAGTGTGCCCAGCCTAGGCAGAGCTCCTCCACTTTACAGCTGAGAAAGCCAGGGCCTCCTCCGCCACACGCATGCGCACACACGCCTGCGACAGCCCCACATGAACACACCTGTGTCCATCGGCCCCAGTTTGTGCAGGCACCCACAGGCGCAGGCCAAGCATCCCCCAGGCTCGCCGCGCACCTCATCTCTAGTCGAGAGCTCAGAGCCAAGCCTAATTGAGTGACCTCGGGCCCAGCTGGGCCAAGGGACAGGCAGGGTCGGGGCTGGGGTCAGGGCCGGAGGTTCAGGGGTCCTGTCTGCTGCTGGCCTGGGAATGGGGCGGCCCTCCGCCAAGTCACAGTCCTCCTTGAGCCTCCCCACGGGCTCGTTCCTTCCTGGTGGGTGGCGGCAGCTGGGCCCCGCCAGGGAGGAGGAAGCTACTTGGTGGGGGAGGACAGTTCCACACAAAGACAGCTTCCCAGTAAATTCTTGGGAGCGGGAGCCATTCAGATCCTGAGCAACAGTCACCAGTACCCACTGGTGGTACCCAGTACCACCTGTACTGGGTACCCGGCCCTCCCTCGATTTCAGGTATAGAGTCCTAAATACCCAAAGCCTCTGTTGGTTCTTAGCTTTTCAAATTTCTTCTTTTTCCAGAACTGGGGATTAAACCCAGAGGCTGTCTACCCCTGAGTTTAAGGTCTTGCTAAACTGCTGAGGCTGGCCTCGAACCTTGGATCCTCCTGCCTCAGCCTCCTAAGCTGTGGGGATTGCAGACCTGAGCCACCATGCAATCCCCAGGAAGTGAAGCTTGCCTGCCGCTGGGGCAGGGCCACATCTCTGTCCCTCCAGATGTCCACTCCGTGGAGTGTCAGGACAGAGTGAAGGTGGCAGTGGCTGGGAGCGCTCTCAGACAGGGTCAGGGCCACAGACCTGGGGTCAGTGGCCATGCGTTCACCACCCCCAGGAGAATCTGTCCCCCATCTCTGCCTCAGTTTCCCCATTTGGGACATTTCCTGCCATCAGTGGCTGTCCTGGGGCTCAGTTATATCAGGACTCAGGAAGGGGGCCCGCTGAGGCTGCTCCCTGAGGCTGGCTGGTGGGAGGGCCTTGAGAAGATGGACACACCGCTGCCCACGCCAAGCCCCTCCATCCCCAGGGCAGGCCCCTGCAAGTCACCACCCACCCCACGCTCCTCACCCGCCCAGGCGCGGGGAGCTGGGCCTGGCCTGAGGCTCTGGAAAGGGAGCGGGTCAGCGTGGGTCTGGACGCTTCCCAGGCCCTAGACAGGTGGCCATGGAGAGCGGGGCGGCTGCAGCGGCCCACGCCTGCGCTTTCCGACCCGATTAATAGAAGCATTCCTCCATCCGTCATGGGAAGGCAGCGGCTCCTGCCATCAGTCACCCGGGAAGCGCAGACGGGTTCCAGCTGGACAGGACCTTCTTCCCACAGTCTCAGAGCGCTGGCCGCCCTGCCCCCACCCCAGCGCCCAGCAGACAGGCCTGGGGGGAGCCCCCAGACCTCAGCTGCTGCCGCCACGTCCACCAGACACACACACACACACACACACACACACACACACACACACACACTCAGGGTTGCTCCCCAACACCTAGCTGTCTGGTATCTGGCACATAATAGGTCGTATACAGGGGGGGTACTGGAGATTGAACCCAGGGGCACTTTAGCTCCTCAGGTACCTCCTCGGGCCTTCTTCTTATTTTGAGTCAGGGTCTCACTGAGCTGCGAGGCTGGCTTCGGTCCTCCTGCCTCAGCCTCCTGAGGAGTGGGGTTCCAGGCCCGCCGCCAGGATCTGAGCTACCCCCCCCCCCCCGGCTCTTGGTAGCCCGGCGCCCATGTTGAATGGGTGCCTGGCCAGCCTCATTCAGGAGGCTGTGTGTCTGCCCCGGGCTGTGGGCCTGGCCGGGGTTGCTCTGGCCAGCAGGCACGAGAAGTCTGAAATGTGCAGAAGCCCTCGGGGTCCTCCAGCCAGGCTCTCATTTGATCATCACAACACTCCCGGGAGGCAGGTGGCTCCCCTCCCATCCTGGAGGTGATGGCCTGACACGTCCCCCAGGAGATTCATGTGTCCACATTGTGATGTTCAGAGGTGAATAATTGTGTGAGGGCTCCGACCTCCTCAGTGGATAGCCCATCTGATGGGTTTCTGATCTCAGCGGACTTCTTGGGTGGTAACTGTAGGCAGGTGGGGTGTGACTGGAGAAGGTGGAACCCAGGGGCATTGTACCTCCAAGCTACACCCCCAGCCCTATTTTTTGGTCTTATTTATTTATTTATTTGTTTGTTTATTATTTTTGCAGCACTGGAGATGAAACCTGGGGGCATTCTACTTCCGAGCTATACTCCCAGCCCTATTTTTTAGTCTTTTAACTTTTGAAACAGGGTCTCACTGAGTTGTGAACCTCGCTAAGAAGCTGAGGCTGTCCGCGAACTGCGATCCTCCAGTCTCTGCCTCCTGAATTCTAGGATTATAAGCGTGCACCACCACATCTGGCTTTAAAGTTGGGTTTTTTTTTTTTTTTTTTTTTTTGCAGTACTGGGGTTGGAATCTAGGGGCATTCTACCTCTGAGCCCTATTTTTTTAGTCTTCTGATTTTTTTTGAAACAGGGCCTCACTGGGTTGTGAAGGGCCTCACTAAGTAGCTGAGGCTGTCCATGAATTGTGATCCTCCAGTCTCAGCCTCCCGAATGCTAGATTATAAGTGTGTACCACCATACCTGGCCTAAAGTTATTCTTTGTTTTATTTGCAGTACTGGGGATGGAACCCAGGGGCATTCAACCACCAAGCCACACTCCTTGCTCTATTTTTTATTCTTTATTTTGAAACCAGGTCTCACTGAGTTCCAAAGGGCCTAAGTAGTAGCGGAGGCTGTCCGTGAACCACAGTCCTCCTGTCTCAGCCTCCCAAATGCTGGGATCACAAGCGTGCCCACCACACCCAGCTTCTTGCTAAGTTGCTGAGACTGGCCTGGGACATGCAATCCTCCTGTCAGCCTCCCAGGTACTGGAATTGCAGGCACGCACCACTACACTCAGGTATTCTATAGGAATGCATTCAGCAACAACTAAAAGAAAAATCCAACTTACAGTGGCTTAGGGAAGAAAAATAGAGATTCTTTTCTTCAATAATAAGAAAGCGGGAGGTCGTAACAGTTCATTGGCTTGACCATCCTGCTTTCCCTGTGACCTCTTGTCTTTTTCATTGTTTCATTACTGTTAAATGGCTACCAGTCCTCCAGGTATCATATCTGCATTCAAAGCAGCAAGAAGGAAGATGAAGGCTCTGCCTTTTGCTGAAGGATCCTTCCTACTGCCACCGTTCAGTAGACTTCCTCTTACGACCCATCAGCAGTCACGAGGCCACACTCGGCCAGGCCCCGGTCCAGGGGAACAGATGTCCAGGTTGGGTTAGACCAATCACAATCATCCTGGTGTTGACCCCGGCATTTCTGCAGCTCAGGGTTCTCCTGAGCAGGGCAAGGGCGGGCTGCTGGCGGACGGGACAGTTTCCACGTAGCATCTCCTCGGATTCTCACACAGCCTCAGAAGCCGGAGCTGTGTCCCTCCACTGAGCGGTGAGGGGACTGAGCTAGCCAGCCCGTGTGTCTCTGACCCCGCGGCGGACTGCCAGGTCAAGGAGACCTCAGTGCCAGGAAAGCGAGCCGCCAGCGCCACCCAACATGCCCTGCACCAGGCACCAAGCCAGGCCCCAGGGACACAGAATGGCTGCTCAGGCACAGATCCTGACACCCCCCCCCCCCACACACACACACACCCTGCCTAATTCAAGGAACTCTTGGAAAGAATATTTGAACAGATTTGGAGAAAGAAGACTCACTTCCAGCCCGGCGGCTGCAGAGGCTGCAGGAACAGTTGCGGTTTTTTCCACCTTTTATTTTTTCATTGTGATAAAAACACACAAAGATGCTGTACTGTCTTTACTATTTTTAAGGGGTTTTAACTGGTATTAAGTACCTTTCATCTTGCAAAACTGGAACTCTGGTTTTTTGTTTTTTTGCAGTGCTGGGATGGAACCCAGGGTCATCCTACCTCTGAGCTACACCCCCAGCCCTATTTTTAAAGTCCATTTATTGCTGGGCGTGGTGGCGCACGCTTGTAATCCCCGCGCTTGGGAGGAAGAGACAGAAGGATCGCGCAGGTTCGAAGCCAGCCGCGCGCGCTGGTTTAGGAGACCCTGTTTCCAAAATGAAAATGTAAAAAATAGGTCTGGGAGTGTATCCCGGAGGTAGAAGGGCTTCCAGGAACCCCAGTACCACCAAAAAAAAAAAAAATAAAAGTCCATTTATTAATTAATTTATTTATTTTGTGGGTCTGGGGATGGAACCCAGGGGCCTCCAAGCTACATCCCCTCGCCGCCCCAGGGACCCTGGGTAGCGTCCTCCCCACCTCGCCGCCCCAGGGACCCTGGGTAGCGTCCTCCCCATGCCTGAACGCCAGCAACCAGCTTCCAGTTCAAGCTCAAGTTCACTGTCAAAGTGCCCTGGAGGGATGTCAGTGGCAGCCTTTTTTTTTTTTTTTTTTAGTCTGGGGATGGATTTGACCTCCGAGCTATACCCCCTGCCCTATTTTTATCCTTTATCTTGAAAGAGGGCCTCACTACGTAGCCGAGGCTGTCCGCAAACCGTGATCCTCAGGTCTCAGCCTTCCAAATGCTGGGATTACAAGCGTGCGCCACCACACCCGACTTCTTTTTATTTTTTTGAAACCGAGTCTCACTGAGTTGCAGAGGGCCTCACTAAGTAGCTGAGGCTGTCGGTGAACCGCGATCCTCTGGTCTCAGCCTCCTGAATGCTGGGGTTACAAGCGTGCGCCACCACGCCCGGAAAAACTGGAACTCTTGCTGTCCACTGAACACTACCGCCCATCTCCCATCCCCTGGCGCCAGCAACCCCCGTTTTCACCACCAGCCCCAGGAATGCAGCTCCCCAAGGACTCGCGAGCGGGGCTCAGGCATTTGTTCTGTCGTGCCTGCCTCAGTTTCCCTCAGCTTGGAGTCCTCGAGGTCTGGCCTGGTGTGGCGGGCCAGGTTTCCCTTCCTCGTATTCTGGTAGGTGATCACCATGTTTTGTGTACGCTGCCCTGAGCAAGAGCGAGCAGTCTCCTCGCGTGCTGCTTCTCAGTTCTTTGGGGTGAACACCCAGAAGTGGAATTGCTGGGTCATGACGTTCGTGCTCAAAAAACGGTCCTGCGCTTGTAACCCCAGCATGCGGGAGGCTGAGACAGGAGGATCGCAGTTCGTGGACAGCCTCGGCTACGTAGTGAGGCCCTCTTTCAAGATAAAGGATAAAAATAGGGCAGGGGGTATAGCTCGGAGGTCAAATCCATCCCCAGACTAAAAAAAAAAAAAAAAAAAAAAAAGGCTGCCACTGACATCCCTCCAGGACACTCTGACAGTGAAGTTGAGCTTGAACTGGAAGCTGGTTGCTGGCGTTCAGGCGTGGGGAGAACGCTACCCAGGGTCCCTGGGGTGGCGAGGTGCAGGGATCCAGACAGATCAGAGGGCATCCCACAGCTTCTTGATGAGCCCCACTTGGAGATGGGTGCTCCATTGGAGGACAGGCGCCTAAGGGACAGGGGAGAGGAAGGCGGAACATGGCGGGATGTTCTGGGGGTGCGAGGAGGGAACCCTGGGGGAGGTGCTGGATGGTCGGCGCAAGAGAGAGTAGAGAGCCAGGTGTGGCGGCACATGCCTGTAATCCCAGTATTGGGGAGTCTGAGACAGGAGGATCCCATATTCAAGGCCAGCCTCAGCAACTTAACAAGACCTTCAGCAACTTAGTAAGATGCTATCTCAAAATAAAAAATAAAAAAGGCTAGGGGTATAGCCTTTTTTATTTATTTTATTTTTTTGGTGGTACTGGGGTTCCTGGAAGCCCTTCTACCCCTGGGATACACTCCCACGGGCTACACTCCCAGACCTATTTTTTAACCTTTTATTTGGAAACAGGGTCTCTTAAGCCAGCACGGCTGGCTCCGAACCAGCGCGATCCTCCTGTCTCCGCCTCCCAAAGCGCGGGGATTACAAGCGTGCGCCACCACGTCCGGCACAGGCCTTTTTTAGCCTTTTTTTAGCGTGAGATAAAATGCCCCTGGGTTTAATTACCAGTAGACAGGGGGAAAAAAAAATGCTATAAACAGCCAAGTCCTGCCAAGAAGTGAAGGGCCTCCCTGGCTGAGGGCCCTGCAGCGGTGCCCGGTGCAGAGCAGTGGGCGAGGGAGGCCCAGGCCACAGCACTGTGAGGAGCGCTGCCATCACAGGCCTCGGCGGGAGGTATTGATCCTGCTTGCAAGGCGAGTATTGATTCTGTTGGAGCAGCAAACGCAGATCTCCCGCCTGCTCAGCAATTTATGAGCCACCCAACATTTTTCGACTATGCATTCTGCACACGTCCTTTCCTTCTCAAGTGAACCAGAATTGCTTTCTGTTGCCTGCAATTAAGAACACTGCCTCAGCCAGGCATGGTGGCCCATGCTTGTAATCCTAGTACTTGGGAGGCTGAGATAGGAGGATCGCAGGTTCAAAGCCAGCCTCAGCAGTGTAGTGAGGTTCTCAGCAACCTAGTAAGCCCTGTTTCCAATTAAGAAATTAAAAATTGGGCCAGGTATGGTGGCCCATGCTTGTAATCCGAGCACTTGGGAGGCTGAGACAGGAGGATCGCGCAGGTTCAAAGCCAGCCTCAGCTACTGAGTGAGGCTCTCAGCAACTTAGTGAGACCCTGTTTCCAAATAAAGTATAAAATAGGTCTAGGAGTATAGCCCAGAGGTAGAAAACACCTGAGTATACCCTCAGTACCACACACACACACACACACACACACACACACACAATCAGGCCGGGGGCATCGCTTGGAGGTAGAATGCCTCTGAGTTCAATCCATAGTACTAAAAAGAAAAAGGAAGGAAGGAAGGAAGGAAGGAAGGAAGGAAGGAAGGAAGGAAGGAAGATGAGGAGGAGGAAGAAGAACACTGCCTTGTCTAGAAATTGGTGCCAGGAGTGGCTTCAGGCAATGGCTATCAGAGGGAACTTGGAGAAGTCGGAATTGGTGATGCGGACGGCTGGCAGGCAAATCAGTAAAAGGGGCACAAAATACGGGACACAGCTGGAGGCCTGGGCGTGCAGGGGACACAGGATGCCACCTGTTTGGTTTTTTTTTGTTTTTTGCCGCCACCTGGAATGAGCCATAGAAGGCGAAGCTTCAGACAGGCTCCAGGCCCTAGAGAGAGCAGAGGGACGGAGCCGCTGGGCGTCTGCGGGCTCTGGGCGGCTGGAGGACAGAAGCACCACCCTCACCAGGCGTGGCGGTGCAGGCCTGCATTCCCAGGCCTTGGGAGGCTGAGGCGGGAGGAGCACAGGTTCAAAGTGAGAGTCAGCAACTTAAGGAAGCCTTGTTCCAAAACAAAAACATGTCAAAAAGGGCTGAGGGTGTAGCTGAGAGGTAGAATGCTCCTGAGTTCAATCCCCGGTGCCACCCAAAAGTAAAATAAGAAACAATAAGTAGGGCTGGGCTCAATCAGAAGGAGGAGGAAACCAAAACTAAATTCTTGGCTCAAGACCCCAACGGAAACCTGCGGACTTGGGCCGGGGGTCCATCCCATTGGTTAGCGCTTGCCTGGTGCGTGAAAAACCCTGGGATCCACCTAGCACGGTAAAGTAAAACCAAAAGGAAGAAGCGAACACAAACCCTGAGGGCCTCTACGACACATTTGTTTGGGTTTTGCAGCCCACAAGGCCAAGACTCACACACAAAACTCACAACCTGAGCCCACGTGACAGCGAGTCATGACCCCCCAGCCCTTATGGAGATCCTGGAAGTCGGGCGTGGTGGTACACTTGTAATCCCCACACTTGGGAGGCGGAGATAGGAGGTCATGCAGGTGCAAAGCCAGCCGCGCTGGCTTAAGAGACCCTGTTTCCAAGTAAAAAATATAAAATAGGTCTGGGAGTGTAGCCCAGGGGTTGAAGGGTTCCATCCCCAGTACCCCCCCACACACACACACACAAGATCCTGGAAGATTCTGGATAGCTGGCCCCCAGTTCCCAAGGAGCCCGATGCTGCTGGGCCCGCCATAATCACACCCTCACAGACGGGCCACCCTTCAGACTAAGTGGGGTCCCAGCACGCCTGAGGGGCAATAGTTGAAGAGCTGTTCCCAACTTAAATCTGTGGGGAATTTGGTTATTTCCAGCCTCAGAAGCCAGGAGACTTGTGTGAATGGCCGGGGTGCTTGCCCAGGAGGAGGGGCGCAGGTTTTGATCAGGCTGGACTTACAGGCACAGCCTGCGGTTCTGGATTCAGGGTGCTGGCCCTCCCAGGTGGAGGGGCTCTAGTAATTTCCACACTGGTGCGCTGGTGCACAGACAAGCAGATGCGATGGCCCACCTCACTGAGGAGGGGACGACGCTAGAGAGACGGGCAGATTAACAAGCGGTCCTACTGCCAGAGCCCAGAATACTGTCCCTTCACCAACAGGCATGAGCCACCCTCTGGAACAGACCAGGGACTTTTAAAATGTCTTCGGAGCTGGGCAAGGTGGCACACTCCTGTAATCCCTGTATTTGAGAGTCTGAGACAGGAGGATTGCAAGTTTGCAGTTAGCCTCAGCAATTTGGCAAGGCTGTCAGCAACTTAGCAAGAACCTTTTTTCAAATAAAATAAACAATAAAATAGGGCTGGAGGTATAGACTCAGAGGTAGACTGCCAGGCCGGGCGTGGTGGCGCACCCTTGTAATCCCCGCGCTTGGGAGGTGGAGACAGGAGGATCGTGCAGGTTCGAAGCCAGCCACGCTGGCTTGAGACCCTGTTTCCAAATAAAAATATAAAATAGACCTGGGAGTGTAGCCCAGAGAAGTGCCCTGGGTTCCACCCCCAGTACCACCAAAAAAAAAAGAGGTAGACTACCCATGGGTTCAATCCCCCGTGACATACACAATGTTTTACTGGCTCCTCAGAGCTGCAAAATAAATTAATAAGACAGTGCGCAGCTAAGGAGTCCTGCCAGTGGCCCTGCTCCTGGTGTCTAGAGGAGAAACCAAGACCCTGGGAGTGCAGAGGTCTGGTGGCAGCAGAGACTGCTGGGCGGGACAGCAGCCACAACAGGCGCAGGACCAGGTGGCTCTCCCCGTGGTCTGACCAATGGGGATCTGTAGACTAATGGATCACGAGGTCCCCAGAGCAAAAACAGCTCAGGACCTACAAAGTCACGTGATGCTTATACCAGAAGGGCCTGAGTCTGGTGAACACAGGTCTTACTTGGGGCCCCCATGCCCAAAAAAGGACATGTGGATGAGTGGATGGATGGGTAGCTGGGTGGATGGATGAATGGATGGATGGATAAGTGGGTGAATGGATGGGCGGATGGATGGGTAAGTGGATGGGCGGATGGATGGATGGATAGATGGATGGATGGATGGGCAGATGAAGGGATGGGTGGGTAAGTGGATGGGTAGATGGGTGGGTGGATGGATGGATGGATGGATGGGCAGATGGAGGGATGGGCGGATGGAGGGATGGGTGGGTAAGTGGATGGGTGGATGGATGGATGGATGGATGAAAGATGGGTAGATGAATGGGTGGGTGGGTGAGTGGGCGGATGGAAAGATGGATGGATGGAGAAATGTGGACTTAGAGAGAGATGACTAGATAGACCGAAGACAAATGTAACACGAGGTCTTCCAATCGAGGAAGGGTGCTAAGTGTGCCGCTGGCCAAGAAGTCGAAACGTCTGTATTTAGTGACGCCCTCGGGTCTCCAGTTTTCCAGCTGTGACTTGGGGCCGACACGCTCGGCTCCTCTGGGCAGAGCTTTCTATTCCCGAGTTCTAAGGTTCCGCTGAGCGCCCACTGTAGACCAGGCAGTGTTAGGTCTGGGGACCGAGCTGAGAACAACACTAGTCCCTCTGGAGTTCCTTTGGGGGAGGCTGGAGAGACAGGTGAGCTGTTCCTGTAGAGTGAGCCCAACGGGAAATGAGCTGAGGAGACAAGAGGGTCGGGAGAGAAAACGGGGTGTGGCCGGGGCTGTGCTCCGGGCAGCGGCAGGCGGGTCCACCAGCATGGAGGCCCAGGCTGGGTGGGCTGGAGGGGCCGGGACCTTCCCTGATCCCGCAGAACCCCGCAGAACTGCGGCTGAACCGGGCTGTGACCCAGGCCTGTGGACTGGTGCTGGGGTCGTGAGCTCCTAGCCAACGCACGCGCGTGCACACACGCACACGTGGTATCAGCAGAGGACCTGGGTGGGATGGAGCCGCTTACACACACACACACACACGCACACGCACACACGCACACACATGCACACGTGGTGTCAGCAGAGGACCTGGGTGGGATGGAGCCGATTACACACACACGCACACATGCACACACACGCACACATGGTGTCAGCAGAGGACCTGGGTGGGATGGAGCCGATTACACACACACACACACACACGCACACACACGCACACACATGCACACATGGTGTCAGCAGAGGACCTGGGTGGGATGGAGCCGCTTACACACACACACACACACACACACACACATGCACACACGCACACACATGCACACGTGGTGTCAGCAGAGGACCTGGGTGGGATGGAGCCGCTTACACGCACACACACACACACACACATGCACACACGCACACACACGCACACGTGCTGTCAGCAGAGGACCTGGGTGGGATGGAGCCGCTTACACACACACACACACACACACACGCACACACGCACGCACACACACGTGGTGTCAGCAGAGGACCTGGGTGGGATGGAGCCGCTTACACACACACACACACACGCACACACGCACACACACACGCACACACACGCGGTGTCAGCAGAGGACCTGGGTGGGATGGAGCCGCTTACACACACACGCACACACGCACACACACGCACACACGCACACGTGGTGTCAGCAGAGGACCTGGGTGGGATGGAGCCGCTTACACACACACGCACACACGCACACACGCACACGTGGTGTCAGCACAGGACCTGTGTGGGATGGAGCCGCTTACACACACACACACACACACACACACACACACACACACACACGTGGTGTCAGCAGAGGACCTGGGTGGGATGGAGCCGCTTACACACACACACACACACGCACACACGCACACACACACGCACACACACGCGGTGTCAGCAGAGGACCTGGGTGGGATGGAGCCGCTTACACACACACGCACACACGCACACACGCACACACGCACACGTGGTGTCAGCAGAGGACCTGTGTGGGATGGAGCCGCTTACACACACACGCACACACGCACACACACGCACACGTGGTGTCAGCACAGGACCTGTGTGGGATGAGCGCTTGGCAGCTGCGCCACCTCTCCAAGCCCGTGGCTGTCACCTCGCTGTTTATCATCTCCTGTCCCTCAGAGCCAGCTGGCGAGTGCCGTGTGCCTCCGTTTGGCTTCCTAAGCAGGAAATGTTCATTTTAAAATTTTTGCTTGTAGTACTGGGGATTTTTTTTTTTTTTTTTTTTTTTTTTTTTGCAGGTCTGGGGATGGAACCCAGGGGCATTCGACCTCTGAGCCAAACCCCCTGCCCTATTTTTTTATTCTTTATTTTGAAACCGGGTCTCCCTGAGTTGCGGAGGGCCTCACTAAGTAGCTGAGGCTGTTTGCGAATCGCGATCCTCCGGTCTCAGCCTCCAGAGTGCTGGGATTACAAATGTGCGCCATCACGCCCAGCTCCCAGCCCTTTTTTGTTTATTTTGTTCTTAGCTTATTTTTTTTCCAGGGAGTCTTTTTTTTTTTTTTTTTTTTTGTCTTCTTGGAACTGGGGATGGAACCCAGAGCAACACACCTGCAAAGCAGGCGCTTTGCCACTGAGCCACACCCCAGCCTTATTTTGTATTTTGAAGCAGGGTCTCGCTAAGTTGCTGAAAGTCTCCCTGGGTTTCTGAGGCTGGCCTCAAATCTGTGATCCTCCTATTTCAGCCTCCCAAGTACCGGGATTATAACTGTGCGCCACTGCGCCCAGCGCATTGTTTTGTTTGGGGGGGAAGATGCTGAGCTTGCAAGGTGACAGGCCCATGCTCCTGAGAGAGGAGGGCTGCGGGCTGCGGGCTGCGGCGGGGGCAGAGGAGGCTCTTGAGGGGAAACAAGGCCCGAGGGAGCAGAGGAGTGTCCACCGTCTCCTTCCCAAGGAAAACAGGGTGAGCAAGTAGTATTCAGTGCAGCTGCAAGGCCAGAAAAAAAAAAATTAGAGGAACTCAAACAGCAGGAATAAACCTTTCTTGGTTGACTAAAAGCTCCCAAGCTGGGCAGTCCAGGCGCGCGGCCGGCCCACGCCACCCTCAGCACTTCACCTCTGCCTCATGGCGCAGGGTCACTCTCTGTGCAGACAGCACGCCTGTGTCACCAACGGTGCCGGGGATGGCGGAAGGAAGGGACCCTTCTCCCCAGTGGAGGGAGGGGCTGCTGGAAGACGGCTGTTTTAGCCTGGCGGGTCTAAGACCCCCAGGCCCCAGAAGCCCCCGGGCTGGCCATGCTGCTGCGGGGGTGGGCACGGAGGAAAGGCAGGCGGCTCCGCCGGGAGGGTCCTCCAGCCGTCCACCGCCACGCAGCAGCCAGCTGTGGGCAGCTGCCGCGGTGCCCCGTGGGGCCCCCAGCCGCCCTCTGGTTTCCGTCTCTTGATGGCGCCCTCCTCTCCCTCCTCCCAGCAGTCTTCCCTGGCTCTCCGGGAGCTCAGAATACTGCAGAGTGTGAGGACAGGGAGGGCCCCACAGGCAGTGCTGTGCGGGCAGGGGCAGGAGGTCGGCGCTGCCCACCCCACCAAGGGTGGAGGCCGCCGGCCACGTGTAGGGTCCAGGGTGGATTCCAATGAAATCGCTGTGACCTAAGGCACAGCTGGGTACGGAGGCGCAGGCCTGTAATCCCTGTACTCGGGAGGCTGAGACAGGAGGACGGACAGTTCAAGGGTAGCCTCGCAAGTAGTGCGACTCATCGACCTAGCAAGGCCCTGTTTCCAAATATGACATAAAAAATCGGGCTAGAGGGTGTAGCACAAAGGCAGAATGCTTCTGGGTTCAATCCCCAGGAACACACACACACACACACACACACACACACACACACACGCAGGTGGCAGGGATCAGGATGGGGAGTGAATACGTTAATGAAGGAGTCAGGTAACCAGGCAATCGCTCGGACCTCAAACGGTGCCCAGTCTAGCCTCCGTCTGGGCACTCTATCTAGTGTCTGTCTGGCTTTGTTACAAACTGCCCCTTTGATGAGTCCTGGGCTCTGTGGCGCAGGCGGCACCCGCAGCAGATATTCCCTAGGGTGGGCTCCCAAGTCTTTGCACTAGAGAAAGCTGGGGGTGGGGGTGCAGCTCGGTGGTCGAGCCTGTGCGGGGCAGGTGTAAGGCCCTGGGCTCCATCCCCAGCACCAAAAAATAACAAGTAAAAAGGTCAGTAGGGCATGGTGGCACAGGCCTGTAATCCCAGGACTTGGGAGGCTGGGACAAGCGGATCACAGGTTCCAAGCCAGTCTCAGCGACTTAGTGAGACTCTGCTTCGTATAGGAAATGGAAATATATATATATTAAAAAGGAAGGGCTAGCTCAGAGGGAGAATACCCCTGAGTTCAGGCCCCTGCACCATAAAACAAATGAAGGAAGCATAAAGCAGAGACCTTGGGCCGAACCTCGGAGACCAGGAGTGCGGCCAGATGGGCGGGCAGCGCCCACGGCGGGCTGCCCGCGCCGCTGCCGACGCGAGAGGTTAACGCTGCGCTCGATGCCAACACAGACCTCCAGTGGATTCGTTTGGTTTTGTGGTTATCTTTTTTTTTTTACAACTTTAAATACGGAATATAAATAAATTTTACATTTAAAAAATAAAAGTAAAGCCCCCAAAAATATAATCACCGACTTTACAAACGGAAGAAAGCAGGGTCGAGGGGGGAGCGGTGGGAGGCAGGAAGGCAGGAGGGGCTCGGCCCACCGTCCCTCTCCTCTCCTCGAGCCGGGTGGGGCTGGAGGACCTGGGGTGGGGGCTGCTCAGGGCCGAGGCCTGGGAACGGACAGGTTGCTCCCCACGACCCGGCAGCCTCGGTCCCACTGCTCCAAGCCACAGGCTGCGGGGGCACACAGACCCTACGCGTGAATTCGGTTCCCTTCCCTTGGACCCTTGACCTACATCTGCCAGAACTGTCAGGATAAAGACACAAATCGGCGCTGCGTGATGTGAGATGCTCCTGCGTGATGTGAGGTGCTCCTGCGCGCAGTGCGCACCCCGGATCCGCTGGGCGGGCCGCCTGCTGCCCCGGCCCCTGTCTTCGGCCCCAGGGAGCCATGTGGGGTCAGTGGAGCCGCAACCGAGGGTCCAGGAGCCCCTGGTGGGCAGGCTGTGGGGCCGGGACAGGGCGGCGCAGGGTGGAGGTAGACAGAAGCCTGCGGAGCGGGAGAGGCGCGGCGGCGGGTGGGAAGCACGCTCCCTGCGGCTCGGCCACCTGCCGAGGAGTCCAGGTCCTGGATGAGGGTCCTGGATTTCATCCGTATAAAACGCCCGGGGAGGGGCCGGCAGGCCGGGCCCTGGGTCCGCGCTCGCGCACCAGCCGCGGGCTTCCTCGCGGTCCGCGGCCGTCCCCTGGGCGTCCGGTCCCAGGTCCTGGGGTCGAGGAGCGGGCGCGGGGTGCGGGCCTTGGAGTCCTTCTCGTCGTCGGCGGGGCGGGAGGGCGGACGGTCGCGGAGGAGCGAGGGGAGCACCATTGCCGTCCGAATCAGGCATCGAGACAGACGGGCGGGGGACACATTATCACTCCAAGGACCCCATGGGGGCGATACAGCAAATGCCATGTTAAATAACCCTGCGGAGGGGAGAGGTCAGAGCGTGCCGGC
Organism: Muscardinus avellanarius; assembly: GCF_963383645.1. Taxonomy (NCBI): domain Eukaryota; kingdom Metazoa; phylum Chordata; class Mammalia; order Rodentia; family Gliridae; genus Muscardinus; species Muscardinus avellanarius. The sequence continues at coordinate 10,027,225 of NC_137797.1, read as the reverse complement.
CGCCCCGCCCGCCCGCCCGCCGGCCGTCCGGCCTCACCTGCTCCGGAGCCCTAGGCCCCCAGCGCCTTCCCCGCGCCGCCCAGAGTGTGCTTGAGCTTCCGGCGCTTCCCCTGGGGGGGCCGGCGGACCCGCACCGTGCGCACCGCCACCCGGGTCTGGGGCGTCTTGGCTGCTGGAGAGGAGGAGAGCGCGGTGAGGAGCCGGCCGGGTGTCCGCCCTCGCCCAAGTCTGCGGTGAGCCGCCCTGCCCGCCCCGGACCCACAGCCCGCAGCTGGCCGGCCTCGGGCCCTTCCTCGACCTCCCGGGCCTCAGTTTCCCCATCTGTGAGATGGGGTCAGAAGCCATCACAGGCTCCAGTCACTGGCAAAGCTCTCTGAGAGGTCCCTGATGAGGGCCGGGGGGTTAAATACGGGGAGTCAGCCGGGCGTGGTGGTGCACACTTGTAATCCCAGCTCTTGGGAGGCTGAGACAGGAGGATCGAGTGAGGCTCTCAGCGACTTAGTGAGACCCTGTTTCCAAATAGAATATAAAATAGGTATGGGGGTGTAGCCCGGAGGTAGAAAGCCCCTGGGTTCTACCCTCAGTACCACCAAAAAATAAAATAAATAAATAAATAAATAAATAAATAAATAAGGGGAGTCTTGGCCACCCCAGCAAGCCCAGGGCACTGCAGCCGTGTCCTGCTCTCTAGGAACCCCTTGGAAGATCACACAGAATGCCTAATAAACTACGCCCATTTTACACACGAAGAACAGCATCTTTCCTTCCCGGAGAAGTCACTTTCCATAAAAGTAGATAAATATTTTGCAACATGTCAGTTTGAAGCCATCAGGGATCAGCCTTCCCGGGCCTCCAGAGAAGAGGCTCAGCTCAGGACCAGGGGAGGCCCTGCCTCTAGGGGTTTGTCAAGGAGAGGTGAGGGCGAAAAGACCTGCCTGCGGCTGGCCCAAGCAGCCACTGAGGATCTACACTCATCTATCTGATTTTTTAAAATGTTCAAGCCGGGAGTGGTGGCGCACGCTTGTAATCCCCGCTCTTGGGAGGCAGACACAGGAGGATCGCGCAGGTTCGAAGCCAGCTGCGCGCGCTGGCTTAGGAGACCCTGTTTCCAAATAAAAATGTAAAAATAGGTCTGGAAGTGTAGCCCGGAGGTAGAAGGGCTTCCAGGAACCCCAGTACCACCAAAAAAAAGAAGTAAAATCGGGTTGGGGGGTGTAACTTGGAGGTAGAACGCCTCTGGGGTCCCTTCGCAGTACCCAAATAATTAATAAGTAAATAAGCAATGTTCACGTCGCAGTCTTGACTTGACGACTGGTCCTCTCACAAGACATTTGAGCCGACACTCGAGAGCTCGCTCCGGGCTAGGGTCTAGTGCTCGCCACCTTAACTTAGGGCCTTCACCTCTCTGTGCTCCAGCCGCCCGTTTGTACCCAAGGACTGAATCGCAAGGTCACATTCCAGAGCTAAAATCTAAAAACCCTTCTAAAGAAATACGACAAGATGGGCGCCAGAGAGCTGTCGGGTGGGGCAGGAGACACCAGGCTCTGGCCACGCCCGGCTCCGGGTCAGCTGTGCGCCCTGGGCGAGACCCCAGTGCCTCTGGGCCAGGAGAAGGGGCCGGACCAACCCGGGTCTCTTTCGAGTCAAATCTAACTGTACCCCTCAAACGGGGATCTCAGGAAACCTCCCAACAGGGACAAGTCCAGTCCCCATCGCCGCCCTGGCCGCCTGGCTGCCCCGCCTGTCCTTGCCGAGGGCTCACTACTTCACACGGCGGCCAGCACCCATGGACCCCTGGTGGGTCACCAGCTTTTCTGTACATGGAGCTAAGACCTCTGTCCCCTGGGGGGCTTTTCCCAGTGGGCCTAGTTCCCCCTCTAAAGCCACCAGAAGCTAGTCTGGTTCCTTGTCCCAGAGCAAGCTGTCAGATCCCCGAAGGCCACATGCCTGGTTTCGCCACCAGTCCGTGCATTCATGCAGTGAAGCGGGGGTGGGGGCTGTGGTGGCAAGACTGGAAACCGGGCTGCTCCGGGCAGGGGGCAGGGAAAGACCTCTAGGGGGAAGTGTCTTCTGAGCTGAGATCCAAACCAAGAAGGAGCTAGGCTCATAAAGAGCTGGAAGAAGTGCAGTTCAGAGGGACCAGTGTGTGCAAAGGCCCTGAGGCAGAGATGCATTCAGCTGCTTGAGGCACCAGCCCAGCCAGGATGGCCTAAGTCCAGGGGACTGGCTGCTGGCGGGGTCACAGGGCCAGCTGGGGGCTACATCCTCACGCCTGGCTGCTCAGGTGGCGAGGGGTCTGGATTGTTCTCCGTGGGCTGGAAAGCCCCAGGAGAGTTTGGCCGGGGTATGCCCGAGCCCTCTGCCAGGGCGGAGAGCCTCGGAGCAGACCCTGGGAGGCAGTTACCTCGCGGCTCCTGGGAGCCCCCCGGGCTTCGGGTCACAGGCCGCATGGACGCCACGGTCTCACACTTGCAGGACAGGTGGTCTTCCAGGGTCACCGTGGCCTTCTCGAAGGTCGGCTTCTTCCGCACGATCTGGATCTTCCTCACCTGGGGGACGGAACCGACAGGCCAGCTGTGCAGAGGCCGCACGCGCCGCGCCTGCTCTGCCCACCGGGCTCGCCTTCCTCGAAAGCCCAGGGAGGATGGCGGGCCTTGCCCTCTGCCCCTGGGGGCTTTTCCATCAAAACAAGCCCCGACCTGGCCTGGCACTTCCGGTGGAGCACAGGGGCCGCCGTGTCCTCATTCCCGGACCGCCCGCCCGCCAGGGGCAGGAGATGCTTGTCTGGAAGGAAGTGGGGGGGCCCGATCCATGAGGGAGCAGGAAGGGGGGTCAGCTGTCAGGTGTCCAGCCGCAGGGCGGGAAGGGCTGGAGACAGGAGGCACCACGACAGCGGTGGCAGGGTGGAGCGTGACGTGTGTCTCAGGCCGGGGATGGAGGGTGGGCAGGTGCGTCGGCCACGGGCCGCAAAACCCCGGCGGCGGCCGGGCTCCTCCAGGCCTGCGACGCCGCAGTGTCTGGCGTCTGTACCCACTCACTCCAGAAAAAAGGGGGAACCAGCACCCGGCCATCAGCAGGGAGGCTGCCCTGGCTCTCATGATGCCATCGCCTGGACGGTCCTCCGCACCCTTTAAAGTCACAGCTTGCCAAAAGGACGCCACAAAGCGCAGGGCCCGGCCTGGGCCTTTCCCGAGAGCCACGGGTAGGGGGAATTCTGGGTGAACCTGGGCGGCCACCCAGAACATTCTGAGTGTCCGATGTCTGTAGGCCGTGTCTGCGGCTTTGGGTGACTCTGGCCTCCTCAGAGGACTCGGGTCGGCCTCAGCACACCTGTCCCGCGCGCGTCCCCAGAGCGCCCCTCCCTGGACGGCCGGGGCGCACCTGCACGAGCCGCAGGTGCACCTGCGTGGGGCGGCATTGCACTTTGCGGTTGTTGCAGCAGCCGGAGCAGCGCTGCACCTCCACGCAGGGCGGCCACACCAGGAAGTTGGCGTTGGTGCGGTCCACCAGGAGCCGCGAGATCTGGAACACCTCGGTGCGTGTCTTGCACTCGGCGATCACCGCCGGCTCGGCCGCCGCCAGGGCGCCTGTGGGAGAGGACGCCTGGTCAGGGGGGTCATCACCCCAGATGGTGGGCCGGGGGGGCGTCAAGTCCTGGCAGGTGGCCGAGGCCCTGTAAGCCTCGGTTTCCCCATCTGAAAATGGGGTTGGTGGGCTCTACACTCAAGACCCATGGGTAGGCTCATTCAGCGTGCGGTAGTAAATGCACATTTCCTCGCTCTGGTTCACAAGTGCTGTATTCTACGCACACTGCGACCCTCTCGTGGCGCCCTCTGACACCGTCGCCTGTTCTATTTCTTGGGGGTTGAGGGGGGCGAAGCTCAGGGCCTCAGAACACCCGATAAGGGCTCTACTGCGAGCTCAACCACACACTTTCAGCTATCTTTGAGTGGTTGCCCCTTTCAAATCCTCCACGGCCTCATCCATGAAATGGGACGGAAGTGGCGCTTCTCCCCTGAGGTCTAGGGAGGAAGGGGAGAGGATGGAGCCCGGCAGCTGGCCTGCGCTAGGCCAAGGCCAACGTGGGGCCACTGGGGTAATTCACACGCACAGAAACAGGCTTGGAGCCGGGCGTGGTGGCGCATGCTTGTAATCCCAGCATTTGGGAGGCTGAGACAGGAGGATTGCACAGGTTTGAAGCCAGCCTCAGCTGTTTAGTGAGGCTCTCAGCAACTTAGCGATATCCTCTTTCCAAATAAAGAATAAAAAAACAAGGCTGGGGGTGTGGCTCAGAGGTAGAATGTCCCTAGGTTCAATCCCCAGTACTGTAAAAAAAAAAAAAAAAAAAAGAAAGAAAAAGAAAAAACAAAACCTGAGGCTCAGAGGGCTAAATGAACCAGCCGACTTCCCAGACCAAGGGCTGGGGCTCAGATTCTTATCCACAGGCTCCCCTGGGTGGATGTTGGGTGTCTGGGGGACTGCAGGTGGGTAACGAGGAGGCGGGGCCTGGTGATCATCTGGCAACCTGCTGGAGGCGGCCCTGGGCCTGCATGGCGGCGCGCCTACTGCCCAGGCCAGGTCTGGCCCCCATCAGGGTCCATCTCTGCCGTCTATGTGCAGAGCAGAGGACCTGGTCCTCCAGGCCAGCTGTGGGCCCTCTCCTCCACCCTCTCTGGGTGTCCAGCGACGTGGGGCTGCATTCCGGGTGGAAATAAGGAATAAATGAGTGTAACGTGCTATATTTAGGAAACATCGTGCAGGGACAGGGCTCCGTGACTCAACATCAAGGGTGCTGCTGGCGCTGCCCTAGTTCAACTCGGCCTGCGCGTGGGGGAGGGCTCGGTGACCCCAGCCTCCTTACCCAGGCTCCTCCTCCCGCGTGCTGAGCTCCCCTGGCCTCCGGGGAGGGGCCGCGTCACGTTGAGCTCCGGCTCGGCCTCTGTGGAGAGGGCACAGGAGAGGGCACAGACTCTGTGAGCGCCGCCGGTGGGCTCGGGAGGGACCCCTCACCTCAGCGCTCCTGAACCTAGGCCCTGGCTCCGAGGAGGGGCCGGCCAGGTGAATCCCACGGCAGCCGCATGGCTGGGGGCCCCATCTGTTCCTTGGGGGGCCTCCAGCTCCACATTGGACCCTTCAGCCACATTTTTGGCCAGAACCCATGTCAATGGAGTTAAAAATAACCTTTCGCTTTGCTGGTGCAGGAGAACCCAGGCCTGCTGGGTGGGGCGAGGGCCTTCCCAGTGCCCCTGCACCCTGGTTCCCACAGGAAGTGCTGAATGGAGAAATTCCCAGAATCCCCGGGGGGCCAGGCCCTGCACAGCCCCTCTGGAGCCGGACAATGGCCCTGCTGGGCAGGAGAGAGAGGGATGGGTGGGAGCTGAAAGAGAAGGGGTTGGGCGTGGGCCTGCTGGCCTGGGGGCTGTGCCTGTGGGCCCTGGGCCCTGCCTGGCCTGGCTCCCCTCCTGCCTCTGTTTCCCTCCTCCTCCTCCTCCTCCTCCTCCTCGCCTTTGCTGCTGACTCCTCTGCAGCTAACTGCAGCTCCCCTCTGCAGGCCGCGGCTCTCACCTCTGCTACCACAGGTCCCCTCTGACTGGCAGCTGGGAAGGAAGGGGTGGGAGGGAGCAGGCTCTGAGCCTGGCCTTGAGGGTGGACAGCCTGGTCCACCCGCCCGCCCCCGCCGGGTGTCAGACACAGGCGCTGCGGGGCCTGCTGCTCAGCACCCCTGGGACCCTGCTTGGAGCAGACCATCCCTCCCGCGGGCAGCCATGACTGGTCCACTTCCGTCCAGCCCGAAGGCTCCCTTCTCCCTTGCCAGCTGACCGTCTGTCCCTCTCCCTGCCTTTCGCCCTGCCATCTCTGGAATGTCCCGTGGGGAGGGATTGGGGAAGATGTGCTTTGTGGAAAGGCTAGGTTGCTTAGGAGAAATAGCCACATGGTTGCCTCGGAACAGGCCAGCCATTGAAGGCCTCGTGTCTGAGGCCTCGACCCCTACCAGGGTGTGGAGGGGCTGCCCGAAGGGGGGGGCGGAGGGCCTTGGAAAGAAGCAGGAGAGAAGCTAAATTTGGAAGTTGCCCATTGTGCGCCCGGGCTGGCCAGCCGGGCACGGGGCGGGGGCCCTGGTGAACAATAGGTGGGCCCAGCTGGGCCCGCCTCGCTGCCCCCCAGCCCAGGCACCGTTGAAAGGGCCCGGGGATGCCTTTGCGAGGGAGCCAGGGGCCCAACAGGGAGAGGAGACAAAGGCAGGAAAAGCTGTTCCCCCGCAGATAGCGACTGGGCAAGGGTTACAAAGAGACAGCGACAGAGCCCCAGAGGGAAGGGGACGGGTGTGGAGGGGGCTGCTGACCAGGACTCCAGGGACCGGGCCAGAGGTTAGAATAGAATGGAATTTGCTCTGAAGACAGCGTTTATAAATACATTCCCAGCCCGGCCCGCCGGCCGCGCCACGTGTGTGCCACAAAGCACGTGCCTCTGCTGCGCGCTCCCCGGCACCGGCAGGGCGGTGGCCATGCAGGCCAGGTGTCCCCGGGAGACCTCGAAGCCTGGGCCCTGGGCCAGAAGGGCAGGGAGATGGCTCCCCGGCACCACCCTCCCGGGCTGCATCCGCACCTGGACAGACACTCAGCCCACGCCCCGGCACCCTCTCCTGCCTGGCCGCTCCCAGCACCCGCCCTCTGTATGGGCCAGAGCTACACGGGCTTCTGCTACCACACCCCAAATCCCAGGTGCCAACCCGCCGGCCTACTTGGCCGGCCCTGAGCAGGTGTGGCCGGGCTGCTGCCCTGAGCCAAGGTTCTCTGGATGCCAGAGAGGAAGGAGCCCCTGCCCCTCCTCCCGCCCCCAGGGCCCTGAGCCCCAGGAGGATTCCATTTACCTACGGAGTCTCCGTGCAGCAGACGCTGGAGGTCATCGAAGGAGCGGATGGAGTGGTCACTCAGCATCTCGTAGAGTTCCTCAGGAATGGGGTCCCCCTGCCAGGCAGATGCCAGGAGCCTGAGCGCCAGCCAGGGGCTTCCCCAGCACCGTGCTCCCCCCACGGCACGTTCCGACAGGGCCCCCGGGTCACCAGCGATGATCAGGCCGGGGCAGGTGAGGGTTCCGTGCCGCACCCCAGGCCGAGCCCTCCCTGGGTTCCCAGCGTGTTCCCAGGTAGGCTTGCTGTCCACGCCCGTCCGTCCTCAGACCGCAGGTCTCGGGAAGGCTCCCACCAACCTCCACACCTTCTCCTTCCACACCTGCCAGCTAAGGACAGTGGGCACTGGTCACAGGCCACTGAGCTGCCCCACGTTACAGACGACAGGACAGAGGCGCAACCAGGGACCGCCGTGTGACCAGGCTCCTACAGCCCACCCTCAGCAGAAGCTGCGCTCAAAGCCAAGGCGAGGAGCAGAGGAGCCCGCACTCCAGCCTCCCAGGGCCCCAGCTGAATAATCCTAGTAATCGCTTGCAAAGCAGGTGGTCTCAGGGGACCGCGCGCTCTGGGGATTCATGCAGAGAGAGGGAATCCTCAGACCCGGTCAAGAAACCTGAACGGCACCCGTGCCCCATCAAACCCTATTTTTAGAGCCCCTCTGGCCTGTCACCAAATGCACTTGAAGCTTAATAAGCACTTTATCAGGCCAGCTCGGAGCCGGCTTCCTCCAGGGAAACCGCAGGGTCCACGGCAACATGTGGACGGCCTGATAGGAAGGTCACTGCCACAGTCCCCGCGCTCCCAGGGGACCCCAGGGCTGGGGCCAAACGTCCTGAGAGAGAGGCGTTTCAGTGAACAGCAGAGGGACCCTGGTCCTGCGCGCAGGCCGCGGGAGGGAGAGCAGAGAGAGGGGGTCACCTCAGCCCGGGCCGGCTCCCCACAGCTATGTCTTCCCCCCAGGAGCCAGGCGCTGTGGCTCAGGAGGCTGAGGCAGGAGGATGATTGGAGCCCAGGAGTTCGAGGCCAGCTAAGCCCCGTCTCAAAGGCAGAGCAAGCTTTGGGTCCTCAACCCTGGCCGTGGTATCTGGACACCCCACCAAGGTTGGGCTGTGCCCAGCACTGGCTCCCAGGTCACCCTGGGGAGTAGAGGAGCCAAGGTGGGGGTGCATGAGACCACCTGGAAGCGCGTCCCTTGCGTACCATGCACCCTGGGGCGGTCTGCAGGTGGCGGGTCCTTCCTTCAGAAGCCCACGCCGCCGCTCTGGGCAGGGATGTGCAGGTCAGAGCGGTGTGGGCCCAGCCGCCCTCTTGCTCTCTCCACCAGCTCCCAGCCAATTCACCCCAGCGCAGCGGAGAGCCCGCCGCCCGTGTCCTCCCAAAGCCCACAGAGTACCCAGCCCACAGAAGCCAGGTGGCCGGGGAACACCGGGAAGGCCACTCCCCCGAGTTCTGTCAACCGGGGACCTGGTAGTTGGGAGAGCTGAACTCTGTGCCTCCAACTGCTACCGCCGCTGGTCACCGCGGCTGGTCACCGCGGCTGGTCACCGCGGCTGGTCACCGCCCCTCTTGGTCTGACCCTGGCTCTCATCTGTGAATCAAGGGGTTCGATTCTATTCCATTCTCATTCTGCCCGGGAGAAGGAGCTGAGGAAAGCCAGAGGGAGGCGCCTGCCAGGCCTCCCTGGCTCGCCCGTGGACAGAGAACAATGATACTGTCGACCCCCCAGGGGAGGGGTCCAAAGGCCAAATGACACTTAGGCTGTGCCAAGATCTCCCTGCCCGCTGGGAGCTGGCTGCAGCTGCCTGCCATGCCGACCCCTGCACGGCCCCCTGAGAGTCGGACTGGGCCCCTGATGCCAAAAAGAAGAGCCCACGGCATGTAAACAGATGAGTGAGGAGCCCAGGACAAGACAGCAGAGGTGCTTCCCAGTACCCAGGAGACACTCAACGACTACTGCAGAATGCTCCAGGGGCTGCGTCTCTCGGTATGACTCACCCACCTCCTCCCCCAGGAAGGCTTCCTGGGATTCTCCTCCCCAACTCCCAAGCAAACCACATCCTGATGTCCGCTTTAAGCAGGGAGGCTGTTCCTGCACATGCTCCTGGTAATTTGTCCACTAGATGCCCGGAACCCACTATGACCCCCTGGACTTGATATAATAGCACAGCTAACATTTACCCACTACTGGCCACAGTACTAGGTACTGACTGAGCGACTTGCTGTATAAACCACCATGCTAAGGGGCGGGCAGGTGAGGAAACCAAGGCTTTGAGAAATTAAATAAATAGCTACCAGTGTAGAGGACCAGTAATCCAGAGCCCAACAGCCTACGATGTACAGGATGCCCCCTCCCCCATGAAGCACCACTAGGCCAGGCAAAGTAGCCCACACCTGTAAATGGGAGGCTGAGGCAGGAGGATCCCAGGTCCGAGGCCAGACTCAGCAACTTAGCGAGGCCCTCCACAATTTAGCAAGGTTCTTAGCAAATTTAGTAAGACACTGTTTTCATATAAAAAAAAAAAAAAGGGCTTGGGGTATAGCTCTAAGGTAGGATGCCCCTGGATTCAGCCCCCAGTATCAATCAATCAATCAATCAGGCATTACTCACCCCAAATGTGCAGAGACTGAAATACCCTGTAGGCAAGCCAGGTGTGGTGGCACAGGCTTGTAATCCCAGCATTTGGGAGGCTGAGAACGGAGGATCACGGTTCACGGACAGCCTCAGCTACTTAGTGAGGCCCTCCGCAACTTAGTGAGACCCTGTTTCAAAATAAAGAATAAAAAATAGGGCAGGGGGTGTAGCTTGGAGGTCAAATGTCTCTGGGTTCCATCTCCAGACCCACAAAAGAAAAAAAAAGAAAAGAAATACCCTGTAGGCAAGGCTATCAAGGCTCCTCACAGTAAATCTTTGAACTATCAAAAACCTCCACGTAAGCCAGGCGTAGTGGCACACTCTTGTAATCCCAGTATTTGGGAGGTTGAGATAGGATCGCGGTTCATGGACAGCCTCGGCTACTTAGTGAGGCCCTCTGCTGCCCAGTGAGACCCCGTTTCAAAATAAAGAATTAAAAAATAGGGCTGGGGGTGTAGCTCAGAGGTAGGATACCCCTGGGTTCCATCCTTAGTACTGCAAAAAAAAAAAAAAACCCTCAACTTCTTTCTTTCTCTTCTCCTTAATTCCTTCCTTCCTTCCTTCCTTCCTTCCTTCCTTCCTATTTATGGTACTAGGGATTGAACCCAAGGGCATTCTACCTCCAAGCTACACCAATAACCCTTTTATTTATTTTATTTTTAATTTTTAAAATTTTTGAAACATCTTAAGTTGCTAAATTGCTGAGGCTGGCCTCAACCCTACAATCCTGTCTCCGCCTCCCAAGTCCTGGGATGACAGGCGCGCACCAGCCCCCTTCTCTCGAGTCCCCAGGATTACTGGGGGCAGAGCTGCACCTGGCAGCACAGCCGGCAACCACCGGTCCTTAATAAAGGGCCGCTGCCACCGCCACTCATTCCCCAACGCGGCTCCTGTGAGTGGCGGCGAGTGGCACTTGTCCCCTGGCCCCGCGGTACAGGATGCTCTCAAGATGGCCACGTGTGGGCGAGGAGTGTTTGGCTTCCCATTCTCTGTGCTGGGCCACAGGAAGTGGCACCCGGGCCCACGCTGACACCACCTGGTGCCTGGGGGCTGGCGGGTCCCTTCCGGGACGGGGGTGGGTGGATGCGACACCCTGGGAGGTTCGCGGCACCTGTTTGGAAGCCGAGGCTGTGCCAGGTGTGGGTGAGGAGCGACCCAGAGCCTGGTTTTCCTGGCTGCGGGCTCCGGTGTCCCCACGGGCACTCCTGCACCCCCGGAGTGGGAAAGGGGCCTGGCGCCCCGAGGAAGCTGCCCCAGATCCACCTCAGGCCTGTGCCTCTGGCAGGGCGAGGACAAGGGGGGGGCCGGGAAGCACCAATGCCAACGGCCCCCCCGCCCCACTCCAGCTGCAGGAGGCAGGGAGGGCAGGAGTGAGCCAGAGGCCAGGTGAGTTACCTGCGCCCAACCAGGCTGCCAGATCAAAAGGGCCTGAGCCCCACCCCCCACCTGGGCCCCGGCACACACGCGTGCGCACACACACGCACACACGCGCGCGCAGCCTGCCTGCCACCGTGCTGGGCCCAGCAAGCCGGGGCGTTGTCTGCAGCTGGCAGAGGCAGAAGCAGATGAGGCGGCCTGGCAGTCTCCGGCCTTGTTTAGATGGGATGCCAACGCCACGCCCTTGGAAGAAGCCCTCTCTGGACAGACCACAGAAGCCATTTCAATCAGCTTTCCCCAGCTGGCTGTGCCTTCCTGCGGCTCCCCCCCTCCCACTCAGCCCCCCACCCCACTCCCACCCCCACCAACCAGCCCACCAGCCTCCCCCACCTCTTGCAGGAACAGGAGAAAACAGGAGAAAAACAGCCAAGCGAGAAGGGAGGAGCCAGCTCGGCGTGATGCCGCACGCTTGTAATCCTAGCACTTGGGAAGCTGAGACAGGAGGGTCACAGGTTCGAAGCCAGCCTCAGCAACCTAGCAAGACCATGATTCAAAACAAAAATTAGGGGAAAAAAAAAAAGCTGGGGTGTAGCTTGGAGGTCGAATGCACTCAGGTTCAATCCCCAGTACTGAAAAAATAAAAATAAAAATGAAGGAGAAAAAGAAAGGGCCCTTTGCTAGGCATGGTGGTGCACACCTGTAATCCCAGTACTTGGAAAGCTGAGACAGGAAGATTGCAGGTTGAAGGCTAGTGTCAGCAACGTAGCGAGCCCCTCAGCAACTCAGTGAGAACTTACCTCAAAATAAAAATAAAATAGGACTGAGGGTGTAGCTCAGAGATAGAACGCCCCTGGGTTCAATACCCAGGCCAAAATAACATATATAACATATATGAGATGTAAGTAATATGCAATATATATAACATATAATATAAATAAATAATATACTATATATAATATAGTATATATATTATATTGGTACTGAGGACTGAACTTGGTAGCATTCTACCTCTGAGCTACACCCCCAGCCTGCTTTATTTTTTTCCTGTTTTTTTTTCTCTTTTATTTTTTATTTTGAGACAGGGTCTCACTAAATTGCTGAGGCTGGCCTCCAGCCTGCATTCCTCCTGTCTCAGCCTCCCAAGTTCCTGAGATTACTCATGCGCACCACCACACCTGGCTCTTTTATCCTCCAAGCTAATAGCAACGGAGACCCGACTAGAAATACACAGAACATCTGCAGCCTGGTTGTCCTCCCGTGTCTTCCCCTCTGTCCTTTCCAATCCTGAGAGCCCAAGTCCCGAGAGGGAGACAGAGAAGAGACACATGGACTTATTTCTGTGACGGGTGGCGGGCTTGCCAGGCGGATGCCCGCAGGGCTGGGGCTGGTGAGGCTGGTTTGTAAAGCCTCTGGCCTCACCCGCCCACTCAGAGGGAGGACCGAGGCATAAGCTCTCCAACACAATTTGCACAGGTAATAACTAAATAAATCGGCAGGTGAGCATGGCTGTCACAGAAGGGCCTCTGAGAGGAGGGTTATGGTAAACACCTCCAATGTCTCTCCCTTTCCCCCCACCCACCCAGCACACACTTCCTGGCTCTGGCACCCCAGACTCCAAATTCTGTTTGACCTTGACCTCACGCACCTCCAGAGCTGGGGGATTTCAGTAAGTTCAGTTTCCTTTCCCCCAAAGGCCGCAAGCAAAGCAGGAGGAAGCCGGGTGGCTGGAGGCTGTGAACCCCCAGCTCCTTCCCGGCAGAAGGGTGCTGAGGCGTCACATGACAGTGGCGTCACCTTCCCCAGCCAGCTCAGCTCATGGAGAGGGCCTCGGAGGCCTCTGCAGGCCCCTGCCTGGCCACCTCCCAGCCCGGGGCGACCCCCGCCTAAGGCTGGGTGCGAGCCTGCTCCGGGCCAACTCCAGCGCCAAGCCCTCCAGTCTCCCTGCGCCGGGATCCGCTGGGATCCAGAGCTGGGCGGCCCCCCAAGAGGACACCTTGGGTTCCCATCTAGGCTTCTCCCCCGGGCCCACAGGCGAGTCGGGAGAGCGCTTCCTAAACTGGAGACACCTACAATCGGCTCCCGCAGCCATGTGTGCAAGGCTTAAAGTGAGGAGAAGGGCGGTTTCTGTGCACTGCCGCCGCCCCGGTGACATCCTCCTGGAGCTGCGGGGAGGAGGAGGAGGAGGAGGAGGTGGTGCTGGGAGAAGCTGGGAATGGCCAGGGGAGGCCTGGGAACGCCGCATCCAGCCGTGACAGGGCCGCCCGGCGCAGCTGGGTCAGCAGGGAGGAAAGCGGCCTGGGTGGGCGCGCCTCCGCGGCGGCCAGCTCCCTCCGGCCTTGCAGGTCCCAGCGCGGGCTGACCGGACCTGGACCTCCCCGCGCCCTCGGTCACATCAGCACCACACGGGGGTGGTTGAAAAAAGCCACGAAGGGGGGTAGTAAGACTGGAGGGGCGTCAAGCTGCTCCGACCGGGCCAAAAGAAACATTTTTTAAAGGTGCTGCGGAACCAGGACCTGCCCGGAGATCCCTCTCCCCGGGCCCCGGGAAGGGAACGGGGTCGCCGCGGGGGCGGCGCGCCGGCCGCGGCGGGCACACCTGTTGCGCGGGGGCGGGCACCTGGCGGCCCGGCCCGTGCACGTGCGTGGGTGCGCGCGCACGGTGCTCGGCCGCCCCGCAGGGCCGTGCGTGCGGGCGTGTGCGGCGCGCGCGTTCCCGCGTGTGCACGGGCGCGCGGCCTGGCCCCGGCAGTGCGCGCCCGCCGCCGCCGCCGGAGCATCGCCTCCGGCCAGGAGTGTGCGTGCGTGGGGTGAGTGAGCGCGTCGGGGGCCGCGCGGGGTGGGCTGCGGACACCGCCGCGGCCCCGAGCCTGGCCGGGGCGGCGGCCGGCGCCCCCTCCCCAGCAGCTGGCCGCGGCCCGGGGCGGCGGGAGGGCCTGCGGGCGGCGGACCCCCGCCCCCCTGCGGGTGCGGGCCGCGGAAGGGCGGGGCCCGGGGCCAGGCGGCCCCCGAGGAGCCCCGAGAACAAAAGGAGCCGGCCACGGCTCCTCCGCGGCCGCCACGACCTGCGCTGGCGGCCGCCCCCGCCCGGCCGCGCGCCTCCGGCCCGCCCCTTCCCACCTGGATCCCGGGTGCGCCGCAGCTCGCGGCGACGTGCGGCTGGGAGGGGCGGCGGCCCCGAGCCCGCCCCGCCGCTCCCGCTCCCGGCCCTGCACCCCTCCTCCTCGGCGGCGCGCCCCACGCCCTGCACCGGGCGCAGGTACGGCGGGGCCTCGGGCACACGCCGCCCGGGGCGCTGGATTCCTTGAGTCCCCCGCCCGCCCGCGTCCCTAAGCACCAAGTGTCTGCACCCGCCCGCGTCGCTGTGTGTCTGTCGGGGTCTCCCTGGGTCTCCCCCCTGGCCAAGACACAGCCGCGCCGGCACCGCGCTCGGGTGCCCGACCCCACGGAGGGCACCCGCCGGGGTGGGACCCGAGGCCCGGCGGAGGTCACGCTCGCGAGCTCACGCCTCCGCGGCAGGCGGGGTCCTGGGCAGGCCTGGCTCCTGCACCGGGCACCACCCCATCGCCCCTTCCCCCGGCAGGGAGGGAGCGTGTTCTCGGGTCGGGGCGCAGGGCCGCGCACACCTTCCCCAGACGCCGAGGGCTCGCGGGTGCAGGCCGGACCCCCGTGGGAGAGCCACCGCTGCTTGGAGCCGCCGCCGCCCACCCCGGCGCCCGGTGCCAGGCTCCCGGGCTGCAAGTCCAGAGTTCAGCGGAGGGAGGCGAGGCGCGGCCGGCGGGGCGGGGGTGGCGGAGGACAACCAGCCCCCGCCGCTGTCGCCACTCACCTCGGCGCTGGCCAGGCGCAGGTAGCAGCAGAGAGACAGGAAGAGCGCCCAGCAGCGATTCATGCCGACTCCGGGCCCGGCCCCGCGGGGCCCCGGACGCGTAGACGGAGCGCGCCGCCCCCGCGGCCAGGGTGGGGGGCTGGGCAGGAGGGTGGGCTCCGCTCGGGTCCGCGGCGATCAGGCGCTCAGGCCGCTGCAGCCGCCGCCGCGGCTCACCCGCATGGCCCCCGGGCGCCGCCGCCCCCGGCCCCGGCTCCGTCGCCGGGGGGCTGGGGAGGACCTGGGCACGGGACCGGGGTCCGAGGCCGCTACCTGGGCGGATCCCGAGCCCGCGCGGGCATCCACGGCCGGGGGGCTGCGTCGCGAGCCAGCCGAGGCGGGCGTCTAGCCGTGCGGGGGCGCGCAGGGGACTCCAACCTCCGCGAGGAAGAGCAACGCGGCGGCCGGCGCCGGGTCTTCGCTCGCCGGCCCCAGGCGGTTCCTTCCGCCCGCCGGCTTAGCTTTTTTGCAACATTTTCTGGAACGGTCGCCCAAATCAGAAAGCGCCGAGCCGGGCACCTCAAAGCCCAAGTCTCCTCCAAAAAACTTTTTCCAAAGTTGGCTTTGCAGCGGCGGCCCGAACACCCGGGCAGGGAGCGGTGCAAACTCCCGCCCGGGCCGGGAGGGGGGGCGGGAGCGTGTGCGCCCTGGCGCGGGGCCCGGCGGCCGCACGGCTGCTCCGCGTGCCCGCTGCGCGCTGGCCGGGCCGGGCCGACAGGTGGACGCGGCGCGAGTCGGTGGTTCGGTCGGCCCGCCGGCTGGCCGCTCTGGGCGTCCTCTGCGGGCTGCGAGCTGCGGCTGCTCCGGCTTTCTTTGCAACGAGGCTGGAGGTTGGGATTTTTCCCCCCTTTTTGCGCGTGTGTGTATATGTGTGCGCGCAAAATATCTCTGTGTAGGAAATGGAAGATGGGCGCTGGCGGCCGGAGGGGAGCCCTCGGGGAGGCAGCGGGGGAGGCAGGCGGCTGCTCCGGGCTGCAGAGGGAGAAGTTACACCCTTTCAGCTGTTCCGGCCTTTATAAAGGAGCCGGGAGAGAGGAGAGGTGGGTGGAGACAGCCTTTCCTCTTCTGGCCGGGAGTCTGCGCCAGGAGGGGGCAGGAGCTGGGGAGGGCCTGGGGCGAGGGCGGGGCGCGTGGGGTCTCCGTTGTATTCCAACCCTCCCTCTAGCCAAGGATCTTGTCCTGGGGGAGAAGATCTAGGGATGACCACCGCCCCGCCCCTCCGCACAGTGACCTCTGACAGGTAAGGGGGATGTCTCCCAGACCCCACCCCACCCCCAGTCCAAGTCCCCCTCGGAGACCAGATATTTGCAGCCTGGGACAGGCCGTGGACTGGCCGGGGCTCTGCAGCCTGGCAGCTTGGACTCGGGCCTGCCCCGGCACGGAGAGGCTGGGTCACCTTGGGCGAGTCATTTGCCGCCTCTGTCCCCCCTCAGAGTGGGGAGGGGGTTCTTGTTGGGGTTAAATGTCAGAGGGGAAAGCCGCAGGGTCTTGGGGGATGCCGCAGACCATTTGGCTGCAGCCTGGGCCGGTGGCTCCTCCTTGCTGGTTGCTTGGCGCGAGCGCGTGCACACACACACACACGCACACGCACACACACGCACGCACACACACAGTCCGCATGGGCAGCACTGGAATTTGTTCAACTGCAAAGTCACAGGAACCCCACCCCCGCTGCATCCACACAGGGCCCCCCCCCCCCCCCCCCCCCCCCCCCCCGCTGTCCCGCCGCCACCCTGATGTTTACTGCCTCCTCACCCTGCTCCAGGCCCAGCGTTCGCACAGTTAACGCCTCCCACCCCCAGGCCCTGAGCCGCTGTGTCCCTGCACTCACACTGTCACAGTGACACAGTCACACGCCGAGCCCAGCACCCACCAGGGACACGTGGGCCCACTGCGTCCGCATGGCCGGCTCCTGGCTTCAGGGCACCTTGATCTCTCCCACCTGCCCTTTGTACCCAAACAGCCCCGGGGGTGTCGGCCTGATCCTCACAGGTGCACACACAGAGCTGCCTCTTCCCTGACCTGGGCAGGGCGGGGCCAGCACAGGGTGGGCCTCCCAGGTGGGCCTCTTTACCAGCAGCCACCGTGCCCACCCTCAGTTACCGCCTGGCAGCGCAGCGCCCAGAGGCAGCTTGGGGCAAGTCGCCACGGCGGGAATCCCAGCGTGTCTCTGGGAAGGTTCCTTCACCGCTCCCTACCTTGATCTCTTCCTCTATAAATGGGAGATACAGCTATACTTGGAGTCATTTCAAAGAGGCATGGGAACATTTCAAAGGTGATGGAAATATTTATCACCTTGGATGGTGGTGATGGCCCATGGGTCTCCACGTGGATCCCGTAGGTACAGCTCATTGTGCCTCAGAACCCTTGGGAAAGAATCTGTGCCCCCCTCGTAGAGTGCTCTAGAAATGAGACCCGCCAGCCCGTGCCCACAGACCACCCCGCCCCCCGGGACAGACATACACATAAGCAGAAAGATTGAGGAGGCGAGGTGAGGAGAGGCAAGCCAACACCCTCGGTCTGACGTCTAGAAGCTGCGAGATTTGAAAACTGAAATCAGAAAGCCCTGCTCTGCTGGCTGGCCGGGTGACCTTGACTGCATCCCCACCTGCAGCGCTCCTGCTGCACTGGCCTCTGTGCATGTGGGGGTGGTCTTGGCCTGCAGGCCGCCTCCCATGCTTCTTTAGGTAAAGTTACTTCTATCTTACAAGTGGGGAACTGAAGCCCAGAGGGGTCGAGCAGCTGGCTCCAGGTCACACAGCCAGCGAGTGGGACTGGCTCCCAGGCGGGCCACCTCGGAGCCACGCGCTCAGACCACCGCGCCCTGCTGCTAGTGACAGCAGTGAGCCTTTACACGGGGCCTCCGTGTGTATTCACGAATGTGAAAGAGCTCGGCCACTTGAGTGGCGGGAGCGCAGTGGGGCCTTGGGGTGCAGGGGTGGGGCCGGGCTCCCAGAGCACCTGCGGTGTGCAGGCCTGCGAGAAATCCTGAGAAACAGTACTGGGGGGCTCTGGGTGCCCCCAGGCTCTTGAGTGAGAGACACAGGGCACGATCCTGACACAGGGTGCAAGTGCAGGTCAGGGACCAGCAGAGGCAGTTGGGCGGCACAGCGCCTGGCCTGAATGCTCTGCCAGAGAACCCTTTGCCTGCACCCCGCCCCACAGACAGGCAGCTCTCAAAGCGCACCTCCTGTTCCACCACTTCCAGGAAGCCCCCAGGCTCGCCCTGGGCCCCCACGGTATTGTCTTACTGCCCATTTATCAGTCTAGTGCCAGTCGGCGTTCGTAGTGAGCAAAGGCCTCAGCTCCCTGCATACACTGGTTGCTGGATAAACATTGGACAAATAAGAGAGTGGACATCTTGCCTGCTTCTTCCTCTGGATCTTGGCTGGTTGGTCCGAAGGTGCCAGGCTCTTCCTTGAAAGGGGAAGGCGCTGGTAGCTTGAGACACTTACGCACGGGGAACCAGCGGGGCACCCCTCGGTGGCACAATGAGGAATCTTGGGATCTCAGCCTGGAGAAGCCCTGGCGCACCTCAGAGCCCCTGGGAACCATGATGTTCTCTGTTAGGCTAGGAATGGATTGTGGCCCTGGGTGGGGGCCTCCACAGCTCAGAGCCCCTGTGCCCTTGACCACTGGGAGGCTGCCACTGGGGGTGGGGCCTGCACACAGAGGGGGCTTTCTAGACTGCATTTGGGGCCACCCCAGCCCTCCTCCAATAAAGTCCTCCTGCCCCTGGGGGCGGGGCCACGAAAGGGGTGGGCTCAGTCCCAGGCCACTCCAGCCCACAGGTCCAGAGGTACCAGAGAGTTTGCTCCGCTGCCCTGCCTGGTGAGGAGGAGGTGAACGAGGGGCCCGGGGCCACGCCTCAGGCCACTGGCACTGCAGCCCCGCTGTGCCCTTGTCTGCTGCCCCACCCCGCCTCCCTGTCTGCAAGGCCTTTGGCTGTGTAGAAGGCACTTCCAGGGTTGCCGTCACACATGCCCATTTTACAGCAGGGAAAGTGGGGCTCCAACCGCAGGTGGCTGGTTCACATCCCCGCTCTGCCTCTTACTAGCCCTGTGACCTCAGGCAAATCCTGGGAGCTCTCGCAGCCTCACTTTCCTCATCTGCAGACTGTGGTCTCGGTGGCACCCACCTCCCCGGGATTGTATGAGTTGATACAGCTGAACAGATGGCCTCCGCGCCCCCACGCCCCTGACCACTCGGAGCTGCTGCTGCTGCTGCTGCTGCTGATTTCAGGATATCGCTTAGGATTTGCCGCCGAACAGATGAAGGTCATCGGTGGTCATTACCTTCACTAGCAGGCCCGTGCTCCACCCTTACACACACCTGGCGCAGCGCCAACGCTAGGAAGGGGCCCCAAGGCTGGAGGCCGCAGCCCCTCCCCTGGGGAAGCTGGTCCTCACAGTCCCACCCGTCATCTCAGAGACCCCCGCCCTGGTGAGGCTCTGGTTAGGCTCTAGTCACCATGGCCCCCAGGAAGGCGGGCAGCCGGCCTGCCGGCGGCCTGGAGGAGGCCACCCTGTGGCCTTGGGCTTGTCCTGTATACAAAGGCCAGGGAAGTGCAGTGTTTGTTTTCCTGGGGCTCGGCTGGTGCATTTTTAGCTCCTCCAGACTCCAGACAAGGAAGAGGATGTGGATGTTTGGACGGGCAGCTGGGACCTACCTGCCTTGAAGCTGGCTGGAATTGAGGTGCAGCCCTCCTGGGCTGAGAGGGGCTGGGACATGACCCCAGTAGGGCTGGCGCTGCGTCCCCAGCTGGACACACAAAACTCAGCTCTCCCAGAGAAAGCCGGATCCATCTGCACCCTTGCTGGGGGGAGGAGTTGAGCCAGACAGGGGCCTGCAGGGCCTTGAACTCCCCAAGAGTCCTGGTGCCTCACTTGCCAAGCCAAGCACCGCCCGAACCGCCAGCCCCAAGAAGAAGTAGGATAGGAACTGGGCATGGTGGCTCACACCTGTAATCCCAGTACTTGGGAGGTCGAGACAGGTAGATCGCAGGTTGGAGACAGCCTCTACAACTTGAAACTCTTGGCAGCCTAGCAAGACCCTGTTTCAAAATTTAAAAAGGGCCGGGGAACCGGGTGTGGTGGCGCACGCTTGTAATCCCAGCATTTGGGAGGCTGAGACGTTAGCCTCAGCTACTTAGGCCCTTTGCAACTCAGTGAGACCCTGTTTCAAAATAAAGAACAAAATATAGGACTGGGGGTGTAGCTCAGAGGTAAAATGCCCCTGGGATCGATTTCCCTAGTACCTCCAAAAAAATAAAAAGGGCTGGGGTGTAGCTTGGAGGTAGAATGCCCCTGGGTTCTATTCCCAGTATCAAATCAAAAGAGAAAGAGGAGGAAGAGACAGACAATTAGTACTGCCAGGACTGCAGGAGGGGAAGGCCCAGTCCTCCGCAGCCCTGGAGGGCCACTGGGCAGTGGCAGTCCGACCCAGGGCTGTGACAGCCACCAAGGCTCACACTTCTGTTCCCTGACACCTCCCCGCTGGCCTGATGGGAGCTGCCCTTCCTCACACCATACAGAAAGACAGGAGCTGGGCGGAGGGGCAGCGGGCAGACCCAGCCAGCCCCTCCAGGCCGTGCGGTCCTCCCTGGCGTGTCCCCAGGGTTCCAGGCACCCCAGAAGGGCGAGAGGAGAGATGGCAGGTAGCAGGCGGCCCTCCTGGTGGGGGCCCAGATTGCCAGAGGGAACTATTTGTAACTGCGGGGGAACGTGGCAGCCCCGTCAAGGGAATGGGAAGCCAGCCAGGGTATAAAAGTCACAGACTTTTCATCCATATTCATAAGCTCATGCTCCTCAGCGCTGAGTGAGCACGCAAGGAACAAGCTCCAGGTCCCGGAGGGGCCGCCCCGCCTGGAGCCGCACCACGGGCCCACCAGAGCAGCCTCTCAGACTAGTTTTACAGTCGGGGAATCGAGGCCTCCAGCAGGGCTGATGAGGGCGGAGCTGGGATTTGAACCCGGATGACCTGACGCCACAATCACCACACAGACCTACCGACCCACCCCAAAATACACACCTGCCCTGTCCACCTGGGCCCTGCAACCCCCTGTAGATCGTGGGCCACCACTGTAGCTTTCTCTGGTTGTTGTTGTTCTGCTATGAACCAAAAAATAAAGTTTTTGTTTAAAAAGTCAAACAGTGTTTTATATGGTTCACACCCATACGTCAACCCACCTAGCAACCTAGGGAGAGCCTGTTAGCCCCATTTTACAGATGAGAAAACAGAGTCCTGCGCTTGGAGGAGCAGCACCCAAGGCCTTGGTGTCCTCCCTGTGGAATGGGAGCCCAGGCGCAATTTGACTGGGGGGGGGGGAGGGTTAGGTGCAGACAGGCCGCCCCAGGGTTACCCTGCCAGCTCACCGCGCTGAGCCCCGGCCCTGGCAGGTGGGGGGCTCGCAGGCTGAGGCAGGCAGGCGGGAAGACAGACAGAAAGACCAAGACGCCTGTGCACACAGCCCGAGGCAGCGGTTAGCTAAGTCAGTAAGCAAAGGTAGGGTAGGCAGCCAGCAGGCGTGACTAATTGCCTTAATAGTAATTGCAGCAGCTGGACGCACCTCAGGCGCAGATGTGGTAGAGGCGGCCCGGCGCGGGCACGTCCCTCTGAGGCCACCAGGTTGTCATTTGTGCTCCCAGAGGAGCTGGAGGCCCAGGGAGGTGGCCCCCGCCCCCTCGGTGAGCTCCCACGGGGCCTCCTCCATCTTCCTTGAGTGACACCAGCATTTGTGACCCAGGTGAGCCCAGTTCTGAAACCTACCATATTTAACCGTGGGTTTAATCTACCAAATAAACGCAGGTGCTCAGGCTATAACGCCCTTCATTTGGACGGGGCCCACGGGTCCCAAACCTCACCCACTGACCCCCGGTGACCACACCCTTGTCACAGTTAAGGAAGGAGTCTCAGAGAGGGCAAGGGACTTTCATGGGATGGCCCCGCTGCTTAGAGATGGCGCTGGCCTGGAACTTCAGTCACAGGGCTCCCAGGACCCTGCTCAAGGGGAGGAAATGATGAGAAGGCGGATCCCCTGGCCCACCCAGGGTGAGCGAGCCCATACGAGTGGGCACACTGTATACACGTGGGCGTCCCTGTGTGCACACCAGCAGCCACACAGCCCAGTGGAAGGGAGCTGGAGCCAACGCCCCGGCGGCTGGGATGGAGTCACGGGAGACACCCAGTGCCTGCCCTGGCCAAGGCCCATGGGCTCCTGCAGACAGGTGCGGGGCTCCCTCCCCGAAGACCACGGTGGGGGGGTGGAGGCTGCACCTCAGTCTCCACCCCCACCTCCCGTCTGCACCCCCCCACTGCGCCTTCCTGTTTTGATGGAAGGAAAAATTTTCAGCTTTTTCCTCCTTTATTTTTCCAGACGGGTGAGTCGTTCAGGGAAAGGAATTCCCCCCTCCCCAAGCCACTAGAAGGCCTAGGTATGGATGCCATAGATCCAGGCCCATCCTGTTGTGCTGGGACAGTCACGGTTATTTTTGGGTGCTTTGCGGGGGCGGCGCCCCAGGGGAAGGGATGTGGGGGTGCCCAGCTGCCTTCTTCCAGTCCACATCCCCCTCCCAGGTTCCTCCCCACCCCCACCCCGTCCTGGGAGGAGGGAAGGAGCCTGCTGAAGCCGGGTATAAATAACCCAGGTGGTTACTCAGCCGCTGAGAACATGATAACATGAGTCACCATGAGGAATGGAGAAGCCTGAGCAGCCCCAGCCGCGGCCGCGCCGCCGGGGCAGTGGGCTCGGGGCACCGAGGCCGGACCACGCTGGGCAGGCTCGCTCACAGGCCTCACACGGCCACCTCTGCACTCGGGTCCTCAGGGAGCGCCTCTGGACCTGAGGGGGCGGCTCCTTTCCAGGACCCCCCACCGCTGGAGAGAGGAAGTGGGGTGGGGATCAGGTTCAGCATCGTTGGCCGGCACACATCTGGGGACAGAATAAGCCCATTGGAACTTCAGGCCCCCTCTCCCCGCATCCAGGGCAAGCAGCCACCGCTTCGTGGCCCCAGTGGCACTTGTGGGATGGATGGGGTGCTTGGCCTGCTGAGCCCTCGCCCACCAGGGTGGCCCAGGCTCAAGGACAGTCCCTTTGGCTGCATAGCTGCGTGTGGGTGCAGAAACAGGACACCGCCAAGGGCCTCTGGCCGAGCCAGCGTGATTGGCCCCAGCAGGCGGGGTCAGAAGCCAGCCCCAGCTCCTCCCCAAGGCCTCAGCTCTGGCTCAGCTCCTGAGCCACAGGCCTGGACCCCAGGTTGCCAAGGCAACAGGCTCCAGAGCCTGCACAGGAGGCCGAGCCTCTCCTGTCACCAGGCCTGCGGGAGGGTAGGGGAGAGTGGACAGTAACAACTGCCCCACTGCGGAGGGGCCACTCGGCTGAGGACTTGGTATGGGGGCCACCAGGACCCGCTGCTCAGCCCTGTGGTATCCCCAGCGGTCTCTGGCCTTCACCCTCAGGGTGGGGTCCCCAGAGCCTGCACCCTACCTGGCTCTCCCTGACCCTTGGCCTTATTTCTCCTCCAGGAGTGCAGGACCACCCCTACCCCACACCCCCAGACAGCTTGGCATGGCTAGGACCCCACCATTCAACGGCAGCCTGCCCTCTGGCCCCTCACGACAATGGGGACTCCAGGAATCCTGGCTGCCTGGCTGAATCAAACGCTCTAAATTTAGCCCATCGGATGCGTCCTCGGTTTCCTGCCCCTGCTGCCCTTCTTTCAAGGCGATGAGGTCACCCCGGAACCGCCTGCCCAGCAGCCAGGCCCAGGGGGTTTCCAGGTCCGCCAGCCTGCTCCTGGGCACCGGCCTCCCTCGTGGGGGTCAGAGGTGGCAAGCCCCCCCACACCCTTAATGTGCTCCTCGTACTGCAGCCGACCTGTCCTACCCGCGAGGCTGGGAACCTCAGCAGAATGACTGCAGAGAGCCCGCTGCAGAGAGCATGGGA
The DNA here is from genome assembly GCF_963383645.1 of Muscardinus avellanarius. Taxonomy (NCBI): domain Eukaryota; kingdom Metazoa; phylum Chordata; class Mammalia; order Rodentia; family Gliridae; genus Muscardinus; species Muscardinus avellanarius. Next base: position 10,003,498 of record NC_137797.1, on the reverse strand, counting down.
CCTTGACGCCCACCCTCCCAGAGCTGACAGCAGGGTGGGGGTGGGGGACAATCAGCCAATAAATGATACACCAGCCAGACAATTTCAGTCCATGCAAGTGGCAAAATCGAAATAAGAGCCGGGCGTTGTGTTGCACACTTGATATCCCAGCATTCAGGAGGCTGAGACTGGAGGATCGCAGGTTCACAGCCAGCCTCAGCTACTTAGTGAGGCCCTCCAGGGTCTGGGCTCAGGAGAGGGGGCCCGAGAAGGCCTCCCTGCAGGGGACATCTGAGCCGAGGCCTGTGTGACTGGGAAGAACTATTCGGAGACTGGGTGGGGCTGAGCCCTCCTGGCCAGAGAAGGACCAAGTGGGGATATCCGCAGACAGGTCTGGCTGAGCCAGGAGGCCAGTGGGGCTGATGGAGAGACGAGAGCAGGGCCAGCCGGGAGGGAGCCTGTGCGGAGCGCCGCCTGCGTGCAGAGCTGGCCTCCTAGAAGATTCAGTTTCAAAAGGACATGCTGCCTGGGTGTGGCTGGGAAGGCTGCAGTCCCACAGCTTGGACTAAGAACTGGGCATCCTAAACCTCTTGTACAAAGCACCCTCAGCCTTACATGCTCCAGCCCTTCCAGGAGGCGCCACGAGACGGCCCAGAGGGCATGTGTCTTGCCAAGGTCACACAGCAAAGCAGCTCTCCCTGGAGCAGGGAGAGGCACGTGGTAGGTAGTAAGAGGTACGTTGTGACCTGTCCGCAGCCAGCTCCCTCCTGGTCTGCAGCTGCCCTGACACCCCGTGCAGGCTCCTGCTGGGTGCGGGGGTTAGGGGTAAGGACACCCCGAGATGCCCAGCCCATCTCCTGCCCAGTCGCTCCCACGATCCTCACTGCAGCCAATTCTGCCCAGACTCCCGCCCTGTATGACTCCCCGAAGCCCCTGCTTTCCCGCTCTGCCAAGAATCCAGGGTTGGCAAAGACTTGGGGGTCTCTGGAATGTCGCTTCCGGTGCCAGCACCAGCAACAGCATGCCAGCCTTGGGGCGGCAGGGATCACCAGATCTCCTCTGGAACGGGAGGCTGGCGGCCACAGCTGGGGGGGAGAGCAGCCCCATTGGGGAACCACGAACACCTGGCCTCTCCGCTGGGCCAGGCTGCAGCACGCCCTCTGCCCGCCCTCCAGGGCCTCCCCCTCCACACCTGAACCCTGGTGGGGAGGGGCTGGCAAGAATGTGTTCTGTGTTGGGGATCAACCCTCAGACTGAGGGAGGAAGCGCTGTGGACCAGGACTGCTCTGGTTCAAGTCCCACCTCCACAGAGACCGCCCCTCTGGGCCTGTTTCCTCCTACCCACCACGGCTAGGCGTGAGCACTTAAGGTAATGGACCCCCCCACCCACGTCATTCCGGGCTGCCACCTGCCTCCCCACCTACCCAAATGTCCCCATCCCAGGCCTCTTACAAGAAGTAGGAAGCCAAGCTGGGCGTGGTGACGCACCCTTGTAATCCCAGCATTCGGGAGGCTGAGACAGGAGGACTGTTTCCAAATAAAAACACAGTATAAAAATAGGTCTGGGAGTATAGCCCGGAGGTAGAAGGGCTTCCAGGAACCCCAGTACCACCAAAAAAAAAAAAAAAAATAGGACTGGGGGTATAGCTCAGAGGTAGAATGTCCCTGGGCTCCATTCCCAGTACTGGACACATCTTTCCTCTGCTGACCAGAGAGAGGACCTGGAACGGGAGCCCGAGCGATGGGTGGCAGGGGCAGTGGGCTATTTGGTTAGGACCCTGAGGCCTTGGTGTGGCCCCAGCTCCTCCCCTGGCCAGCTGTGCCACCTGGGCTGAATTACTAAACCCCCTGCACCCTGGCTCCCTCTTGTCCGATGGTAGTAAGAGCCACGCCTGACTCACTGGAGTTCTTAAATGAGTGGCTGGTGGATGAAAAGTTACAGGGGGGTCACATTCCCCACTGGTCCCAGGACATTGAAAGCTGGTGGCCAGGGCCTGGGCAGCTGTGGGCAGCTGTTGGGAGAGAGCTGCGCTCAGAGCCCCGCCAGCTTACAGCTGTCTTGGCAGGAGAAGCCAGGGGGCGATGGTTTCTGGGAGACCCCCGCCCTGTCAGCCAGGCTGCTGGTGAGCCTCTTTTTCCAGCAGATGCCCTTCAGGCCTGGCCTGTGCCACCCCCTCCCCCTGCCAGCAGGACCCAGGCCAAGAAGCCTTTATTTTTAAATCTTCAAACAATGGCTGGCTAGGCACTGGCTCCCCCGAGGACAGAGCGTGGAGGGAGGGCAGCCACACTCCACTCCCCGCTCCCTAGCCTTCCTGACCCAGGCGGGTCCTCCCGAAGGCACAGATCCCTCCCTTGGGCTCCTCTGACTGTCCCAGCCCTGCCCACTCTCGGGGGGCCCAGATTCTAGAATCCTCAGTAGCCCCTGTCCCCTGGCTGACTCCAGCCACCCCCAGAAGATGGACACCAATGACACATACCTACTATGCTCGCTCACCAATGAGACTGGGGGACCCCGGACACCTGGCCCCGGGAGGGGCGGTCCTGATGCCCTTCTGCCTCTCATAGTCCCCCAAGACTGGGCTAGACAACCTTCCCACCCCACCCTGCCCAGCGCCCATGATGCAATTGTGCCCTCAGGACTCCCTTGCAACCAGGCATGGTGGTACACAGCTATAGTCCCAGTACTCAGGAGGCTGAGGCAGGAGGATCCCAGGTAGAGGCCAGCCTCAGCAACTTGGCGAAACCTTGTTTCAAATTAAAAGTATAAACACCAGCGCTGGGGGTATATCTCAGAGGGAAGCGCCCTCGCGCCCTCCTGGGTTCAATCCCCAATACTGAAGGAAAAGTTTAAAAAAAACAACACAAAGTCTGACTAAGTGTGCAAGCCCCCATGTGCGCCGGCCACTGGGTGTGGGTGTGTGCCCAGAGGCCAGACTTTCAGGGCACGCCAGCATCGGGTGTGTGAGAAGAACAGGCACCGCCTTGAGCTGTGGATTTGCACACGGGCCAGTGTCCAGTGTTGGGTGTGCGCAGCAGGGTCAGGTGAGGGTGCGGCGGCACCTGGTCTCACCGAGTTCCAGGAATGGCGGGGCTGCGCATGAACCTAATGCAGACGGACCCCTCCTGCCACCACCGCCTCCTGCGAGGCCAGGAGCTCAGGCTCACGGGGACTCCTGGGAGAGGGGACAGGGACGTACGTAGTGGGGCAGGCTTGGTCCCTCCCCGGCCCCGCAGCACCTGGCCTGGACATTTCATATGACCGACCTCTTGGCTGTCTCCCAATCACCAAGGCCCTCCATCTGTCCACTCCGTGCCTGGTGGCCAGAGCAGTGCTGAGCACACAGTACGTGTGAGACATGTGGCTGGAGGGGTGCGAGCCCCGGGAGGATACGAGGGGGCCCTTGGCTTCCTGAGGTGTGATTCACACTAAAGATGCACCAATAAGGCGGGCGTGGTGGCGCACACGTATAATCCCAGCATTCCGGAGGCTGAGACAGGAGGATTGCGGTTCGCAGACAGCCTCAGCTACTCAGTGAGGCCTTTCGCAACTCAGTGTGACCCTGTTTCAAAATAAAGAATAAAAAATTTGGCTGGGGGTGTAGCTTGGAGATAGAATGGAACCCCAGTACTGCAAAAAAAAAAAAAATAAGATGCACCGACTATCTACCCGTGCAGGGACGGAGCCACTACCTCTGTCAGAATGTGGGGCGTTTTCATTGCCCCTAAAGCCCCTTTGGGCCCCTTTCTGGGCACCCTCTCGCCACTGCTGGCTCCTGGCAGCCGCTGACCTGCCTCCTGGCTCTGGAAGTTTGCCTTTTCTAGAAGTCTGGGTAAGTAGGAGAGATCCGCTCACACGGCCCCTGCAGGGCCAGCTTCCCGGGCTACAGGTCCTGGAGAGGAGGGCCCCGCAGCACGTGAGGGCGAAAGGGGAAGGAGGGACCACCTGGACAGCTGGGTGGAGAGCACCCCTAGCCAGGGGAGGCCCTTCCGGAGCACAGGCTCTGGAGAAGTTTCTGCTTTGGCGGGAAGGAGAGGCGCTCACAGAACCATGATGAGTGTGTAAGTATACGTGCACACACCCACACACACACACAGGGCGGGGCAGCCCAAGCCTGCTGCCTGGAAGGTGGTGGGAAGAACTGGCAGAAAGAAATCCATGCCTGCAGGACTCGGTCTGCTTACCAGTCGGCTGCGGTGGCATTTTCCAAAGGGGGCAGGATGGCACCTCTCACGCACGCTGTCGGTACAGCCAGCGCTCAGCTCCCTCGCTTGAACCCGGGTGGACGCGGCGCAGGCGCAGTGCGGACGCGGTGCAAGAGCGCTCCAGGGTCTGAGGCCGCTGGAGCTGCGGCGCTTGTTTTCTTCCTGGGCTGTCCGTGCCATGCGCAGCTCCCCGGCCTCAGAGTCCCGGCTCTAGCCTCTGCCTGTAACCACCGACCGCCTCGCTCAGCCCACCCCGCTCCCTGACCTGTGAACCTGGGAGAAATGGCAAAGCGATTCTGGTTTTGTTTTGTTTTGTTTTGTTGGTCTTGGGGATGAAACCCAAGGGTGTTCTATTTCCAGCCTCACCAGCCTGATGTGTTGTTGTTGTTTTTTTTTCCAGTACTGGGTACAGTCTATTCTACACCCCCAGCCCCATTTTTTATTTTGAAACAGGGTATCACTAAGTTGTGAAGGGGCTCATTGAGTAGCTGAGGCTGGCTTTGAACCTGTGATCCTCCTGTTTTAGCCTCCCAAGTACTGAGATTACAAGTGTGTGCCACCATGCCTGGCTCTATTTTTTATTTTTTATTATGAAACAGGGTCTCACTAAGTTGCAGAGGGCCTTTCTAAGTAGCTGAAGCTGGCCAAGAACCTGCAATTCTCCTGTCTCCGCCTCCCAAGTACTGGGATTACAAGTGTGCGTGGCACCACACCCGGCTTGATTCTTGTTTTTTTTATTTATTTATTTGGTGGTACTGGGGGTGGAACCCAGAGGCTTTCTACCTCCGGGCTATACTCTCAGACCTATTTTATACTTTATTTGGAAACAGGGTCTCACTAAGTTGCTGAGAGCCTCACTAAGTAGCTGAGGCTGGCTTCGAACCTGTGCGATCCTCCTGTCTCAGCCTCCCAAGCGCGGGGATTACAAGCGTGCGCCACCACGCCCAGCGATTCTTGTTGTTTTAAGCTACTGATCTGGGGCTGGTTTGTCATGCAGTAAGCAGTAGCTAATTGTCAAGACCTATTAGGAATCCTATTGGATCAATGTTCAAAATAATCCATGAGCCAATGGCTGTTTTATTTTGTTTCTGTTTTTGTACTAGGGATTGAACCCAGGGGCATTTTACCTCCAAGCAACACATTCAACCCTTTCTTTAGTTTTGACTTTGCAGCAGGATCTCGTTAAGTTCCTGGGGGTCTTCCTAAGTTTCTGACGCTGGCCTCGAACCTGCCGTCCTCCTATGTCAGCCTCCGAAGTATGAGCCTGCACCACCACGCCTGTCTTTCCCTTGGGTCATTCTGAGAGCTGAGGGAGCCACTGCCCCGGGGCGGGTGGGTGCCACACACAGCAGGTGCTCAGTGCTGGGTTGCGGGGGCCCCGCTGTGGACCAGGCTCTGCACCTGGATCAGGGGGGCAGTTCACTCATTGGAGAGACAGCAACAAGATGTGGGGATGGGCGAGTGGCAGAGGTGCCTGCAGCTCCCTACCTTCCCTCTGAGGGACTGTCTGGGGTGCTGCTCTGCCACCCCTTCCCGCCCCTGACCTCAGGCCCGCCAAGCCCCGGCCCCCAGCCTCCACTTCCTCTTCCCCTGGAAGGCAAAATTTCCTAGACTGTACCCCCCATGCTCCCGCCTGGGGTGGGCGCTGACCCCAGCCCCGGGCCCACCCAGCGGCCCCCAACAGTATCACATCTGGGTCAGACCCTCTCCTTCTGCTTTCCCAACCTTCTGGGAAACCTGGGGTTCCCTAAAGCTTCAGACATAGCCCGCCCTTCTCTATCTGACCGAATCTCGCTGTCTCTCCTCCTGGAAGCTCATCTGTCTACCCCAGGGGCTGGTGCAGGCCCCGCACCAGGACAAATCTTAGTGGATGGACGGGTAGAGAGGTGGGAGGAAGCTGGGGTCCGGTGAGGCCTGTATGCTCGGCACAAAGCCTCTGACGGCCGGCTCCCCATCCAGGGCTCTGGAGCACGGCAGTCTGGGTGCGCACGTCTGCGTGACCTTGGGCAGCCACGGCTCTTGACTCAGGCCCAACTTCTCATTTCCCAAAGCCGCAGCTGAGACAGCGTGTTCTCAGAGCACAGGTCACAAGGAGGCTTGAGCAGGGCGGCCTGGGTTCAAGCCCCGCCCTGCCTCTCGCTAGCTGTGTGACCTGGGCTGAGTTCCTAAGCCTCTCTGCGCCCCATTCCCCTGCGTATGCTGAGGAGCACCGTGCCCGTCCCGTGGAATGGTTCTGAATATGTGAGAGATGGCTCTGTCCACTACGTGTGTCAGCGCAGGAGGCCAGGAATGGCCAGGACCGAGGCTTCAAGGCTCCCGCGATTCCCAGGCCCTGCCCCAGCACCTGCGGGCCCAGACTGCAAGCACCCGCACCGCGTGGGCACGTTGCTGACCCGCAGCAGCCTCCACCCCAAACCCCAACAGACCCTTGAGGGCAGGTGTGACAGAGGGGCCAGGGAGGCTGGGGTTAGCTCTCACGAGAGACCCCCTTGGGAAACACCCACCCCACATACACACACACCCTGGAGACAGGGCGGGAATGTGGTCACAGCCCCCACCAGACCAGAGAGGGGCTGCCTCTCAGACTTCTGGGAGACGCCCAGGCAGAGAGCATTCAGGTTGAGTGACCCGCCCAAGGTCACACGGCAGTGAGAGAAGAACCAGCCCCAGAACCCAGGATCCCTACCCCCTGGATGTGCTCCTCCCCCGCACCACAATGCATTCTGGATATCACCTCAGTTCTATTTTGCAAGTGAGACGGAACATCTGTACCTCCAGGGGCCAAAAATACTTCCAGGGACTCCTGGCAAGAACACGGATGTCCTTCGGGGGCGTCTGGAAACAGAACTGTCTTCCAGGAACTGATGATGAAGCATCACTTGAAGCCGGGGCCTCACACTGGTCTTGCTAGACCCCGGCCACACGATCCCGCCACATCCGACAGGACGTGGCCCCCGAAGGCCACATGGCAGCCCCAGTTCCGCAACCGACCAGCACCCCCAAGCCCAGACCTCCCAAGAGCCTGTTCCCCTCGTGCACCTTAGCAGTCTCAGACGGCACCAACCCCACCCCAAAATCTTGTATTTCTCGCATTTTGGCTGTCTTTACTATAAAGGCAACAATGCATGCTTACTTCAGAAAATGTGAAAAATGCAGAAAAGTCAAAATAAGGAAGAAAGGTCACCACCCACAGCCCCACCACCCAGAGACAATCATTGTTAAAGTTTGATGTATTTCCTTCCATAGTTTTTTTGTTTGAGGACTTAAAAAAAAAATCATGGCTGAGATCATACTGTATATTAAAAGAAACACACACACACACACACACACACACACACAGGGGTGGCCTCCCGCTTTCTCCCGCTTTGTTGACCTTCCACGGGCACTTTTCTGGTTGTTTCCCCTCCTGTAACCACGCTTTGCTTTCCTGTCTCTGAACTTCATTCCTATTGGCTGCCTAGTATTTTGTCCATGGAAGTTCCATCATCTATTCAGCCAATCCCTTACTGTTGGACAGCTCAGTTCTTTCCAGTTTTCCGAAGGTATAAATAACAGGTTGGGATTGATATCTTTGTACGGAAAGCGTTCTGTTTTCCATATTTAGGGATAAGTCCTTGGCCACAGTGGAATGACTGGGTCAGAGAGTCCTGTAAGGGCCACTGCCCTCAGCCCAGTGGCTCCCAGGACCTGGGCCACGCCCATCATACCCGCGAGCAAAGGGACCGCCCACAGCCGCTCAGCCAATCGGCAGTGCCCGCGCTCCTGTCTCTGCAGCGCAGGTACCTCCAACATCTTGCTCCTGCTAATCATTCATTCATTCATTTATTCGTTCGTTCAATTCAGCAGCTACAGGGAGCCTACTGTGTGCCAGGTGCAGGACTAGGCCTGGAGACACCGCAGGGAACGGAGCAGACAAACCCTTGTCCTCAAGGGGCTTTGGCTCCCAAAGGGTTCATGCCCACCTGCAATATGCAAATAGTTGTGTGCTCTCACTTGCATATTGTGCTAATTTGCATATGAGCCAGGGAGAAATGGGCCAGAGGAAAGTGACTACTGGCAGAGGCTTGATCTCCTTGGACCTTTTTTTTTTTTTTTTTTTTTTTAGCGGAACTGGGGATGGAATCCAGGGGCTTTCTACCTCCGAGCTACACCCCCAGTCCGATTTTTTATTCTTTATTTTGAAACTGAGTCTCACTGAGTTGCAAAGGGCCTCACTAAGTAGCTGAGGCTGTCCATGAACTGTGATCCTCCAGTCTCAGCCTCCCAATGCTGGGATTACAGCGTGCACCACCACGCCCGGCCTTGGCCTTCCTTTAAAACTTAGAGTTAGATATAGTGGTGCACACCAAGAATCCCAGTACTGAGGAGGCTGAAACAGGAGGATTGCAGGCTTGGGACCAATCTCAGCAATTTAGTGAGACTCTCAGAAACTTAGCAAGACCTCATTTCAAAATAAAAAGTAACAAGGAGCTGGGCGTGGTGGCACATACTTGTAATCCCAGCATTTGGGAGGCTGAGACCGGAGGATCACAGTTCATGGACAGCCTCCACTACTTAGTGAGGCCCTTTGCAACTCAGTGAGACTCAGTTTCAAAATAAAGAATAAAAAATTGGGCTGGGGTGGAGCTTGGAGGTAGAATGCCCCTGGGTTCCATCTCCAGTACCACAAAAAATAAAATAAAATAAAATAAAATAAAATAAAATAAAAATAGGAATTGCTGGGTTGTGGTGGTGCACGCGTGTAATTGCAGTATTCAGGAGGTGGAGACCAGAGGATTGCAGTTCACAGACAGCCGCAGCTACTTAGCAAGGCCCTTCACAATTTGGTGAGACCTGTTTCAAAATTAAAAAGTGACAGCCGGGCGTGGTGGTGCACGCTTGTAATCCCCGTGCTTGGGAGGTGGAGACAGGAGGATCGCGCCGGTTCAAAGCCAGCCTCTCTGGCTTAGGAGACCCTGTTTCCAAATAAAAAAATATAAAAAACAGTTCTGGGAGTATACCCCAGAGGTAGGTTTCCAGAAACCCCAGTACCACCAAAACTAAATAAAGAAAAATAAAATATGACTAAAAATAGGGCTGGGAGTGTAGCTCGGAGGTACAATGCCCCTGGGTTCCATCCTCAGTACCTAATAAATAAATAAATAAATAAATAAATAAATAAATAAATAGGGCTGGGGGTATAGCTCAGAGGTAACATATCCCTTGTTCAATCTCCAATTGAAAAAAAATTTTTGAGCCGGATGTGGTGGCGCACGCTTGTAATCCCAGCATTCAGGAGGCTGAGACGGGGATCACGGTTCATGGACAGCCTCAGCTAGTGAGGCCCTTTGCAACTCATTGAGACCCTGTTTCAAAATGAATAAAAAATAGAGCTGGAGGTGTAGATCAGAGGTAGAATGCACCTGGGTTCCATCCCCAGTACCGCAAAAATAAATAAATAAATAAATAAATAAATAAATAAATAAATAGATAATTGGAGAGGCTGCGACAAAGCCTGGATGCCCAGCTACTCCTGAGCACTCTGCAGCCCCGGCCACGCTGGCCCTGATTCCCAGAGGGTGCCCAGGGTCAGCACCGTGCTCAGCTGTGCCACCCTCAGCCAGACCCCGCCCGGCCACTGACGCCCCTGCCCAGCTCCTGTGCTCTGCTCCGGGCACCTTCGTTGGCCTGTGGCTCAGGAGGTGAGGTCGCCTGCCCAGCTGAGAGCTAGAAGGGACGGGCAGCAGCGGGGCGGGCTCCCCGCCCAGGCCTGAGCCGCACCTGGATGACAGCCCTGGAGGAGAGCTGTCAGGCGCAGCGGGCCCTCTGCCACCACAGCCTGCTCAGAGGGGTCCCTGCTGAGAAAATGGGGCTGGAAGCTGGAACCCACTAGTTGGGTTCCAGGGTTTCCTCAGTCCAGAATGCCCTCGCCCTGCCCCTTGGCCGCTCAGCTGCCTCTGACAGGCGGCCCTCCTGAGCCCGTGGAGGTTTGCAGCTGACTCCGGAGCCCTGGTCCAGCCAGAAGAGAGACCAGTCCCCAGCGACAGGCACCCGCCCCAGTTCCCCCAGATGCCCCGGGAGACCCGGGTACCCGCCCACCGCCGCTGTGTGGTCCAGAGGAAGAGTCCAAGGCTGCAGGACGGCCAGTGTGGCGGGGCCCGGGGTGGGCTGGAGGCCTTTACCTGCCCCAGTCTTCCTTAGGCCTCCGGGCCTCCGTGTCCTCAACCCTAAGCCTTGTATGTGGGCTGCTCTCTGGGCCACTGTGAGGCCAGACTGGAGGGCTGGATGGACGCCCAGTCTACAGCGAGCAGCAGAGGACTGGCCACAGGTCACCAGCCCACAGACACCAGGGCCCAGAGCTCCCGGCTCCGCTCACCCGTTTATCTATGTAGTTGTTCCTTGATTGAGTACTGGTGACTGAATCCAGAAGCATTCTACCTCTGAGCTACATCCCTAGCCCTTTATATTAATTTTACCTTATTTATTTATTTATTTATTTATTTATTTTTGCAGTACTGAGGATGGAACCCAGGGGGCATTCTTTTTTTTTTTTTTTTTTTTTTTTTTGGTGGTACTGGGGTTCCTGGAAGCCCTTCTACCTCCGGGCTACACTCCCAGACCTATTATTACATTTTATTTGGAAACGGTCTCCTAAACCAGCGTGAGCGGCTGGCTTCGAACCTGCGCGATCCTCCTGTCTCTGCCTCCCAAGCGCGGGGATTACAAGCGTGCGCCACCACACCCGGCGTACCCAGAGGCATTCTACCTCGAAGCTCCACCCCAGCCCTATTTTTTATTCTTTATTTTGAAACAGGGTCTCACTGAGTTGCAGAGGGCATCACTAAGTAGCTGAGGCTGTCCATAAAGCACGATCCTCCTGTCTCAGCCTCCTGAATGCTGGGATTACAAGTTTGTGTCACCACGCCTGGCTATTTTTGTTTTGTTTTGTTTTGAAAGAGGGTCTCACTAAGTTGCTGAGGGTCTTGATAGATTGCTAAAGCTGACCTCGAACCCGTGATCCTCTTGCCTCAGCCTCCCAAGTAGCGGGATGACAGGTATGCGCCACCACGCCTGGCCCCACTCACCCATTTTATAGCCATGGACACAGCCCAGGCGGGGGTGAGGCCACCACACCTTAAACAAAGCTCTTACCTCTCACACACACACACACCCCAGTGCTGTCATGAACTGCCTTGGCCCTGGGTCCACCCCACATCAAAAGCTTTCTGATAAGCCAGGTGTGGTGGTGCACTCTTGTAATCCCAGTACTTGGGAGGCTGGGACAGGAGAATCACAGATTCAGGGCAGCCTCAGCTATTTAGTGAGTCCCACCACAACTCAGTGAGACTCTATTTCAAAATAAAGACCAAAAAATAGGGCTGGGGTTGGAGCTCAAGGTAGAATGCTCCTGGGTTCCATCCCAAGTACTGCCAAAAAAAAAAAAAAAGTTTTCTGAAATAAGGATTCAGTGACCCTTGGGACAGAGCACCCCCCACCAGTCCCTGCCCCTTAAAGGGCCAGAGTGTGTCTTCTGTCCTGGGCCCGGCTCCCTGGACTTGGCGTCTCTGGGAAGGAACTGGCCCCCAGAGACCGCCTCTCCTGGCTGTGGGGGCGGGCGGCTTCCTGGCCTGAACAATGGGTCCAGGATGTCCCTCAGCCAATGGTGTGCAGGGCTGTGGGGACATCTGACATTTGGGGAGCCCAGGGAAGGGAGCCGGGCAGGAGAGGGGTGAGGGCCGGGGGCTGCGGGGCCATGGTGATTCTCAGGCTCAGGCCCCGCAGGGAGGCTGCCTGCTGGCTCTGTGGCCTTGAGCTCCCCCGGCTGGCCTCGATTTCCCCACCTGTAGGATGGAGGGGAGCAAGAACGTCTACCCCAGAGGGTACTTGTGAGGCGAAGGCCAAGGCACTCTGTAAAGGGCCGCCACGCGGGGCAGGCGGGCGGTGAAGCCGGCAGCCCGACAGACTCAGGCCCAGCCGCCGCAGTCTTGGCGGTGACAGCCAGCCCGCCTGGGCTCAGGATCCCACGGCCAGTGGGGGCCCAGGTCATGGCGGCGTGGCTGGTAGTGAGAAGGAAGGCACAGCCCCCGGCTATGTCCACCGCCTAGTCCTCAGAGCCCACAATATGTCACCTTGTGTGTGACGGGGCTCAGCCACGTGAGAGCTAAGGGTATTGACGGGGACGGGTGACCCTGGGTCATCCGGGCACTGGTGTGGTCACAGGGTCTTATAAGAGGGAGGCAATGGGACTACACTCAGGAAAACGGTTAAAATGACAGCTGAAAATACATTGCATAGGCCGGGCGCGGTGGCACACGCTTGTAATCCTAGTTCTTGGGAGGCTGAGACAGGAGGATCTCAGGTTCCCGGCCAGCCTCAGGTACTTAGTGAGACTGTTTTAAAATAAGAAATAAGCCAGGCATGGTGGTGCACACTCGTAATCCCAGCATTTGGGAGACTGAGAGAGGAGGATCTGGGTTCGCGGACAGCCTCAGCTACTTAGTGAAATTGTTTGTAACTCAGTGAGACCCTGTTTCAAAATAAAGAATAGAAAATAGGGCTGGAAGTGTAGCTCAGAGTCAGAATGCCCCTGGGTTCTATCCCCAGTACCGCCAAAAAAAAAAAAAAAAAAAAAAGTTAATACTGTTAGTCAAATACAGTGGCACACACCCGGAATCTCAGCATTTGGGAGGCTGAGACTGGAGGATCACATGTTAAAGTCCAGCCTCAACAATTTACCAAGACCCTCAGCAACTTAGCAAAACCCTGTTTCAAAAAAAAAGAGGGTTTGGGGGTATAGCTGGCAGATAGAACACCTTGGCTTCAATCCCCAGTACTAAAACAAAGAAAGAAAATTAACGTAATAAAACCCAACACATTGAACTGTACATTTTAAATAGGTGAACTTTAGGGCATGAATGGCATCTCAATAAAGCTTCTGGATTCTAAAAAAGATTCTAAAAAAAACCAAATGGAGGGACATTCTGTAAAAGATCTAGCCAGCTCTCCTCTAAAGTGTCGCAGTTGGGGAGGACAGTGGACCGCGGCGCCGGGGCGCAGAGGGACCGAGGGAACGCCAGCGGGACGCCAAGTGGGGCCCGCAGATCCTGGGCCGGGGAAGGGACTTCGGGGACAGGGGGCCCCGGGATTGAGCCTGTGGTTTTCAGAATCGCAAGGTAACATCTTCCTTTGATGAACAGGCCATGGGTCTGTGAGGCCGCGGGACAGAAAGTTGGGTGAAGGTGTGTGGGAGCCTCCTGAGCCGCCATTACTACTCTCCTAGAAACGGAAGCTTCCCTAAATACAAAGTGAACAGAAAGAGGGGAGAGCGTCCAAGTCAGAGAGGCGGCGTGAACAGGAGGGATCAGTCAAGAGGGTGTGTGTGTGTGTGTGTGTGTGTGTGTGTGTGTGTGCGCGCGCGTGCGTGCGCGTTACTGGGGGTTGAACTCAGGGGCATTCTACCTCTGAGTCACACCACCAGCCCTTTTTTTTTAAAATTTTGGACCAGGATCTCATTAGGTTGCTGAGGCTGTCCTCAAACCTGTGGTCCTCCTGTCTCAGCCTCCCAAGTGCTGGAATCACCGGTGAGCGCCACCACGCCCAGCTCATCCAGAGAGATTCCAAGATGCTCTGTTGCTGCTTCAAAGGCGAAGGAAGGGGCTACTGCAGGCAGCCTCTGGAAGGCGAAAGGACAAGGGAACAGGCTCCCTTCAAAGCCTGTGGCAGAGGCTAAGACAGGGGCGCCACAGGTTCAGGGCCAGCCTCAGAAACCCATGAGACCTTCAGCATCACGGAAGACCACAGGTTCCAGGCCAGCCTCCGCGGTTTAGCTAGGCCTTTGGAAACTTCAGGAGACCCTATTTCAAGACAGAAATTCAGAAGGCCGGGGGTGTGCTGGGAGGTAGAATGCCCCTGGGCTCAATCCCCAATACAGGGAGGGAGGGAGGGGGCTGGGACAGGCTCCTCCTCCATCCCCACAGGGCCCCGCAGAACGAGCTGCTCTCAGATCCATCTTACAGCGGAGAAACCAAGACCCGGGGGGAGAGGGAAGGTGGCACACTGGCACACAGGTGCTCTGCTCCCATGGGGACCCAGGACCTCCTGGTGAGCCCGCACCTGGTGGGCACTGCTGTCCCGCTGAGACCCCGGGCACCGAGCGCAGGCCACGCTGGGCGTGAGGGCTTCGAAGTGTCTCCTCCAACGCGGAGGGCCTGGGCCTGCAGCTGCACTCGGCGCTCTGCTCCCCCCCTCCCGGCCTCCTGGGGGACGGGCACCTCGAGGCGGCAGGCAGTGCCCCATTTCCCTGGGGACCAGCTGAGGGGCAGGAGAGCTCTGAGGCGGCCTATCTCGGAGGGAAGCGGGAGATAACACCCTCTCACTTTCCCCACAGGCCCCTAGCAGAGATAACCCAGGAGCCAGCGGAGCCCCAGCCGCCAGGCGGCCACCCACCTGCCCCCAGGTCTCCCACGACCCCACTATCAGACTCCAGCTGAAACCCAAGGAGCCGCTCGGAAGAGCGGAGGAGACCGCAGGTGATAAGCCAGGCAGGAGCTGGTGGGGAGGAGGCTGGCTCTCCAGCGTCCCCTGGAAAACAGCCTCGAGGCTGCAGCGGCCCCTTCCCCCCGAAAAATGGTGAGAGGCCATCCGAGAAGCAGCGGCCTCTCACCAGCCAGGCCCTGCAGAAGTGCCCCGTCCAGCCCTCTTACTGATCAGCAAAAAAGCCAAAAGGAGAGAGGTCGAGAGGTTTGTGCAAGTCCCACCGCGTCTTGACAACAGAGTGAGGGTCCCGGCTGCTGCGGGCCCCTGTCCTGGAGCACCGGGCAGACTCTGTGAGGGGGAGCCGGGCCAGGGAGCACTGGGCCTACCTTCTAGAAGGTGAGCTGGGGAGCAGAGAGGAAGGGCCACGTGGCTGGAGGGGGAACCCAGGGCCGGGGCAGGAGGCCAGCTTCCCCCAGCTCTGCAACCACGCTCGGCATGACACCGTGCCCCGTCCCTGCTCCTTGCTGGGCCTCAGTTTCTATATCTATTAAAAAGAGAAGTCTCAGCCGGCGTGGTGGCGCACGCTTGTAATCCCCGCGCTTGGGAGGCAGAGACAGGAGGATCGCGCAGGTTCGAAGCCAGCCGCGCGCGCTGGTTTAGGAGACCCTGTTTCCAAATAAAAATGTAAAAATAGGTCTGGGAGTGTAGCCCGGAGGTAGAAGGGCTTCCAGGAACCCCAGTACCACCAAAAAAAAAAAAAAAAAAAAAAAAGAGAAGTCAGGTGTGGTGGGGCATGGCATGGCTGTAATTCTAGTACTTGGGAGGCCGAGACGGGAGAATTGCAGGTTTGAGGACAGCCTCAGCAAGTAGCGAGATTTTCATCAACCTAGTGAGACCCTGTTTCAAAATAAAAATAAAATAGGGCTGGGGGTGTAGCTGGGAGGCAGACGGCCCTCTGGGTTCAATTCCCAGCACCACAAAAAATTTATTTATTTATTTATTTTTATTTTATTTATTTATTTTGGTGGTAGTGGGGATGGAACCCAGGGGCCTTCTACCTCCAGGTTACACTCCCAGACCTAATATATATATATTTGAAACAGGGTCTCTTAAGCCAGCCGAGGCTGGCTTCGAACCTGCCAATCCTCCTGTCTCAGCCTCCCAAGCGCGGGGATTACAAGCGTGCGCCACCACGCCCGGCCAAAAAAAATTTTTTTTAATAAAAATACATTAAAAAAAGAGCCAGGTGTGGTGGTACACGCTTATAATCCCAGGACTTGGAAGGCTGAGACAGGAGGATCACAGGTTCCAAGACCGCCTCAGCAAACAGTAAGACTCTCATCAACTAGAGAGACCTTGTTTCCAAATAAAAATAAAATCAGGCTGGGGATAGCTCCAAGGTAGAATGCCCGGGTTCAATCCCCAGTGCCACAGACAAAGAGAGAAAGAGAGAGGGGGAGGAAGGAAGGAAGGAAGGAAGGAAAGAAAGAAGGAAGGAAGGAAGGAAGGAAGGAAGGAAAGAAAGAAAGAAAGAAAGAAAGAAAGAAAGAAAGAAAGAAAGAAAGAAAGCAAGCGAGCCAGCTGGGCGTGGTGGCGCACACCTGTAATCCCAGTACTCAGGAGGCTGAGACAGGAGGATCGCAGGTTTGCAACTAGCCTCGGCTACTGAGCAAGACTCTGTTTCAAAATAAAGATTTAAGAAAGGCTAGGGGTGTAGCTCAGAGGTATAACGTCCCTGAGTTCAAGCCCCAGCATCACATCAACACACACACATGGGGGGGGTGCTTTTACCGTGAGACTTGCCCTGTGGACTGAGTGACTTAATTTGTCAAGAGATCCAGGAGCCGGGCGTGGTGGCACACGCTGTAATCCCAGCATTCGGGAGGCGGAGACAGGAGGAGCGTGGTTTGAGGACAGCCTCACCTACCTAGTGAGGCCCTTTGCAACTCAGTGAGACCCTGTCTCAAAATAAAGAATAAGCCGGGCGTGGTGGCGCACGCTTGTAATCCCCGCGCTTGGGAGGCGGAGACAGGAGGATCGGCAGGTTCGAAGCCAGCCGCGCTGGCTTAAGAGACCCTGTTTCCAAATAAAATATAAAATGGGTCTGGGAATGTAACCTGGAGGTGGAAGGGTTCCATCCCCAGTACCATAAAAAATAAAAATAAAAAAATAAATAAATAAGAAGAAATAGGGCCGAAAATGTAGCTTGGAGGTAGAATGGCCCTGAGTTCAATCCCCAGTACCTCAAAAAGAAAAATAATCATAGCATTGTCAGATAGAGAAACTGAGACTCAAAACAGGAGAGTGAGACAGAGGACTACAAACAGAGGGCTCAGTTCCTGCGGCCTGTGGTGCAGGGAGGGGCTCCCGGACCCCATCCCCCGCGCCCTCCACCAACGCTGGGCAGCCTCCTCCCGGGGCCCCAGGGTCCCCCCCGCGGGTGTCTGGCTGGCTGGCGCTGAGGCTCCTTCTGGCCTCCCAGTGTGGTCATGAAGATTAAATGGGAGGCTGAGCTCTGCGTAGACGTTTCTCCAAAAAGGACGTGAGAATAAGTGGCCTGCTGGAGAGCGTAGGAGGACGCACAGGCTCGGGGAGGCTGGGGTTTGGGGAAATGACGGGGACCATGCTGAGATGCCGCCTCCCCCACGGGCACCCCGCAACCCAAACACAGGAAGGAGTACAGACAAGTGCCCCCTCCCCATCGTGGCTCCCAGGAGCTGGACAGGGTTCTGCGGAGGCAGGAGAGCCGATCAGGTTCAGAAGCTCAAGACCAGCCTGGGCAAATAGCCAGATTCGGTCTCAAAAAAAAAAGAAAAGAAAACTTAGATGGTAGACAGGGAGTTGCCGTGTAACCCAGAACTTCCCCTCCTAGATACGTACAAAAGGGAAATGAAAATGTGTCCACACAGACACACAGACACAAACACGCACGGCAGTATTATTCTTAACAGCCAAGACGGAAACAGCCTGCGTGTCCATCAACTGATGACCAAGCAAAATGTGGTAGAGCGGTACAATGGAATATTACTCAGCCCATAAAAAGGGGTGAAAATAACCAGATGCAAATGTCACAAGCCTGTCATCCCAGTTACTCCAGAGACTGAGGCAGGAGGATGGCAAGCTTGAAGACAGCCAGGGCAACCTAGTGAGACCCTTTCTCAAAATAAAATTTAAAATAAAATGGGCTGGGGACATAGCTCAGTGGTAGAGCACTTGCCTAGTCTCCTCCAGGCCCTGGGTTCAACCCCCAGCACCACAATACGTAAAGCTTTTTTTTTTTTTTTTTTTTTTTTTTTTTTTTTGGTGGCACTGGGGTTCCTGGAAGCCCTTCTACCTCTGGGCTACACTCCCAGACCTATTATTACATTTTATTTGGAAACGGTCTCCTAAACCAGCGTGAGCGGCTGGCTTCGAACCTGCGCGATCCTCCTGTCTCTGCCTCCCAAGCGCGGGGATTACAAGCGTGCGCCACCACGCCCGGCTTACGTAAAGCATTTTAATGAACATGCCTTTCAGCCGGAGACAACATACCTATGATCCCGGTGCTTGGGAAGCTAAGACCCAGAGGTTTGCAGGTTTGAGGTCAGCCTCAGCAACTTAGAGACTCCCAGCACCCTAGGGGAGCATTTGGCAGATGAGGCAAAGTGAGTCTGGGGAAAATGGGGTGTCCCACAGGAGGCGGGGGGCCTACACCTCCCTTGGACAGGAGAACAGGGAGGGCTGAGCAGCCAGGCAGCCTTCCCAAGGCAGGGGAGGGGGCCGCCAGCGTGCTCAGGGGCTGCCCTCCTGCCCGCCCCCAGGCCTCTGCTTCCCCGTCTATCCAATGGGCTCCCGCCCTGGTTTTCACACTGTGGTCCCAGACACCCCGGGGCCAACAAGGGACTTCAACCATCTGGAGAGAGGATGTCTCTCTCTGTCCCCAGACTCCTCCCCATCCCTGTCTCTCCTTGGGCCTGGCCCACCCCTCAAAGGCAGGATGTGACTGTCGTAGGGAAGAGGAAGGCGTGGGGGCGGCTCACCGGAATCTGCATCCTGGGGACCCGGAGATGGGAACTCCAGGTGCCCGTGGCCCTGCCTCGGGAAGAAGCCTCAGTGCCGCGGCCCAGGGTGCAGCACCTGGCCCGGAGCCGGAGCCCTTCCTGGACCTCAGTCCGGCACTTCCGCTCCCCTTCAGTGGGGGAGACACCCTGAGCCTCACTCGGGCCTGGATCCTCCCGTGCTGGCTTCCAGACCCTCTAAGAACATGAAGTCGGGCCCCCGCTCACCAGAAAAGGTCTCGGGTGAAGTGAGCCTAAGTGGGTAATAGGGAGCGGCGGGGCCTGAGGCTAAAGAAGAACCTCCATCCTGCAAAGGTCGCAGCCTCTGCTCTGCCGTCTGCCGGTGCCAGACTCGACTTTTCAAGAGAAACCAGGAATCTGGACTTAATGTGAAATCTCAGACAAGTTGGATTTCGGACAACTTTTGTGAGCAAAACACATTCACAGGCTGCAGGGACAGCCTGCAGGCCGCCACGGGCAGCCCCATCTCAGTGACAGCTTCCTACAGATGGAAAAAGCCAGGTCAAGGGCAGCGAGAAACGTGTGCAGACCCCAGGGGCAGGCAGCAGAGCCCACACGCAGCCCAGGTCTCCCTCCCGGGGGAAAGCCGCCTCCCCGAAGCTGGCCCCTGGTTTAAAAAACAAGCATGCATTACGTGGTGGCGCACAGTTGTCATCCCAGCATTTGGGAGGCTGAGACAGGAGGATCACAGGTCTGCAGACGGCCTCAACCACTTAGTGAGGCCCTCTGCAACTCAGTGAGACCGTTTCAAAGTAAAGAATAGAAATTAGGGCTGGGGGTGTAGCTTGGAGGTAGACAGAATACCCCTGGGTTCCATCCTCAGTAACACACACACACACACACACACACACACACACACACACACACACACACAGCAAGCCCTTCCTTCCGTCCTGCTCTGCAGAAGAGCGCCAGGAAGCGCTTTATGTGCTATCTCGGCGGGCTGGGCCCTGCCCTTGAAGGGCCAGCGTCCTGACGGGCATCTGCTCAGGCCATCTCCGCAGAAGGGGAGCTTGGCCCCGCGTACCCTGTGACTTGGCTCCTCATTGTTCCTCACCCCCACCCCAGCTTAGTTCTGTTCCTAGATTCTGGGACATGAAGGGGATTCTCAGGGTTCCCGGGTCACGGTGGGGAGGCGGGCTCCCCATGTGGCGGTGCGCGCCTGCAATCCCGGTACTTGGGAGGATGATCACAGTTTTGGGGACAACCTCAGATTAGTGAGACCCTCAGAAACTCAGTGAGACCCTGCTTCAAAATAATAAAATAGAGCCGGGGGAGCTGGGCGTCGTGGTTCACACTTGCAATCCTAGCATTTGGGAGACTGAGACAAGAGGATCCGGGTTCGCGGACAGCCTCAGCTACTTAGCGAGTCCCTTTGCAACTCAGTGAGACACGGTTTCAAAATAAAGAATAAGCCGGGCGTGGTGGCACACGCTTGTAATCCCCACGCTTGGGAGGCAGAAACAGGAGGATCGCGCAGGTTCGAAGCCAGCCGCGCGCGCTGGCTTAGGAGACCCTGTTTCAAAAAAAAAAAAAAAAAAAAGTAAAAATAGGTCTGGGAGTATAGCCCGGAGGTAGAAGGGCTTCCAGGAACCCCAGTACCACCAAAATAAATAAATAATTAATTAATTAATAATAAAAATAAAAAATAGGGCTAGGGTTGTAGCTTAGAGGTAGAGTGCCCCTGGGTTCCATCCTCAGTACCACAAAATCAATCAATAAATAAAAGTAAACAATAAGCTGGGCCTGGTGGTGCACGCTTATCATCCCAGTACTTGGGAGGCTGAGACAGGTGAATCGCACAGGTTCGAAGCCAGCCTCAACTACTTAGTGAGGCTCTCAGCAACTTAGTGAGACCCTGTTTACAAAAAAAAATATAAAATAGGTCTGGGAGTATATCCCGGAGGTAGAAAGCCTCTGGGTGCCACCCTCAGTACCACCAATAAACAAACAAACAAACAATAAAATAGAGCCGGGGAAGCCGGGCATGGTGGCACACGCTTGTATTTCCAACATTTGGGAGGCTAAGACAGGAGGACCGTGGCTCAAGGAGAGCCACGGGAACTTAGCGAGGCCTTCTGCAACTTAATGAGACCCTGTTTTCTTTTCTTTTTTCTTTTTTTTTTTTTTTTTTTGTGGTACTGGGGATGGAACCCAGGGGCTTTCTACCTCCAGGTCACACTCCCAGACCTATTTTATATTTTATTTGGAAACAGGGTCTTATTAAGTTACTGATATCCTCACTAAACTGCTGAGGCTGGCTTCAAACCTACATGATTTTCCTGTTTCAGCCTCCCAAGTACTGGAATTACAAGCGTGTCCCACCACGCCCAGCTGACCCTGTTTTCAAATAAGAAATAAAATTGGGCTGTGGGTTTAGCTCAGAGGTAGAATGCCTCTGGGCTCAATCCCCAGTGCCAGTCGTAGTAGTAGTAGCAGTAGTAGTAGTAATGAAGAAGAAGAAGAAGAAGAAGAAGAAGAAGAAGAAGAAGAAGAAGAAGAAGAAGAAGAAGAAGAAGAAGAAGAAGAAGAAGAAGAAGGAAGAGGAGGAGGAGGAGGCGGCGGCGGCAGCTGGGGATATAGCTTAGAGGTAGAATGCCCCTGGGTTCCAACCCCAGTACCACAGGAAAAAAAAAATAGAGCTGGGGGTGTAGCTCAGAGGTGGAATGCCCCCCCCCTTCAATCCTCAATACCACACACACAAGGAGCGCAGCTGACCCTGAGGAGTCCCTCTGTGCACCCCCCTGCCGGGCCGTGGGCAGAGGGTCCTTCCGCTACAGTTCTGTGAGGTGAGGTAATTACAATCCTCGTGTTACCCCTGAGGAAACTGAGTCTCACAGCAGAGGGGCGTCAGAGGCCTGGGTCACATGTCCTTGCCTGCCCTGCTCTTCCCAAGCCCCTCCCCTTCCTCCGCTGGGATCCAGATCTGGGGCTCAATGACCAAACTGCCCCACGGCCCGGCCTCCCGAGCTGGCCCACGATTCCAGCCGCACACCCTGCTCCCAAGATGGCCTGGAGCAGCTGGACTCCTTCCAGTAACATGGACTCTTCACTTCCAAAGAGATCTGAACCCCCAAGTATGTCCACCCTGAGCCTGTGGCAGCTGGGGGGCTGTAGCAGCCCCCACAGAGCTGGGAACCCCCCAGTATGTCCTGCCTAGCAGGGGGGCTCGCAGGCAGGATCTCAGGGAATTCATGGTGCCCCCTCCAGCCCCTGCTCAGCTCTGACAGGAGGGGATTAGAACCCTGCTGACTCCTCTGATGGAGACTGGAGAAGACGAGGCCCTTTGGCTAAAGTCACACAGCACAGAGGCAGGGAGGTAAGCTGGGCTACAATCCGCTCATACAGACCTATCTTGGTTATAGAAGGAATATGCGAAGCCAGGTGTGGTGGTGCACATTTATAATCCCAGTACTCGGGAGGCTGAGACAGGAGGTTCTCAGGTTCATGGCCAGCCTCACTACTTAGTGAAGCCGTTCACAGTGAGATCCTGTTTCAAAATAAAAAATAAGGCTGAGGACACAGCTCCTAGGTAGAATGCCCCCGGGTTCCATCCCCAGTACCGGAATAAAAAGACCATGCAAATACATTCTGAATGTAAAGGGGCCGTGCTAGACAGGGAAGCGCTGGCCCGCTGTCTCCCCTGCCTGACTTTTCTCCCCAGGAGCCCCCGACACAGGGAGGGATGGGAGTGGGGGTGTCACATTCACCGCTGCCTTCCCAGGGCCTTGAACCATAAAATCAGGGACCAGTCTGAGTTATTAGGGAGGGCCCAGTGAGGTCACACGGCCTCCAGAGGTGAGTGACAGGGACCGGGGGCAGAGCGTGAGTGTCAGACAGCCCAGGAGGCAGCGTTGTGTGGAGACGGGGAGGAAGGGGCTGCAAGCCGAGGGCAGCCTGGGCCGACCCTTGCTGTGTGACCGTAGGCCCCTTACACACCTCTCTGGGCCTGCTACCCTCATCTATTATGGGGCGGCTGATGATGCCTCCTTCACAAGCTGGGGCTGGCGTGCGCGGGTCAGCGCTGGGGGAATGGGGGACCCAGCCCTGAGCTCCGCTCTGCTGTTCTCTACCTTCTCTGTCGCCCTGCTGGCCCCAGAGCTGAGCTCTGGGGAGGTCCAGCCCACGCGGCGCCCTCCAGCTTCTGACCAGGTGGTCAGAGCCTCTGAGGCCAGGGGCTGCCGTCCCCAGCCCAGGCCAGACCCTCCCCGGTGAAGGTCAAGGACGGCCCAGCCCGCAGGAGCTGGGGCCCTTGAGGAAGCACGCCCTGGACAGAGACAAGGAGACTCTTGGGGCGTGAAGCTCAGCTCTGTGCTCTGCTGGGGAGATGCTCCATCCCCGGGTTTGGGGGGCACTTCCTGAGGAAGCACTGAAGCCCTGGGGCCACATGGGAGGCCCCCTCTGCAGAGGTGGGCAGCAGCCACCGGAGTCTGCTGGACGGCAGGAGGACGGCCACAGCCTCCGAGAGGGGCTTTCTGGGCGGAAGTGGAGGTGGTGCTCCTCAAGGTGGGGATGAGGTCAGGGGCTGACTGGCCTGGCAGGTGGTTCCTCCTGCCCAGTGCCCGGCCTGCCCGTCACCCGCCCGCGCAGCCAGACACGGTTGCCTGATGCCCTGTGCTGACTCATGTCCGCCCGGCTGGCCCTGGCCGGAGGGAGGGCGGACCCCACTCTGTGCCTGACCTTATCAGGCCTTGCAGTGTCCAGCGCTGGCCATGGGCAGGGCCTCACCCCTCCCCCGCCCTGGCCCAGCAAGGCCTGATGAGCTCATGGGAGCCCGAGGGGGAGGACAGCAGGGCGGTGGCCCAAGGAGGGACGAGGGCAGCGGCCTGGTGGGGGTGCCCTGCGGGCTTGCCCGCAGGCCCTCTGCCCGCTGGAACGGGGCCGGCCATGGGCTATTTTTATTCCCAAATGAGGACTGGTGGGACGGGGAGGTAGCAGCTGCTCCACACACCTTCAGGGCCTCAGCCTGGCCCAGGGCACGCCGCAGACACGCCCGCGCACACCAGTACTCTGCAGTCGCACAAGCTCGTGCACCAACTTGAACTCGATGCTGGCTCCTGTGTGGGTACGCGCCCCCTGCGCCTGGAGGTGTAAGTGCACACTCCAACAGATATCCAGGTGTGTACAGACCCACGCACACAAGCCCACAGTAGGCGTGCGGCTTACACAGAGGCCTGCACACCCAGGTGGAACAGCCTGGCCCCAGACTCCCCGCCTGTGTCTGCTGATCGTGTACCCCAGCTGTGGAGACGCCAGACACCTGCTAGCCTTCTAATGATGTTCTCAAGAAGGTCCAAGGCGGGCGTGGTGGCACATGCATGTAATCCCAATACTTGGGAGGCGGAGACAGGAGCCGCGCTGGCTTCAGAGACCCTGTTTCCAGATAAAAATATAAAATATAGATCTGGGAGTGTAGCCCAGAGATAGAAGGGTTTCCAGGAACCCCAGTATCACAAAAAAATAAAAAAATTAAAAATAAAAATAAAATATCAGCTGGGTGTGGTGGTGCGCGCTCATAATCCCAGCATCTGGGAGGCTGAGACTGGAGGATCGTGGTTTGTAAACAGCCTCAGCTACTTAGTGAGGCCGTCTGCAACTTAGTGAGACCCGAATTCAAAATAAAGAATAAAAAATAGGGCAGGGGGTGTAGCTCAGAGGTCGAATGCCCCTGGGTTTCATCCCCAGACCCGCAAAACAAACAAACAAACAAACAAACAAACAAATATAAAAAATTAGCCATGTGTGGTGGTGCACTCTTTTAATCCCTGTACTTGGGAGGCTGACACAGGAGGATTGGAGTTTGCGGACAGCCTCAGCTACTTAGTGAGGACCTTTGCAACTCAGTGAGACCATGTTTCAGAATAAAGAATAAAAAATAGGGCTGGCGGTGTAGCTCATAGGTAGAATACCTCTGGGTTCAATCCTAGTACTGCAAAATAAATAAATAAATAAATAAATAAATAAATAAATAAATAAATAAATAGGGCTGGGCGTATAGCTCAGAGGTAGAATGTCCCTGTGTTCAACCCCTAGTACCACAAAAAACAACAAAAAGCAAAACAAGGGGGTCTGGTCTGGAGGCTGTAGCAGGCTTTGACCATGCAGAGACCCCCCACTTGGAGGGGGCTTCTCAGAGGTGGGGGCTGCCCAGCCTGGGGTGGTCAGGAAGGCTTCCTGGAGGAGGAGCTCCTCAGAAGTATGAGCAGCAAAGATCTGCCGGCTTTAATGAAGCTAGAGTGGGGAATTCCCACCACTTAGGAAAATAACAATAATGATATAGTCACGGCAGCCACTGACCAAGCACTGAGCAGCCCCAGCCCCCGTGTGCATCGCTGCGCCCACCCTGTGAATCAGGTACCATGACAGTCACCATCTGCACAAGAAACTGAGGCCCAGCTGGTCTTGGCCCACGGCTGGTGAGTCTGCCTCCAAAGCCCAAGTCCCAGAACACTGGTGGGAACATTATTGGTCAGACGTGTTCTAATTATCTAATGTGAAACAGACCATTTTTCCAAAAAAGATTATTTTCGGAGGGGGTTTCTGCCTACAAACTACACCTCCAGCCCTTTGTATTGATTATTTTGAAACAAGGTCTCGCTTAAGTTGCCGAGAGTCTTGCTAAATTGCTGAGGCTGGCTCAAATCTGCAATCCCCCTGTCTCAGCCTCCCCAAGTACTGGGATGACAGGCATGTGGCACCAGGCCAAAATTTAGTGGCTTTGAACAGGAGCAGAGCAGGGTGTGATGGCAGATGCCTGTTATCCCAGATACTTGGGAAGCATAGGCAGGAGGATCGCAAGTTCAAGGCCAGCTTGGGTAACTTAGTGAGACTCTGTCCCAAAATAAAAAATAAAAAGGGCCATGGGTATAATTCAGTGGTAGAACACCCCTGGGTGCCATCCCCAGTACAGAAACAAAACCAAAAAAAAAAGAGCAATCATTTGTTTTGCTCACAAATCTGCAAGTTACACCCAGCTTGACGGAAAAGGCACATTTCTGCTCCAAGTAACATCAGACAGGGCCGCCCGGCGGAGTTCCATAGGGCTGACGGCCGGGGCCTCCGTTGCTCTCCTCTGTGGGCCTTCTCCTGGGGGCCATTGAGCTTCCTTGCATCATGGCGGCTGTTCAAGTGGGATCATCCTAAGAGGCAGGAAGCAGGAATTGCGGTTTCTCAAGGGCTGGATCTGTAAATTAGCACATCACTGCCGCCAGATTGATCAAGCATCTGTGGAATCTGCAGAGTTCAGATCACAGGGAAGGGCCTGGAAACCTCCATCGCTCAGCAAGAAGAGTGACAATAACTGAGGAGACGCATGTTCTAAAGCCGCCAGAGTGAGGACAAGGGTGGCCCCAACTGATGTCTAGTCTGCAGCTCTGTGCCCTGTCCCCAGACCCCAGAACTCCAGCCAGGCCAGCAGCTCAGTCCAGTCAGGCGGCCCCATTTCCTCCGTCCCCACCCCTGCCCTTTCCCTTCACATTCTCTTTTGTGCCCAGCACAGAGGGGCCATTGTGTGTGGCCGCAGAGGCCCCGCTGGTCTGGCTCCTCGGCTGGAAGGGGGCAGCCCCAGGGGGGCAGAGCAACAGGGTTCCAGTGCCCCTGTCCTATCTCTTCTGCCTGCCCCTTGCCCGGCCCAGGAGGCTGGAAGCCCAGGCTGGCTTTGGAAGTTGCCACTCTTGGGTCCTGAGTAGGACCCCATCATGAGGTCCTTCCCCTCTCCTTGTACCCTAAAATTTCGTGGTCTGGGGATAGAAGGACCCAACACTATGGATTCCAAAAAGCCATTTGCAAGATCCTCTCTCCTTTGTAAGCTCCTACGTTTCTAGTACATTTTGACTCTGTTTGACAGCACTCAGGAAACTGCAAAGGAGCTGACTTCTGACCCAGCAATTCTGCGGCCTCTTCTAGCCGCCAGAAACCAGTTTATGCGAAAGAGACAATGCAAAGATATTCACTGTGGTGGTGTGTAGAATCGGGAGGAGCTGGGACGGCCTCCATGTCCACTAGTGAAGACCCACTAAATCAGCGGTGGTAGAGCCCCGCAGTGGGCCAGCTGTCACCCTGAAAAGATGGATCAGCTTTGGGAACAAGATCATGGATTAGCCAGGCGCGGTGGCGCACAACTATAGTCCCAGCTGCTCCAGAGGCTAAGGCAGGAGGATCTCAAGTTCCAAAATAAAAGAGCCAGCTGTGGTGGCACACACCAGTAATGCCAGTATTTGGGAGGCTGAGACAAGACGATCCCAGGTTCAAGGCCAACCTTAGCACTTAGTGAGACCCTGCTTCAAAATAAAAAGGGTTGGGTGTATCTCTGTAGTAGGGCATTTGCCTAGCATGTGCCAGGCCCTGGACTCATCCCCAAGACCATACACACACACACACACACACCACAAAATCTAGGTGTGGTGGCACACACTTGTAATCCCAGTACCTGGGAGGCTGAGACAGGAGGATTACAGGTTTGAGACCAGCCCCTGCAACTTTGTGAGACTCTGTTTCAAAACAAAAAATAAAATAGGGCTGGGGGGTGTAGCTCGTGGTAGAATGCCCCAGGGTTCCACCCCCAGTACCACAAACATAAATAAATAAATAAATAAATAAATAAATACTCTTTTTTTTTTTTTTTTTGCGGGTCTCGGGACGGAACCCAGGGGCATTCTACCTCTGAGCTACACCCTCTGCCCTATTTTTTATTCTTTATTTTGAAACCGGGTCTCACTTGAGTTGCAGAGGGCCTCACTAAGTAGCTGAGGCTGTCCGCGAACTGTCATCCTCCGATCTCTGCCTCCCAAATGCTGGGATTACAAGCGTGCACCACCACGCCTGGCATAAATATTCTTTAAATGAAGCCTTGCTGTGTACACCACAGCCGTGTGTGGTGCGCAGGGACACTCATGGGCTATTAAGGGCCTGGCCTCAGGTTGTGCTGGTGTCCTGTAGCTGCCATTACAGATAACCACAAACTGTCATGGCATAACTGTGTGGCTTAGCCTCAGATGTTTCTTCTCACAACTCTGAGGCTAAAAGTCCAAAATCAAGATGGGTGTGGTGATGCACACCTGTAATCCCAGTACTTGGGAGGCTCAGACAGGAGGATCGTGGTTCTCAAACAGCCTCGGCTACTTAGTGAGGCCCTCTGCAACTCAGTGAGACCCAGTTTTAAAGTAAAGAATAGCCGGGTGTGGCGGTGCACACTTATAATCCCAGCATTTGGGATGCAGAGACCAGATCTGCGGACAGCCTCAGCTACTTAGCGAGGCCCTTCACAACTTGGTGAGACCCTGTTTCAAAATAATAAAAATAGCCGGGCATGATGGCGCACGCTTGTAATCCCTGCGCTTGGGAGGCAGCAACGGGAGGATCGCGCAGGTTCGGAACCAGCAGCACTGGCTTAAGAGACCCTGTTCCAAATAAAAATATAAAAATAAGTCTGGGAGTGTAGCCCGGAGGTAGAAGGGCTTCCAGGAACCCCAGTACCACCAAGAAAAGAAAAATAGATTGACAAAATAATAAAAATAGCCGGAGGTGGGAGCACACACTTGTAATCCCAATATTCAGGAGGCAGAGACAGGAGGATTACAGTTCGCGGACAGCTTCACCTACTTAGTGAGGCCCTTTGCAACTCAGTGAGACCCTGTTTCAAAAATAAAGAATAAAAAAATTAGGGCTGGAGCCGGGCGTGGTGGCGCACGCTTGTAATCCCTGCACTTGGGAGGTAGAGACAGGAGGATCGCGCGGGTTCAAAGCCAGCCGCGCTGGCTTAAGAGACCCTGTTTCCAAATAAAAATATAAAATAGGTCTGGGGGTGTAGCCCAGAGGTAGAAGGGCTTCCAGGAGCCCCAGTACCACCAAAAAAAAAAAAAAAAATTAGGGCTGGAGATGTAGCTCAGAGGTAGAATGCCCCTGGGTTCCATCTCTAATACCACAAAATAATAATTATTATTATTATTAATATAATTATTATAATAATAAAAGGGTCGGGGTACAGTTTGGAGGTACAGTGCCCCTGGGTTCCATCCCGGGTACCTCAATAAATAAATAAATAATTAAAAAATAGGGCTGGGGTATAGCTTGGAGGTAGAATGCCCCTGGGTTCTGTCTTCAGTATGGCAAAAAAAAAAAAAGTAGAATGCCAAGTTTCAATCCCCAGTAACCCCCCGAAATGTAAAATCCCAAAGGACGAGATGTCTTTAGGGGCCCCTTCTTCCCAAGGCCAGTGTCTTGGGTTTTCTGGGGGGCCCGGGAGCCCTCCATGAGGTGAACTGGGCAGGGCTGCCATCTCTCCGCACCTGCCCTGGCTGCCCAGGCTGGGGATCCCAGCAGAGTCCTGAGTAAGAGGGGTCCTGCCTTGGTTCCTGGCAGGAAAACTGGCGACATTCACAGCCAGCACCCACTGAGGACAGGGAGAGGAGGGACTGAGGGGAGGGGGCTGCGGGCTCCTCCGTGGCAGGCCCCTTGAGGGTCCTGGGCTTTCAAAGTCCCCAGCCCCTTGTTTCACAGATGGGGCAACTGAGGCTGGCATTGGCGGTCTGACGACCTAGGTCACCTGTGCCGAGCCGCACTTCACCAGGGGCATCCTCCTGCCAGCTGCAGCCCCACTGTGTCTTCCAGATTTGTTCCCCGCCCGCTTCTCAGCGAGCAGGACAGGAAGCTCAGCCCTGCTTACACACACGGGGGAAACCGAGGCTCATCCTGGTTCTTCATTCAGCTGGCAGACACCTACGGGGCTCAGAGAGCCCGCTGACCAGAGCCACGCTGGGCACTGAGGCCATGGACCTCCCCAGATCCCGAGTGCCCTGTTGGGGCCCAAGCCACCCCGCCAGCCCAGCAGCCCTCTCGCCCCGCCCCTCAGGCTCCGCCTCCATCCCGCTGAGGGCCCCTGCCTGCCCTCTGCCCTGCCCCCCCACGACTGGGGTCCGTGTGTCCCCTACACACTTAGGGACAGGAGGCTGGGGTGCCTGGGAGAGGGCGCCCTGGCCACAGCCACCAGGTGCACTCCACTGAGCCCCTATGGATTGTGGGTAATTAATTAATCATCAGGCTGTAAAGATTAACGCGGGCAGAGTGGCAGCTCAATGATAGAACACCCCGGAGCTCAATCCCCAGCACCACCAGAAAAAATAATGATAATAAAAGAAAACTCTTTCAAGAACAAAAATCCTGGGGGTGGGTCAGACATTCCCGCGGGCTGTGTGACACCTGTGAATCCCTCCTCCCCTCCGAACCTCAGTTCCCCGTCTGTAAAATGAGGGCACGGGCGGCTTTGAGGATTGGAGGTGGTGTCTGCCGAGTGGACGGCACAGGCCGGTGCTTAGCAGGTGCTGGGTGCCTCCTCCTGGACCTGGCGCTTGAGTCCTGGCACTGGGCGTCCAGCCCCCACGGCAGAGGCACAGTCAAGTTCAAGTTGGAGTCAAACCCCAGGGAAGAGAAAGTGGCCCTTTCTCCACAGCCAGGGCAGGTCAGGCGCCAGCTCGCTCACCTGGCCTGATTCACACTGTGCAGGGGGTGGGGCAGAGAAGAGACAGCGGCACCTTCCTTCCCTCTCCTTCACTTCTCCCCAGAGGGGGTGCCGTGGTCCCTGAGGCCCAGAGAGGCGCAGGGATGGCCCAGAAGCCAGGCCCGCCCTGCCCCTCCCTCCAGCCCAGCCGCCACCTTCCAGTCCTTCGCAGGTGCCTCGGGGTCAGCAGCGAGCCGCCGCTCTGACTCAGACCTGGGAAAGACCCATGAAGTCATCCTGGGCCACCCCGCGGCTCAGGAGCCGTCTCAGCCTCTGGACTCACCGGCCTGGGGGTTCCCCAGGAAAGCGGCCCCGTCTGCGCCCCTGGCTGCAGGATGGAGACTGGCCCTGGAGGCTCCAGGACCTGGAATGCAGTGTGCGTTAGGCGAGCAGGCCCCTGGCCGCCCAGCCCAGCCCTCCCAGACGCTCCATAGACAGATGCTTCACCCGGGGCTGGCATAGGGCCCGGGCTTGGCGGGAACGGGGCAGGGAACGTGGCTGTGATTATTGGGATCATCTGCTGGGCATGCCACCTGAACCCTTTTACAACCAGGATGATGAGGAAAGCTGATAAGTGTTGCCCAGGACCGAAGGCCCAGACTCAGGAGCGCCAGGGACATGGGCTCAACCCTGATGCCGTCGAAGCCTTTCCCGGGCCTCAGTTTCCCCATCTGTTAAACAAGGGTCATGAAGGCTGCCTGGCCTGGGGGTTGGGAGTCAGTTTCAGTGTCAGGTCCTAGCAACCATCAGGGGGTTAGAGAAGAGACCTTGGGAAGGGCCGAGGGCTCTGAAGGCCGCTGCGAACAGGCAGCAGGGACGATGGGAGAGCGGAGCCCGCCATCAGGAACAAGAAGAGAGTGGAAGAAAAGCCCTGCCCTCTGGCAGGACTCACCTGTCCATCTGCCGGTGCCACCCAGGCCTGAGACCACCCGAGGGAGCCGGCCACATGGGGCAGCCTTGGGCAAAGGACCCGGGACAGCAAGCAGAAATTACAAGCGTGCGCCACCACACCTGGCTCCAAGTCCCTGATTTGAACCCAGGGGCATTCTACCCCCAAGCTGCACTCCCAGCTCTATTTTATTTTCATTTTGAAACAGGGTCTCAGTAGGTTGATGAGAGTCTCACTACTTGCTGAGGCTGCCCTTGAAACTGTGATCCTCCTGTCTCAGCCTCCCAAGTCCTGGGATTACAAGGGTACACTCTGGCTAAGAGATGGTTTAGCCCAATGGAAACCCCACTGTGTGCAGTAACAGATGCCTATAATTCCAGTACTTGGGAGGCTGAGAAAGGAGGATGAAAGTTTGGAGGCCAGTTTCAGCAACTTAGCAAGCCCTCATTTCAAAATAAATAAATAAATAAAAAGGGCTGGGGGTGTAGCTCAGAGGTAGAATGCCCCTAGATCCAATCCCCAGTGCCAAAATAAAATAAAATCCCACAGTGTGATCAGAGACCATTTACACAGATGGAAAAACAGGCCCAGAGAGAGGTAGGGACTTGCCTGAGGTCCCCCAGCTAGCCCGTGGCACAGGACGGTTCCCCTCCCCCATCACTGTTCCAAGACCCAGTGAGGCTGCTGAGATTTGCAGGTGGGGTCCAGGGCCTGGCCTGCCAGACCCTCCGGGCCTTCTGCTGTTCAGCTCTGAAGCCAGCCTCAGCATTGCCAGGCGGCAGGGCTGCCCGCCCCGGAGCCCACAACAGGAGAGCAGGCCGTGGGGAGCAATGTACTTGCATTCCCAGACAGGCCGGGCACATTCCTGCCAGGGTGCCACTCTGCCCCCCTCGCCGCCCCGCCCTGTCCCCCACACACAGTGCCCATTGTCTGCCCAAACGCTTTGAGCTGCCGACACCTCCCCAGCCCTGCCCTTCCCAGGTGGGGCCCCACAAGCCCAAGCACCCCTCTCCTGGCCTCTGGACCCAAAGGGCAGTCACACCGTTTATCTGGGAACCAAGCAGAGATCGGAAGATAAGTGACGTGCCCCAGGTCGCCTGGACCACCCTCAGCGCGCCTCCCTGATGCCGGGGTCCCCGGGGCCCGGCTGACCAGCTCGGCCCCGGCCCCCCTGTGCCTCCTCCTGCCCGTGTGTATGCCCCCATTTCACAGAGCTGGAAGCTGACTCAGATGGAGAGCAGCTTGCCAAGGCCACCCAGCGAGGAGGAGGCCGAGATGAGACCTGGCCCGGGTCAGCGAGAATCCCCAGCCCACGCTTTCCACCTCCCACGGGCACAGCCCAGCAGGCAGGAGGCCTGGGGAGGCGCCTGCGCACCGCTCCGCTGTGTGGAGGCACCCATCCATCCCCAGGCCCTGGGCGCAGGTGCCGACCAGGCCCGGAGCTGGGAGCTGGGAGGAAGCAGGCCTGCCCTGCCCTCGGGGGTTAGACATGGGGTCAGAAGTCAGTGCTTCCCAAGTTACTCAGCCCAAACACCAAGCTCCTTCCCACCCCCTCCCTGGTTCCCGTTTCTCATCGGCCCAGAGTGACCCACTGTAACCCACCTCGGGGTAATTCACGCCACTTCCCCTGGGAGCTCTGAACACCCCATTCCCTCTCAGTGCCCTTCCCTAGAGCACCCTGGCACCGTCCCTGGCTCCTCCAGGACTCTGTTCAAACATGACCACCCTATGAAATAGCAGCTCCGCCACGCCCGCCCCGCGCCCTCGCCCGCCCCGCGCCTCCCGGAGCCCCAGCTGCGTTCTGTTTCCTCCTGCTCTCTTCTTTTATTTGCTTTTCTGGGTTTTGGGGGGGTTTTTTTCGGTACCAGGGATGGAACCCAGGGGCATTCTACTTTCAAGCTACACCCCCAGCCCTATATTTTATTCTTTATTTTGAAACAGGGTCTCACTGAGTTGTAAAGGGCCTCACTAAGTAACTGAGGATAGCCGTTAACCCGTGATCCTCCTGTCTCAGCCTCCCAAGTACTGGGGTTACAAGCGTGGCCAGAGTTCCGTTTCAGGGTGAGCAGCCTTGGGAAGGCATGTAGGAGGAGCTGGGCCCAGGACCGGGGCACCTCAGGACACCGCTGGTGTTTAAACACATGAAAGTAAGCAATCTCTGAATTATCCATACCATCGAGGGCATCAAGTTCCAGGGCCACCTGCTATCACCACCTCCTGCCCCCTTCCCCCGCGAGGACCCTCAAGGCTCCGGTTGGGAAATAGACCCCTGTTTCAGGAGGAGTGACTTGCTCAAGGTCACACAGCAGGTTAGGATTGAGCCCTGACCCCTCGCCAGCTCTGCAGACTCATCCTACCCTCCAGGTGCTCCAGGTCACCTCCCCGGGAGCCACCCCCAATAGACCCTGGCCAACATCTAACCTCAGGGAAGGGGGGGGGGCAGGTGAGCCAGAGGCTTTTATTTTATTATTATTATTATTATTATTATTATTATTATTATTATTTGGTGTGTGTGTGTGTGTGATACTGGAGGTTGAACTCAGGGGCATTCTAACTCTGAGCTACACCCCTAGCCCTATTTTATTTTATTTTGTTAGTGTGTGTGTGTGTGTGTGTGTGTGTGTGTGTGTATGTGTGTCTAGTGCTGAGGATTGAACCCAGGGGCATTCTACCTCTGAGCTACACCCCCAAACCAATTTTTTATTCTGTATTTTGAAACAGGATCTCACTAAGTTGCAGAGGGCCTCGCTAAGGCTGGCCGTTAACCTGTGATCCTCCTGTCTTAGCCTCCCAAGTACTGGAGTAATACTCCCAAGTATTACAAGTGTGTGCCACCATGCCCGGCTCCCTATTTTATTTTATTTATTTATTTTTCCAGTGCTGAGGATTGAACCCAGGGACATTCTACCTCCAAGCTCCACCCCCAGCCCTATTTTTTATTCTTTATTTTGAAATAGGGTCTCACTGAGTTGCAAAGGGCCTAAGTAGCTGAGAATGCCCGCAAACCGCGATGATTCTCCTGTGATCCTCCTGTCTCAGCCTCCCAAGTACTGGGATTACAACTGTGCGCCACCACGCCAGACTCCCTATTTTATTTTTATTTGGAAACTAGGTCTTGCTAGGTTAATGTGAATCTCACTTGCTGAAACTGTCCTTGAACCTGTGATCCTCCTGTCTCAGCCTCCTAAGTATGGGAATTACAGACGTGCCAGGGGCAATTAGAGAGAAGAGTAACCCACGGGGACTCCCTGGAGGAAGCAGGCCTGGTGCTGGGCCCCAGCAGCCCGGAGCAGGGTAACCCCCACCTGAAGTCACCGTCTCCCCCCAGCGGTGACATCATGAGCACAGCAGAGGGCCCCAGGGCACAGCACAGCTGGAGGACCAGGCAAGCCGAGGCAGGGCCGGGTGGGTGTTAGAAACGCATTGCTAGAGGAAAGAAAGAGAGAGAAATTCATCAGAGGCCTTGGGGCCAACCCCACCCGCGCCAAAGTGCCTATAGGTCTTAGAAAGCGGAGCGAGAGGCCAGCAGGGTGAGCAAGGCGCCTCCTCCTACAGACAGGGAAACCAAGGCCTGTGGAGGGCGGCCGACCTTTCCCAGCAAGAGAGGGGCTGATGCAGGAGGAGGTCAGCAGGTGTCCCGCACAGCCCTCTGCCCCCAGCGAGGGCAGCCCCGCACCCCACTGGGTCGGGAGGGTGGGGAGGCAGGCATGGAGGTCAAGGAGAGCAGAAGCTGTGGTCGGTGAAGGGGTGGTCAATAACCCAGGAGCTCAGCGGGGTGGAGGGGAGCACCGCATGGAACCTTCCTCCCAAGCTGCTCCTCCCAACACCTTTAATCCTAAGCGTTCAGGGATCTTGCAAACCAGCTTTTAAACACAGCCATTATTTTTATTTTTATTTGTTTTACTTTATTTATTTATTTATTTATTTATTTGCGGTACTGGGGATGGAATCCAGGGGCATTCTACTTCTGAGCTACACTCCCAGCCCTATTTTGAAACAGGGTCTCATTGAGTTGCAAAGGGCCTCACTAAGTAGCTGAGGCTGGCCAAGAACCTCAGTCCTCCTGTCTCAGCCTCCCAAATGCTGGGATTACAAGGGTGCACCATCATGCTCAGCTAAACACAGCCATTATTAAACATGCAAGCACTTATTTATGTATTTATTATTTTGTGGAACCAGGGTTTGAACTCAGGGGCATTTTACCCCTGAGGTATATCCCCAACCCCATTTTTTATTTTCTTATTTTGAAACAGGGTCTCACTAAGCGGTCGAGGGCCTCCCTGAGTTGCCGGGGCTGGCTTCAAACCCGTCATCATCCTGTCTCAGCCTCCCGAGTCCTGGGATGACAGGCGTGCAGCACCACATCCAGCTGAATGTGCAAGTATTTAAACTTACACTTCACAGATAGTTCACCACACGCCCGTTACCTGTGCTCTCCTGAGGTTACCTCAGCATCAGGACGTAGAAACGCCACTGAACTCTGTGCTTCTGTGCAGCTCCGAGCTGGGGCTTCACCTCAGGGGCTCAAAACTGATCGTGGAGGGCGACTTACCAGTAAAACCCACAAATGCTGCAGACACCGGATCCCTACCCCCCATTGTTAAACATTCACCAGCACGGCTCTGTCTGCGAATCCTCTGGGCTCTGCCCTGCTCGTCCCAGCCCGTGTCCTTTCTCAGCTGGAGCCTTGGCCTCCCTGGCTCCCCACGCCTCACTTGCCAGGCCGAAGCACAACAGCCCCGCAAGCCAGGCGTGGTGCCCGCTTGCAATCCGGCATTCGGGAGGCTGAGATCATGGTTCACGGCCAGCCTCAGCTACTTTGTGAGGCCCTTTGCAACTCATGAGACCTTCTTTCTTCCTTCTTTCCTTCTTTCCTTCTTTCCTTCCCTACTTCCTTCCTTCCTTCCATCCTTTCTTTCTTAGCCGAGGCTGTCCATGCACCGCGATCCTTCTATCTCAGTCTCCCAAATGCTGGGATTACAAGTGTGCGCCACCATGCCCAGCTTGAGACCCTGTTTCAAAATAAAGAATAAAAAATAGGTCTGGGGGTGTAGCTCGGAGGTAGAATGCCCCTGGGTTCCATCCCTAGGACCGCAAAAAAAAAAAAAAAAAGGAAAAAAGAAAGGAAAGAAAGAAAGAAGCAGTCCTGCAAATTCAGAGGATGGGTGGTGCCCTGACCCCCTCCCCACCCCAACCCAGCTTCAGGGTCTCCCTGCTCATCTGCGCCTCCTCCAGGCCAGTCCTGGCCTCGCGCCGGCTCCTGGCCTCTCCTCAGCCCTGCCTCCTCCAAGAGGCTCCAGGATCCCGCTGGACTCTGGCATGCAGGCTCTAGGCCCCAGAACCCTCTGACTACCAAGCACTCCCTGCCATTCCCTCTCCCGTGTCTGTCCCACACTGGAATGCGGCTCCTGCAGGCAGGGTTTCTCCCTGTCCCACCCATGCAGAATCCCAGCACCTAGTGCAATGCCTGAAACATAATAGGTCCTCAAGAAATACATGGAAGTCAGTCAATGGAGGCGCAGAGGGCACAGGAGGGCGCCTGAGACGATGGATTGGCCGTCCCCCACTCTGCTCCTTCCACGGCTCCCCCTCCAGCCAGTGCTCTGGCTCTTCCCCGGGGCTGGTGGGGAGCAAGAAGGAGGAATTCCTGGCCCCGAGTCAGAGGAGGTGCCCCGGCAGGCAGGCAGGCAGGAGGCGACTGCTCCAAATTCCAGCTCCCACGGCTGTGGGGAGCCCGCCAAGTGGGGCCCGGAGGGGCGGGTCGCCCCATCACCCCCATAGACGCCAGCGGGGCAGAGGCCTGGGAAGAGGCCAGGCAGGCGGCAGAGTGAGAGACTGGCAGCAAACGACCCCACTGCCCAGGTGGGCGGGTGAGGCCTCCCGGGGCCCAGGCAGCCCCGGACGCCCAGGAGCAATGTGGGGGCAAGACCAGGAGGGACCTCGGTCTGTGGCCAGAGGTCAACATCCAGGGAAAAGGGGTCAAGGGGCTGCTTAGTAACTGGGAGACCCCGGGAGCCCTGGGGGTGGGATGGCCAGGAAAGGAGCGCTCACTGCCCAAGGTGGGTTAGCAGGCTCGGCCCCTGCGAGGTCAGTGAGCTGGAGGGAGCTCCCGGGCCTGGCTTCCATCCACTCCTGTCCCCATGCCCTCTGCCCTAGGGCAAGGCCAGTGTGATGGGCGCCAGTGGTGGCCCCTGCCCAGCTATCAGCACCTGAGCTACTGCCCACTCGCACCCCAGCGCACCTGGCCTGCCTTCACCTCCGCCACCACCACCCTCCCCAGCGCCTCCTAGGGCCCCTTAGTGTGGCCTTGGAAAGGCACGGTGGCGGGACACACTTGTAATCCCAGTACTTGGGAGGCGGAGACAGGAGGATCGCGCAGGTTCGAAGCCACGCTGGCTTAAGAGACCCTGTTTCCAAAAATAAAAAAAGTATAAAATAGGTCTGCGAGTGTAGCCTGGAACTTCCAGGAGGAAGCTCCGGGCTTCCAGAAGGGCTTCCAGGAACCCCAGTACCACCAAAAAAAAGAAAAAAGAATAAAAAATAGGGCAGGGGGTGTAGCTCAAAGGTAGAAAGCCCCTGAGTTCCATCCCCAGTACTGCGAAAGAAAGAAAGAAAGAAAGAAAGAAAGAAAGAAAGAAAGAAAGAAGAAGAACCAGGCTTCCAGAACGCAGTGCCCTTGAGCTAGAACATTCTAGAACCACACGTTCCAGGACCATCAAATACTGGTGCTGGGAACAAATCCCAGGGGCATTCTGCCTCCAAGCTACAGCTCCAGCCTGATTTTATTTTATTTTTTTTAATCTTGAAACAGGGTCTCACTAAGTCACTGAGAGCCTAAGTTGCCGAGGCTGGCTATGAACCTGCGATCCTCCTGTCTCAGCCTTCCAAGTACTGAGATTACAAGTGTGCGCCACCACACCTAGTTAAATACTGAAACATTTTAAATTCTGGCCCCAAGAACTTCTAGGACCAAATAATTTTCTGGAATGCAGCATGTTGCAAACAAGGATCAGAACTATGGAAACTGGAATTTAGAGCCTTTCAAGTGCAGGGGCTCACAGGACCAGAAAATCGTGTGTGTGTGTATGTGTGTGTGTGTGTGTGTGTGTGTGTGTGTGTGTGTGTGTGTGTGTTATTAGTTGGGACTCCCAGAGTTGCTTTACCACTGAGCTACACCCCAGCCCTTTCTTATATTTTGTTTGGAAACAGGATCTAGCTAAGTTCCTTTGTCAAACCTGAGACCCTCCTGCCTCAGCCTCATGAGAACTCACAGGTGTGCGCCACACACCAGCAAGATCAGAACCCCGGGGCTTTCTGCTCTGAGCTAGACCTCCAGCCCTATGTTATTCTTTATTTTGAGACAGGGTCTCACTAAGCCGTGGAGGGCCTCACTAACTTGCTGAGGCTGGCCGAGAACCTCTGATCCTCCTGTCTCAGCCTCCCAAGTACTGGGATTCCAAGTGTGCACCACCATGCCTGGCTAAAAAATTCTTCTATGACAATAATCGTTGCAGAGGAGAGGAGCCCCCTGGCCTTCCCACCACCCAGTCTAACAGACACCCAGCGGGAGAAAAGCCAGGTGCTGGCCGGGACATCCGGACCATTTACTTAGATCCTGAGCCTCCGATGAAGAGATGGGGAGGGAGAGGCGACACCTGGCAGCGGGGAGCTGCGGGCCGCCGCGGGCCCTGGTGCTCCTTCACCTTGGCAGAGAGAGAGAAGCAGAAGAGAAAGAGGTTTGGAGCCAAGGGCTGGGCTGCGGGTGTGTGGTCACCGGGGGTGGCAGCTCTCTCCTTCCCGGGCTGCAGGAGCTTGGAATTTTCTCCTGGCAGGAAGGGCCCACCCTCCTAGGAATGGAAAACAATCCTTGGCGGCTGCCCCTGAGGCCTGCAAGGTCTCTGACAGTCAGTCATTGTTATCCTCTCTGCTCCACCCTAACCATGCAGAGGGGAAACCGAGGCAGGTGGGGGTCTCGGGCTAGATCAAGAATGGGAATAATGCCGGGCGGGGTGCCACACACTTGTAATCCCAGCATTTGGGAGGCTGAGACAAGAGGATCATGGTTCGCGGACACCCTCAACTACTTAGTGAGGCCCTCTGCAACTCAGTGAGACCCTGTTTCAAAATAAAGAATAAAAAATAGGGCTGGGGGTGTAGCTTGGAGGTAGAATGCCCCTGGGTTCCATCCCCAGTACCACAGAAAGAAAAAAGTCTTTACCACTCCACCCAGCGGCCTACTATGACTGCTTTGGCCTTGGTTTCTTGTGTTTTATTTTAAAATGTCTCCTCTCAGACAGCCCTGGTGGCGTACACTTATAATCCCAGGACTCGGGAGCCTGAGACAGGAGGACCACGGGTTAGAGGCCAGCCTCAGCAATTTAGCAAGGCCTTGTTTCGAAATAAAAAATAAAAGCTGAGCATGGTGACACACATTTGTGATCCCAGCACTTGGGAGGCTAAGATAGGAGGACCACAGGTTCAAGGCCAGCCTCAGCAACTTAGCCAGGCTCTCTGCAACTTACCCAGACCCTGTTTCAAAAGAAAAAATAAGCCGGGCATAGTGGCACATGCTTGTAATCCCCGCACTTGGGAGGCTGAGACAGGAGGATCACACAGGTTCGAAGCCAGCCTCAGCTACTTAGTGAGGCTCTCAGCAACTTAGTGAGACCCTGTTTCCACATAAAGTACAAAATAGGTCTGGGAGTATAGCCCGGAGATAGAAAGCCTTTGGGTTCCACCCCCAGTACCATAAAACAAACAAACAAACACATAAATAAATAAATAAATAAATAAATAAATAAATAATAAAATAAAGCCAGGCATGGTGGCACACCCTTGTAACCCCAGCATTTGGGAGGCTGAGACCAGAGGATCGTGATTCGTGGACAGCCTCAGCTACTTAGTGAGGCCTCTGCAACTCAGTGAGACCCGGTTTCAAAATAAATAATAAAACATAGGACAGGGAGTGTAGCTCAGAGGTCAAATGCCCCTGGGTTCCATCCCCACACCCGCAAAAAAATAAAAATAATAAATAAATAAATAAAATAAAAGTGCGGGGGGGTATAGCTTGGAGGTAGAATGGCCCTGGGTTCAATCCTCAGGATCACACAAAAAGGAAAAAGAAAGAAAGAAAGAAAAAACAAGAACAGAGATGGGGAAGCAGGCAGTAGGCAGGAGAGGGTGGTGCCATGGGTCCACAGGGCCACCCCGCCTGCTCTGCCATCTGGGGACCCTGGGCAAGACATGGAACTCCTTTCATTTCTTCTTTCTTTCTTTCTTTCTTTCTTTCTTTCTTTCCTTCTTTCTTTTTTCTTCCTCTTCCTTCCTTCCTTTCTTTCTTTCTTTCTTTCTTTCTTTCTTTCTTTCTTTCTTTCTTTCTTTCTGGTACTAGGGCCAGAACCCAGGGCCATTCTACCTCTGAAATACACTCCCAGCCCTATTTTATTCCTTTACTTATTTATTTTTTCACTACTGAGGATGGAACTTAGGGGCATTATGCCTCCGAGCTACACCCCCAGCTCTATTTTTTTTTTTATTTTTTAATTTTGAAACAGGGTCTCTCTGAGTTGCAGAGGGCTTCCCTAAGTAGCTGAGGCTGTCTGTGAACTGCGATCCTCCTATCTCAGCCTCCCGAATGCTGGGGTTACACGCGTGCACCACCACGCCCGGCTTATTCCTTTTTTTTGAAACAGGGTTTTGCTAAGTTGCTGTGCTTCCCCAAGTTGCTGAGGCTGGCTGCAAACTTTCAATCCTCCTGCCTCAGCCTCCCAAGTCCTGGGATTAGAAGTGTGGCCACCACGCCTGGCTTTTTTTTTTTCTTTTGGAGACAGTCGGTCTCACTCTCTTGCTAGGCTGGCCTTGAATTCCTGAGTCTCAAGCAGCTTCCTACCTCAGCCTCCCCAGTGTTGGGCTTCAGGTGCACATGAATACACCCAGATTACTGCTGGAAGGGTTTTTTTTTTTTTTTTTTTTTTTTTTTTTGCAGCACTGGGGATGGAACCCAGGGACATTCTGCCTCAGAGCTACACCCCCAGCCCTATTTTTTATTCTTTTTTTTTTTAGGGGGGGGGGTGTCTTGGGATGGAACGAAGGGACATTTGACCTCTGAGCTACATCCCTTTCCTTTTTTTTTTTTTTTTTTTTTTTTTGATGGTACTAGGGATGGAACCCAGGGCCCTTCTACCTCCAGGCTACACTCCCAGACCTATTTTATATTTTTTATTTGGAAACAGGGTCTCTTAAACCAGCTGAGGCTGGCTTTGAACCTGTGCAATCCTCCTGTCTCAGCCTCCCAAGCGTGGAGATTATAAACCTGTGCCACCACACCCGGCCCCTGCCCTATTTTTTATTCTTTTTTTTTTTTTTATGGGAGTACTGGGGTTCCTGGAAACTCTTCTACCTCTGGGCTAGACTCCCAGAC
The DNA here is from genome assembly GCF_963383645.1 of Muscardinus avellanarius. Taxonomy (NCBI): domain Eukaryota; kingdom Metazoa; phylum Chordata; class Mammalia; order Rodentia; family Gliridae; genus Muscardinus; species Muscardinus avellanarius. The sequence continues at coordinate 9,962,000 of NC_137797.1, read as the reverse complement.
ACCTATTTTTTTTAATATTTTTCTTTGGAAACAGGGTCTCTTAAGCCAGCGAGTCTGGCTTCAAACCTGCGCGATCCTCCTGTCTCTGCCTCCCAAGCGTGAGGATTACAAGGGTGCGCCACCACGCCAGGGTCTTCTTTATTTTGAAACCGGGTCTCACTAAGTTGTGGAAGCCTCACTAAGTAGCTGAGGCTGTCTGCGAACCGTGATCCTCTGGTCTCAGCCTCCTGAATGCTGGGATTACAAGGGTGCGCCACCACACCTGGCTCTGCTGGAGGTTTTAAAGGAATTATAAAGGACTTCACACACACAAAGGACATGGGACAGAATCACCGCGTCACGGGCCTTTCCCTGTGACTTGTTCTTTTGCTCTGGACACTGGTGAGTGGCTCCGGCTCCTCGGTCTGCTCACCCGAGGCACTCGGGGAGGCCCGCGTGCCTTTACTGCCTCTCTGGCAGGTGGCCCTTGGATAGCCCCCAAGATTGTGCTATTGGTCAGGTTTTCAAAGATAAAAGCGAAGCCTGCCAACTCCTGAATTTGAAACCTTGTGTGAAACCAACTCTCCCAGGCCGGTTCCCAGGAACACCTGGTCGGCCTTCCTTGGCTCCTCTGTCCTCCTCCCCATCCCTCGCTGACCACCTACTGTGTGCAGGGCCTAGCACTCAGGGGCGCCGGCTTGGGGGTGGGTAGCGGTGCCCCCGGTGACGGGGCAGCGCTGTTACAGTGCTGGGCGGCTGTCGCCAGGTGCTCCCATCTCCAGAGAACATGGAGTTCTGTGTGAAGGCTCCCGACCTGACTTGTCAGATCAACCTAACTGTGTTTTGCAACTCTGCGGGCCACTCGAAACAGCCGTGGGGGGCTGGCCTCAGACTTCCAACTGCCACCTCTGGCTCCCTGGGTAAGGTCAAGGCAAGCGAGCTTCCTGCCAGCTGTGTGCTCTGGGCCCGGTGGCTGCCCTCTCCGAGCCTGGCCTCACCATCTGTGGCAGGAAAGTATGCTACCTTCTCTCAGGGCTGTGTAGACACCCAGCTAGTATTCACAGACCTCAAAGGGATGGAGCCGCAATGGACAATGACCGCACAAGAGGAACTGGGCGGGCCCATCAGACAAATACAGGCCCGGCACCCCGAACCTAAGCCCCAAATCAGAAACCAAAAATCAGAAGCTCCAAAATCGGAAACATTTTTTTTTTCATGTGTGGTACTGGGGGTCGAATCCAAGGGCATTGTACTTCTGAGCTACAGATTCCTACTGTGCCTAGCTATAAGCCTAGCTTTTTGTATTTTTTGTGGTACTGGGGATAGAACCCAGGGGTATTCTACCTTTGACCTACCTCAGCCCTATTTTTTTATTCTTTATTTTGATACAGGGTCTCACTGAGTTGCAAAGAGCCTCACTAAGTAGCTGAGGCTGGCCACGAACTGTGATCCTCCGGTCTCAGCCTCCTGAATGCTGGGATTACAAGCCTGCGCCACCACGCCCATTTTTTTTTTTTTTTAAACAGGGTCTAAGTTGGAGGGCCTCACAAGTGGCTAAGGCTGGCCGTGAACTTGCGATCCTCCTGTCTCAGCCTCCCAAGTATTGGGATTACAGACATGTACCACCATGTCTGGCTCTCAAAATTGAAAACTTTTGGGGCACTGATAAGACTTCAGATTTTTGGATCAGTCATGTTCAGCCAGTAAAGTTGATGCAAATATTCTGAAATCTGAAATGCTTCTGGTGCCAAGTATTTCAGATAAAGGACATACAAGGGTATATATATTTTTTTTTCTTTTTTTTCTTTTTCTTTTCTTTTTTTTTTTTTTTGGTGGTACTGGGAATGGGACCCAGGGACCTTTTACCTCCGGGCTACACTACCAGACCTATTTTTATATTTTATTTGGAAACAGGGTCTCTTAAACCAGCTGAGGCTGACTTCGAACCTGCGTGATCCTCTTGTCCCAGCCTCCCGAGCGCAGGGATTACAAGTGTGCGCCACCACTCCCGGCTCAAAAGTATATTTCATTTCATCCTCAGGAGGGCTATAGTTCTGATCCCCAGCACAGAAAATAATAACTGACAATCACTACATTCCTGAGAACGTTTTCCTGGTACGAGGAGGACACTTTTCCACACACCACATCAGAACCACGGATGGGGAAGCTGAGGCCATCAGGAGGATGAGCGCACGCCCGGGCAGGCCAGCAGTGGTGGCCCACATGGCCGAGGCACCACAGCCTGGATGAACTGGAGGGTTGACTGGGCCAAGTGTGAGGCTCCTCAGTGCCTGACGCAGAGTGGGTGGCATGTATGTGTGTGTGTGTGCTAGGTGCTAGGGGTTGAACCAGGGGCACTCTACCACTCAGCTACTTCCTGGCTCTTTTCTTTTTTCTTTTCTTTTCTTTTCGTGAGACAGCATCTTGCTAAATTGCTGAGGTGGTTCTCTAACCCGTGACCCTCCTGCCTTAGCCTCCCAAGTTACTGGGGTTATAGGCATGCATCACTGTGCCAGGCTACATACAGTAGGAGCTGAATGGATGTTGTTGACATAGAAATAAATGGATGCTCTTTGTGGAGCCCCGAGAAGCCTTTGCACCACGGTGGGCTCTTCCCTTTCACTAAATGCATATAAGAGCTGGGCGTGGTGGCGCACACCTGTCATCTCAGTACTTGGGAGGCTGAGACAGGAAAGATTGCAGGTTCAAAGCCAGCCTCAGCAGTTCAGCAAAGTCTTTGGCAATTTCACGAGACCCTGTTTTAAGCTAAAAAGTAAACGTAGGTAAAAGTAAAAAGTAAAGTAGGATTGGGGTGTGACTGGAGGTAGAATGCCTCTGGGCTCAACCTTTGCTACCTGTATACGTGCACATATGAATGCTCAGCGCCAGTGAGGCGTCGCCTCTGTACTTGCAGCAGAGTGCTGGGCCCAGGACGCTGCCCTCTAGGGGTGAGGTCGGGACTCCAGGTGGCTTGAGCCACTGGGGACCCCAGCAGGAAAAGCAGAGGCTGAGACCAGGGGTGTGCTGGAAAATGTTCGGCAATGAGCCGTCAGGAAGAAAGGCCCTGGCTTGTGGTTCTCACCAACTTCTCTGGTGTAAACCGCACACCGCGGCTGTTAGGAAGCTCCAGGGACGGACGAACAGGTGAGCGACCCTGGCGGCCCTCAGCCTGGCTGGTGCCCTCTAGTGTCCCCAGAGGCAGCGGGCCGGCCATGATGGGGACAACGATGGCAAGGCGTCCCTGTGGGCCGTGCCGCGTGCGGGCTGCTGTGTTCCTGGGAGCCCAGGCCTCTCTGCTTGGATGCCCGCCCAGGCGAGCAGCCACTCTCAGCGCCTTTCCTGCACCAGCTCGTGGGGCCCGATGTGAACAGCGTGCTGGTGACCCAAGGCTGCCGTATTCAGAGCCGAGGACAGAGGGGCTGGCTGTGCTCCTGGCCCTGCCCGCCTGCCAGCCGGCAGCCTTGAGGGAAGCACCTTGCCACCCCTGTCATGAGGAAGCGGGGCCACAGCGGGAAGGGAGCCAGGGACGGAGCCATGGCGGCTGCAGGAACCGTGACCCTCGCGGTCTCCCTAGTCTCCGTGGCCCTCGGTGAGGCCTGCAGGTGCAGCAGCTAAGCGCTCGGCTACTAGACCTGCATTTGAACCCTGGAATGATGACGGCTGAGTCTGGGTCGAGGGAATGCTGCTTACTCTCCGTGCCTCAGTCTCCTCCTGCGGGCTGCTGGGCTCATCCAGTGAGAGCCAATAATATTAGGGCGCCTGGCCAGTGTCCTAGGGCACCCAGCAGAGGCCTCATTTTCCACCTGTGAAGTGGAAATAGTGGTTGTAGAGACTGAATAAGATGACTGGATAGCACCTACAGCACACAGTAGGTGCTTGAAAATTGAAGCCGGGCATGGTGGGCACGCTTATAATCCCAGCATTTGGGAGGCCGAGACCGGAGGATCACAGTTTGTGAACAGCCTCAGCTACTTAGTGAGGCCCTCTGCAACTCAGTGAGACCCTATTTCAAAATAAAGAATAAAAAATAGGGCTGGGGATGTCACTCAGAGGTAGAATGCCCCTGGGGCCATCCCCAGTACCACAAATAAAATAATAAATAAAACTGTTCCATGTTTAAAGAAAAAAACTAGTTAAAAAAAGTCAGCCAGACATGGTAGCGCACGCTTGTAATCCCCACACTTGGGAGGCTGAGACAGGAGGATCGCACAGGTTCGAAGCCAGCCTCAGCTACTTAGTGAGGCTCTCAGGAACTTAGTGAGACCCTGTTTCTAAATAAAATAGAAAATAGGTCTGAGAGTATAGCCTATGGGTTCCACCCCCAGTACCACCAAAAAAAAAAAAAGTCCTCAGAGCCCAGCAGGGAGCAACCCCTGCCTTCCTCGCCAGCCCCTCCCACACAAGGACCAGGCTCAGGCAGTGTGAGCCTGGTCCTTGTGTGGGAGGGGCTGGCGAGGTAGGGCCTGGAAGATTCTGGAAGGTTCCTTTCTCCACTCCAGAGGAGACCTGGGGTTTAATTTTTCTGCCTCCCAGGATGTTTGAGTTGATCCCCTCCCCTCAGTGGTCTAGCCTGGGCTCCTGGGCCGCTGAAAGAAAAAGCTACCTGGCTTCCTGAGAGCTGGTGCGGCGGGCGCCCAAGTGCCAGGCTGGCCCCTGGGCTGCTGCAATGGCAGGAGGTGGGCCCAGCAGCCCAGGGGAGGGGGCAGAGGGCACAGCAGGGTCCTGGCTCACCCCTGCAAGGCTGCCTACAGGACCCGGGGCTGAGAGCACTTGAGAGTCCACAAGGTGGCAGCCAACTGGCCACAGCTCTGCCCCTGGGCATGCCCAGGTGAGCTCCGCAGACAGGGCTCTGCCGCGCCTTTTAAGGCAATGGTGGCTCCTGCCACCACCTCCCTGTTCCCACTTGCTCAGAAATTCCCAGCAAGTATTTTCTTTTTCTGATTTTCAGGAGGTTAGAATGAAGCGCCTTGTTCTGTCACCGCAGGATTCCAGCGAGGCGGGTGTGGGGTGGGGGTTGGTGGGAGGAGAGTGTGACAGGAAGCCCCCACCACTGCGGGAGACAGACATGCAGGGGCACAGGCCTGTGCCCCAGGCACCGGGCCCACCCTCCCTCGTGCCAGGCCTGGGCAGGCCAGGGGACCCTGCGATGAACAAGGAAGGCCAAGCCTGCGCGGGGTCCTCCCTCAGAGCAGAGGGTCTATCCCCCAGAGCCCCAGCCTTCTACTCGGCCTGGGGAGTTGTCCTCATAGAGCCCGCCTGACTAAATCCTTTACACCTTTGTTTCAGAGGCCTCAGGACTGTATCCCAGGGTCTCAGTACCAGTTTTGAAAACCACCTTATCAGCTGGGCGTGGCATACCCTTGTAATCCTAAACAGGAAGATTTCTTCAAGTTCTAAAACTGCCCCAGCAACTTAGTAAGGTTCTCTACAACTAAGATCCTGCTTTAAGTCAAAAAACAAAACAGTATAGCTTAGTACAATGTCCCTGCGTCCAATCCCCAGCACAAGAGGCTGTCCCTGCAACAGCTGTGAGACCTGGTGCACAGCCTGAGGCCTGCATGTGCATCTGGGGTACTGGACACTGTGCCCTCGGCCTGGACACTGCCCTAGGGGCCTGTGTTCTCAGCCATCCTGGGAACTGAACCATGCACAGGGAGACCAGCAAAGCATCCCCCATGGACTGAATGTGCAACAAGGCCCCAGGCCAGGCTGCAGCCACGGGGACAGGAAGCCCAGGGGAAACTGACCAGAGCCTCAGAAGCAGAACCCAGGCCCTGGCAGCCTTGGGGCCATAAACAGAAGGCTGACCCACAAGGGGCCACACACCACCACCCCCTGGCGGCTTTGGAGCAGAAGTGCAGCTCCTGCCAAGAACAGACCCAACTGGGATAAAACGTGAATTTTTGTGGTGCAGGACTTAAGCCAGGGGTGTTCTACCAGATAACCGTACCTATTAAACCAGGCCTTGCAATTGGCTGAGGTTGGCCTCAAACCTGACTCACCAGGGGATTACATTGCTGAGATAACTGTATCTGTGACCTTTTTGCCTATTAAAGGTGTACACCAGCCAGGAATAGTGATGCCCACTTGTCATCCCCACGCTTGGGAGGCCGAGACAGGATGATCACACAGGTTCAAAGCCAGCCTCAGCTACTTAGTGAGGCCCTTTGCAACTTGGTGAGACTGTCTCAAAATAAAAAATGGGGCTGGGCTGCACTCAGACAGAATACCCCTGGGTTCCATTCCCAGTACCACAAAAAAAAGTTTGCACCATCACATTCCTGGCCTACAGCCTTGCCCCCACCCGTAACTGAGACACACCCTCAGGACCCTGAAATGCTCCCAGGCCTCACCCACTACAAGAATCAAAGTCCAGGATTCTTGGCCTCAGCACACCTGTGGACTGTCCACACCCAGCTTTCACCCCCTAAGACCACATAGTATCAAGGAGTCCTTAGCCAAGCATGGAGGTACACACCTATAATTCCAGTACTTGAGACAGAATACAGGTTTGTGACCAGCCTCATTAGACCATTGCAAAACTGGGTGTAGCTCAGAGGCTGGAATGCCCCTGGGTTCCATCCCCAGCACAAGAGGTACCCCTAAGTGGGCTTCTCTGGTGGGTAGTCCTGCAAGAAGCAGCATCCAGCTCCATCAGGGTCTGCTCCAGACTTCAGAACAAAAGGACACTTTTTGAAGGTCCTATACAACTTCAACCTCCCTTTCTCAACTCCAGAATGTTCTGTATTTCCAGGTGCATGGTTCCAGACCTTGGTGTAGTTACAAAAGAACCTAAACAAGCCCTAACTGGAAGCCACCCTGCATGGATTAAGTTGTACTGTACACTCCGAGGCCCAGGGTCGGCGTGCCTGTGCCAGTCAGCAAAGGAACCAGGGAACATCAGGTCCTCTCCACAGCTCTGGCGTCGCACAAGCTGTGCAAACAGACTCTGTACAGCTGAGCCCGGCCGCCTCGCCCTGTGTCAAACACTGCACAAAGCACCTGCCCTCTCCCACACTGGCTCCCAGCACTCCAGGGAAACCCCGGGCACACACCCTTCTCTGCTCCAGGCACTGGGGCAATGAAGCCCTCATGGCACTGTTGGCACACAGTCCATCTGCCTGGCTCTCCTCTGAAAGCAACCAGGCAGACACATCACTGGAAAAAATTTTATTGAGATCCCACCAGCTGCACAATGTCTTCCTGGTATCAGGCTCCTTCTTCCTTGGCAATCCGGTCTTTTTTGAGTGGTCCCTGTGGACACAGTAGGCAAGGTTAGAGATGCACAAAAGCAGGCCTCCCACCGGAGGAAGGGGACGAGAGGGGGCTCACCATGAACACTTTCTTCTCCTCCATGGTCTGGAAGCGACCATGGCCAAACTTGGAGGTGGTGTCGATGAACTTCAGGTCGATCTTCTCCAGAGCGCGGCGCTTGGTCTGTACCAGCAAGGACTGCGGGCCAGGAGGAGGAGTTATGGAGACCCCGGCTTTCCTGGGCATCTCAGCTGGGGCTGTCACTCCCCACAGCACCACCTGCCAGCCTGAGCCCCTCCCACCCAGCCTCACCTTGCGGAGGGTGAGGACCCGCTTCTTGGTTCCCACCACACAGCCCTTCAGCATGACGAAGTCGTTGGTCACTTCACCGTAGTGGACAAAGCCACCCTAGGAGAAACAGGAGGCAAGACAGCCATGTTAGGAAGGGCAGCCAGCCTAGGTGACTTCCAGACCCCAGCCCCGAGCTCGGCAGGCTGTCTGTCCTCAGAAGGAAGGCAACAGGGAATAGTTCCGCAGTCTCACTCGGGCGCTGTGCCCAGCGCATATTCCAGGGTCTCATCACAGGACAGCTGGCCAGGGCCACCCCAACCACATACATGGCACACAGCCATGCCAAGGCCGGTTAATGGAGCCACTCAGCCCCAAGGGGCCTGGAGGGCCCTGCGGGACCAGGGAGCCTGGGTTGGGCGGGCTGCCGGCGCTCACCAGGGGGTTGATGCTTTTGTCAGACAGGTCGTAGTCGGTGGAGGCGTTGTTCTTGATCAGCTTGCCGTCCTTGATGAGGTAGCCCTGCCCGATCTTGTAGATCTGAACAGGGAAGGCGCTGATGAGGACCTGCCCCTGGGGAGGCAGGTGAGGCCTGGGGGCCTGCGCCCCATAGACGGGGCAGAGGCAAGACAGCAAGCCCCAGGTCCCAGCCTCGGGCCTGCACAGGACTCTAGGCAGATGCTACAGCTTGGGGCTTAGTGATGGAGTACTCCAGGCTCAGCTGGAAAGGCGGGGTCGGGTGGCTGGCTCTAATCCAATGGCTCCTGGATAGGGCTGAAGTTGCAGCCCAGGGTGGAGCAATCCTTTAGTGAGGACCAAGGCTATACCTCAGCACCGGTGCCCCCTAACCATCCCCAGAAGCAGGCAGAGCCCATACAGAGCTTAAGGTTTCCAGAACCATCTTTGAGGATGGCACCCTACAATCAGAACTGGCCAGTGAGACCTCAGTAGCTAAGTGAGTGACAGGGCCTGAGCCACTCCCCCAGTGGTCCATTCCCACCTAGGGAGCTACCCTGAAACCTGTACCTTTTTGTTGATCTCCGTGCGGTGATGGTAGCCTTTCTGCCCAGCCCTGGCCACAGAGAAAGCCACACGGGCAGGATGCCACGCTCCAATACAGGCAACCTTGCGCAGCCCTCGATGGGTCTTGCGTGGAAGCTTCTTGGTATGCCAGCGACTGGTCACCCCTGAGAACACATGGCACTCATCAGGGTGCTGCCCCATCCGCCAGCCCTCCCTGTTGCCAATGCCCCCTGGAACTCGGCTGTGGTGCTGCTCACAAAGAGCACTAGACCAGCTCACTGCCCAGTGGCCGGCACATCTGCGCAACAAGGGCTGCTAAGTTACTTCCAAGACTGCTCCACTGTGTGGTGCTGGTGACTGTGCCCAGGGACATTCTACCTCATGAAACTGGGCCTTGCTAAATTGACGTGAACCTCATACTTAATCTAGTTGCTGAGGCTGGCTTCAAGCCTGTAACCCTCCTATGCCTCCCAACAGCTGGGACTACAGGCCTGGGCCACCACTCCAGCTTTTCAAGCAGGCCACAGCTGACCACTAGGTGCCTGTCCCTCAACGAGGGCAAGGGATGGATGCAGTCTGGCCTAGATGCTGTCCCAGCCCACCCCAGGATAATCACGGACACGAATCACTGCAAAGCTCACCTTTGTAGCCTTTGCCCTTGGTCACCCCGATGACGTCGATCATCTCATCCTGCCCAAACACCTGGTTCACAGGAACCTGCTGCTCCAGCCTCTCCCGGGCCCAGTCCAATTTCTCGGCCACGGTACCCCCATTCACCTGGATCTCCATCAGGTGGGCCTTCTTCTGACGGAGAGGAAGCAGGCGCATCTAGGAGGAACGGACAGCTTAGTTCAGGCCCAGTGCTCCAAGCTCCCAAGAGTGAAGTTCGTCCTCTGGAGTAGTGTCATCTACCGTGACTCTACTAAAAGCCTTTTCTTTTTGTGTGGTACTGGGGGTGGAACCCAGAGGCTTTCTACCTCCAGGCTATAAATTCCCAGACCTATTTTCTATATTATTTGGAAACAGGGTCTCACTAAGTTGCTGAGAACCTAAGTAGCTGAGGCTGGCTTCAAACCTGTGTGATCCTCCTGCCTCAAACTCCCAAGTGTGCCACCATGCCTGGCCTTACTAAAAGCCCACTTTTAAAGCATGTTGCTCGCTTGTGATCCCAGGACTCGGGAAGCTGAGTCAGAAGGTATGCAGGATCAATAACAGCCTTCGCAAGTACTGAGGCCCAACAGTGAGACCACTTGAAAATAAAACCAAGACAGGGGACATATCCTGGAGGCAGAATGCCTCTAAATTCAATCTTTCCAAAGAAACCTTAGCTGGGAATGGTGGTACATGTACGTAACACTAGTACTTGGGAGGCTGAGACAGGAAAGCCAGCCTCAGCTATTAGGGAAACTTTTAAAATCCATACATAAGCTCTAAGGATCAGAAAAATGCATTACGGCTGAGTATGGGGACACACGGGTTCCTTCAAGGCCAGCCTCAGCCACACAGTTTCAAAATTTAAAAAGGTGCTCTTGGAGTGCAGTTTGGAGGTAAGAAGCCCTTGGGTCCAATCCCTAGTACCAAAAAAATGCATTCAGGAGTATTTCCCATTCAGGAATATTCATCCGGGTATACCCTGAATGAATGTGCTATAACCTGTGCAGACACAGCAGCCCCTTACTAAGACCCCAGGACAGCAAACAAAAGAAACCCGTCCTAACCAAGACAAAAAGGGCTCCCTTTGCTCTGATCAAGTTCAGTTCAAACTGGCAGCAGCCAGTTGTTTCACAACAGCAGTGGAGGCCAATCAACTGCAAGCGCCCTCTGCTGGCAAGGGAGAGGCCCACACTGGCAGGGAGCCCTCAAAGAGCTCAAGCCTGAAAGCAACTTCAACAACTACAACTGTGTAGTCTCCTCTCCAAGTTGTGGAACCTGAAGTGAAGGAGTTTTAATCGCCACAAATCCTCAAGCTTGGCACAGAATTCCAAGTGGGCTGTCCTTATCAATAAAGGACCCACTAGGCGCCGTACTCTTCTGGAAAGGCCTCACCGCTTCCCTGCTTGGCTAGTCTGCAGAGCCCTGGACTCAACCCTCAGCACCAGGCCCCGGCTCCGGAGGGGGGGCAGCCTCCCAGAGCGGGCTCGGGCGCTCACCTGGGTGTGGGCGATGATGCGGATGACCTGGCAGTACTTCTTCATGCTGCTGAAGTCCTTCTCCAGCTGCTTCTTGCCCATGTCGTCCTGCCACTTCTTGCAGTACTTGGTGAAGGCCTTCTTCTTAGACTTATGCCTTCAGGAGCAGAGCAGAGTTGGGGAGGGCCGGGTGCAGCCTTCATCACCCCTTGGAGGGGGAGCGGAAGGCAGTGGCACCGCATAGGGATGGGGCTCATTGCCGGCTTCTAAGGAGCCTTTTCCACCGGCAAGCGGAGCCTAGATGAGCTCATCGGGCAGAGCCGAGCGGAGCTGAGCAGAGGTCCACAAGGTTACTGTCGAGGCACAAACATCCAAAGCCCCCTCTCGCTCCAGGGTACTAAGCAGCTCCCTTTCTCTAACTTGGAGATGCCACTCTCAGCAACGGAGGGAAGGAGAGCGCAGCCGGGGCCAGAGAGGCCCTATCAGGGTGAAATCATTCTGGTCCTCCAATTTCTGGGCGAACTCAATACTTCCCAGATATTGGGGTCTCAGGCAACCTATTAGGCTTAGACTGAGTGAGGACTCAGCAGAAACCAGAGGCCACAAGGTGTCTCCAGATACTGTCCTATGGCAACCAACCCCAAGGACAGCAGCCCGCACAGCTGCGGCCTGCGCAGGGTGCTTCCAGCCCTCCAGCCCCTAGGACCGCGAGCTGCCCCTCACCAGTTCTTATAGAAGCGCCTCTTGCACTCGTCACTGATGTGCTCGGCGAAGATGGTCTTGAAGGTCCGGAGGCCTCGGGGGGTTTCCACATAGCCCACAATGCCCACGACCACCATGGGCGGCGTTTCCACGATGGTCACGGCCTCCACTACTTCCTTCTTGTTTACCTCTGTGAAAATAGCAGATCATCAAACCTGAGCGGGCTAACAACCCACCAGAGGGCAGTGCCATTTTGTAGTCAATTGTCAGAACCCGCAGAAGCCAAGAGGTCCACCTGCTTGGGGGCACAGGGACCCGGCAGACCTGGAGCCCACACCAGCAGGCTGACTCCCAGGACTGTCCTCACTGCTACCTCTCTGGCTTCAGTTCTCTTCAGACACCTATCAGAACCTCTAAAGACCAACACATTTATCTCGACAAGAGTCCTAGAAATAGCCCTAAGTCTGGCTGGAGATCTGAATAACCTATCAGTTGACCAGCTGGTGCTGTGACCTACTCAGCCACATTTCAATGCAGTTTCTACTCCAGCCTTAGCTCAAATCACCCAAGCTAACACACTACATTATGGGTTCTTAGAAAATCTGCACCAGGTTTCCTGTCTCCACAGCTGGCCTTGAACACCACTTCCACATTTAACACTGCCCCTGTTTGGGACAACTGAGCGTGCACGTACTGGATCCTGGCCTGTCGACTTCCCGCACGATGTGGGTCATGCCAGCCTTGTAGCCCAGAAAGGCTGTGAGGTGTACCGGTTTGGAGGGGTCATCCTTAGGGAAGCTCTTCACCTTCCCACGATGCCGGCTGCTGCGCTTCCGGGGCAAGAAGCCCAAGGACCCATGTCTGGGAGCAGAGAACTTCCTGTGCGACTGTAAGGAAAAGCTGCATTAGCATCCAAACCAAGACGAAGCTCTCACTTTTCTGCCTGCCAAGGTGCTCATACCAGATCCTAGCCATACATCCACGAAACCCCTATTAACAGTACTGGCTGTCTTTTTGTACTAGGTATTTAACTGCAGGCGACGCCCACAGTCCTCCCCTTATTTTATTGAGTGTCCAAGCTGCAGAGACCGACCACCTTGCAATAGTAGTCTCAGCTTCCCAAGCACCACCAGGCCCAGCTTAAGCTCGTTTTGAGATCACCCATTAGAAAGCAGTGCTCAAATTTGGTATGGTGGTGCACACCTCTAATCCCAGGACTCGGGAGGCTGAGTCGGCAGGATTGCAGGCTGAAAGACAGGCTCAGCAAGCCGTGTCTCATCACCCAGCTAGACTTCCACTACCACAAAAAAGCACTACTCAACACAAGTTTAAATACCGATTTGCATTACCCTCATTTTGCCAATTGCCAGACGACGATAAAACTCTGGCACTTAAAAAATGGAGAAACGGGTTGTTTTAAAAGACTCCTACCACACAAGGGACGTTACAGGACAATGGCTAGGTGGCCAGTGGTCGTACAGTAAGAAGCTACAGCTCCCTGGACAGGAGCCAGACTGGTACACAGGCCAGTGGAACGCCGAGCCAAATCAGAACATGACAATCAGCACAAAATCTCTGTCCGCCCGTCAATAAGTTCATCATCTGTGGCTCGTAGACAAAGACCATTAATAGTTGCACCAAGTCACTTCAAACTGCGGCTTCAACCACCCTTACCAGAGTCTCCCCTTTTATCTGTGTATTTCCCAATTTAGTAAAGATGGCATCCACATCCCGTAAGGCTTTCGGGGGCAGGCATGCGGCCTAATCGTGGCCTACGCTAAAACGGGTGAGGCAGAGACCAGAAAAGGCCCATGCTCAAGGCGTGGCGCGCGCACAGGCCTCTCGGGCACACTCGCAGGCCCAAGGCGACACGTCTGCACTACCTTCCCCAGGCCTCGCGAGTTTCCGGAAAATAGGCCTGCCTCCATTCCCCACTGGGTCCCCCGTGCTGCTAGAGTAGGATCCCGGCGCCCGCCAAGCCGAGATGGCGACGATGCGCTGCGGATTCACTCACGCCAGACCCTAGCACTAGAGACACTCACCATGGCGCCGTCAAATCCCGCCGGTAGAGGCCCGCGAGACCGCGGCGCACGCCTTATAAAGCTCCGCCTGGCCCCGCCCCTTCCGGCGTGCGGGCGCGCGCCCGCGGCGGACGTCAGGTCGGGGGCGGTTCTCACGCACGCTTTCCCACGCCTAGGATTCCACCCGAGATGGACGTCCGCTTCGGCGAACCAGATCCGAGCCCGACGGCGAGGGTTTGGGTTCAAACTTAGTGAAAAGCCGCGGAAACGCCGGGTGAGGCCGCGGCTGTGCGCCCGGCTACGGCGTTCGGCGGCAGCCAAACCTAGTGAGGATGGAGAAAAATGGCTGCGCTGCGCCGCGGCCACCGCTGGGATTGAGTAGCCACACGGTGGGCTTGTTGATGCAGTGAAGGGAACTAGTTACCCCGTTTTCGCGAGCTCTAAGTTAAAGGGAAAGACTGAAATCCTGGCTTGCCAGCTCCCAGGCAGGTAGCCGTGCCGCGATAACAAATTGACTTAATTGCCTCTTGGTTTCGGGCACGCCTCCCTCCTGACCTATCGCGGCCATTCCAGGGCCGAGCCGTACCATCGCGCTCCATTCCGAGGGTCTCAGGGGCTCGCCAACTCCCCAGACCTGAGAAATAAACCTCATCTCCATACTTCCCTTAGCCCCTGGTGTTAAGCCCCTCGGAATTAAGCATTAACTCCTGAGGCTGCCGTCCAAGGCCCTGCCCTACCTGGCTACACTCACCGGTCATCTTCGGGCCTCCGTCCCACCCTGTCAGTGTTGGTTCTGGGCCTGGGCTTTCCACCCGACGGCCTATCGATCCCTAGGAGTATTCTGCCTACGAGCTGCACCTCCGGCTCAATTTTTTATTCTTTATTTTGAAACAGGCCTAAGTAGCTGAGGCTGGCCGCGAACCGCGAACCGCGATCCTCCTGTCCCAGCCTCCCAAACGCTGAGATTACAAGTGTGCGCCGCCACACCCGGCTAGCTCTTTTGAAACAGGGATCTTGCTAGGTTGGTGAGAGTCTCACTACTTGCTGAAGCTGTCCTTGAACCAGCCATCCTCCTGTCTCAACCTCCCAAGTCCTGGGATTACATACATGCGCCACAGTGCCTGGCTTATTGATGTGTGTGTGTGTGTGTGTGTGTGTGTGTGTGTGTGTGTGTGTGTGTATGTGTGTGTGTGTGTGTGAACTCAGCGGGGCATTCAACCTCCAATCTACACCTCCGGCCCTATTTTTATTTTTTATTTGGAAACAGGGTCTTGCTGCTAGGCTGACAAGAGTCTCACTACTTACTTGTGAGGCTGTCCTCAAACCTGCGATTCTCCAGTCTCAGTCTCTCAAGTACTGGGATTACAAGCCTTGTGCCACCAGTGCGGTTTATTGATCCATTTTGTAGTACCCACTACATCTGGAAATCAGTGACTTCCAAGGTCATGCAGCAGAGGGCGCCCTCGAACCACTAACCCACTAACCTTTGTGGTCCCTACCCAGATGCCCTCTCCCCTGGCTTTCTCCTGCACCTGGGCATCATGAAGATGGAGACTGCTGAGCTCCCCGTCTCCCAGGCCAGAGCAGCCGCTGCCTGCTTGAATATAGCCTGTGAATGAAATCAGATGACCAGGCCCCTCTTAGGCTTCTCCCCTCGCACCCTGCCCCACTCATTTGCTGATCAGCAGAAACTGCCACCACCTCACTCCCCAGCCACCAAGTCCAGCCACGATCACCTCCCTGCTGAATCCCAGCACCAGCCCCCAGACACATCATCAGAGAGAATTGTTCCAGACCCCTCTGCCATCTTCTGATGGCTGCCAGCAACCTTGTCACACTCCTGCCCTGCTAAACCCACTCCCACCCCCAGACAGATCTAAGCTAAAAATCAGACCACGATGTTTTCCTGATTTAAAAAACTCAGTGATGGCTGTGGTGACCCATGCCTGTAATCACAATACTTGGGAGGCTGAGACAGACGGATCACAGGTTCAAGACCAGCCCCAGCAAGTAGTGAGACTCTCATCAATCTAGCAAGACCCTGTTTCAAAATAAAAATAAAGAAAATAGGGCTGATGTTATATCTTAGAGGTAGAATGCCCCAGTACAAAAAAACCCAAACAAACAAAAATAAAACCCTATTGACTTTCCATAGTTTGAGGCGTTTAGGGACTTGGAGTTGCACCCAGGAACATCCATCAGGCCTCCTGGCTCCTTGCTGGCCCTTTCTCCATTTCACTAGTAGCTTCTTTCTACACCAGGGCCTTTGCACCTACCTCCCTTTGACTGACTTCTACTTACTTTTTTTGTGTGTGGTCTGGAAAATTGAACCCAGAAGCATTCTACCTCTGAGCCCCCAGCCCTATTTTATTCTTTATTTTGAAATAGGGTCTCAGAAAGTTGAGGAGGGCCTCACTAAGTAGTTGAGGCTAGCTGTGAACCTGCTATCCTCCTGTCTCAACCTCCCAAATACTGGGATTACAAGCATGTACCACCACGCCCAGCTCTTATTTTTGTTTTAAAAAATACAGTGTGTGTGTGTGTGTGTGTGTGTGTGTGTATGTTACTAGGAATTGAACCTAGAGGCATTCTACCTCTGAGCTGCACTCCCAGCCCTGCCTTTTTTATTATTATTATTATTGTTATTTGTGTGTGTGTAGTTCTGGGAATTGAACCCAGGGGACTTCTACCTCTGAGCTACAACCCCAGCTCCATTTTATTTTATTTTTTATTTAATTTTATTTGGTACTGGGGTTCCTGGAAACCCTTCTACCTCCGGGCTGCACTCCCAGACCCATTTTTATACTTTTTATTTGGAAACAGGGTCTCCTATGCCAGCGCGGTTGGCTTCAAACTGGTGTGATCCTCCTGTCTCCACCTCCCAAGCTCGGGGATTACGAGCGTGCGCCACCACGCCCCGCTTTATTTTTTATTTTGAAACAGGATCTCACCAAATAGCTGAGGCTTTCAAACCTGCAATCTTATGGTCTCAGCCTCTCAAGTACTGGAATTAGAAACATATGCCACCATGCCTAGTATTATTTTTTATTTTGAAACAGGGCTTCACTAAGTTGCTGGAGCTGGCCTAGAACCTGCAATTCTCCTGTCTCAGCCTTCCAAGTGCTGAGATTACAGGTGTATGCCACCATGCTCAGTTAAAAAAGACATTTTTTTCTTCAGGTGTGGGGATGGAACCCAGGGGCATTTGACCTCTGAACTACATCCCCAGCCCTATTTTTTATTCTTTATTTTGAAATAGGATCTCACTAAGTTGCCAAGGGCCTCACTAAGTAGCTGAGGCTGTCCGCGAACCATAATCCTCTGGTCTCAGCATCCCAAATGCTGGTATTACAAGTGTGCACCACCACGCCTGGCTAAAAAGTAAATTTCAAAAGATGATAAAATTGCCTCTCATTCAGACATAAAATAACCATATGTCATTTTTTATTTTTATTTATTTAATTATTTATTTATTTTTGCGGTACTGGGGATTGAACTCAGGGGCATTCTATCTCTGAGGTACACCCTCACCCCTGTTTTATTTTGAAACAGAGTCTAAGTTGCAGAGGGCCTCATTAAGTAGCTGAGACTGGCCATGAACCTGTAACCCTCCTGTCTCAGCTTCCCTAGTACTGAGATTACAAGCCTATGACACCACGCTCAGCAATCAAAGATTTTTATTTAGCTCATTAATTAATGAGAGACGCAGGCAATTGCCACAACTAGTTCAAAGAAGAACTACATATTTATATAGAATAAGAAATGTTGAAATGAATTTACAAATGGATGTATTTGTTTTGGGGTTTTGTGTGTGTGTGTGTGTGTGTGTGTGTGTGTGTGTGTGTGTGTGTCTGGGGATAGAACCCAGAGGCATTCAACCTCCGAGCTACACCCCCTGCCCTATTTTTTATTCTTTATTTTGAAACAGGGTCTCACTGAGTTGCCGAGGGCCTCACTAAGTAGCTGAGGCTGGCCGTGAACCATGATCCTCAGGTCTCAGCCTCCCAAAAGCTGGGACTACAAGTGCGTGCCACAACACCCGGCTAGCACAAGTGGATGTAAACTGGCTTTTTCCACGGGAGGAAGATATTATTACCAGAATGGAAACTTCTGCTGCTCACCGCTCAGACGAAGCTCAGGAGACTGAGGTCAGTGGAAAAAAACAGGTTTATTCTCAGCCGGCTCTGAGGAAAATGGAGACCTTTTCTGCCTCAAATCTCCATGGGGGGAGGGAGCAGGAGGGGGAATGGCATTTATATATGTATGTATGTATGTATGTATTTATTTACTTGTGGTACTGGGTATTTAACCCAGGGATGTTCTACCTCTGAGCTACGACCTCAGCCCTTTTTATTTTATTATTTGGAAAGAGGGCTTACTAAGTTGCTGAGGCTGTTCGCGAACCATGATCCTCTAGTCTCAGCCTCCCAAATACTGGTATTACAAGCATGCACCACCATGCCCTGCTGAGAAACACCTTTTCTTTTCTTTTCTTTTCTTTTTTTTTTTTTTTTTTTTTTTTTTTGGTGGTACTAGGGATGGAACCCAGAGGCTTTCTACCTCTGAGCTATACTCCCAGACCCATTTTTTTTTTATTTTATTTGGAAACAGGGTCTCACTAAGTTGCTGAGAGCCTCACTAAGTAGCTGAGGCTGGCTTCGAACCTGCGCGATCCTCCTGTCTCAGCCTCCCAAGCGCGGGGATTACAAGCATGCGCCACCACGCCTGGCTTGAGAAACACCTTTTAAAAGAGGAAAGATCCAGCATTCGGGAGGCTGAGACCAGAGGATCACAGTTCGTGGACAGCCTCAGCTACTTAGTGAGGCCCTCTGCAACTTAGTGAGACCCTGTTTCAAAATAAAGAATTAAAAATAGGGCAGGGGGTGTAATTTAGAGGTCAAATGACTCTGGGTTCCATCCCCAGACCCACTAAATAAATAAATAAAAGATAAAATAAAATAAATGCGGAAAGAAAGCCCGGCTTGGTGGTGCATCCCCAGACCCACAATAAATAAATAAATGAAATGAAAGGGCTGGGGTTGTGACTCAAGTAGAATGGGCCTGGATTCAGTCTACCATGGGACATGTTACGATTCTAGTCTTTTTTCCTACTCTTGCTGTCACCTGCCCAGGTTCTGGGGCCAGTTCCTCAGTTTCTCTTCTCAGCATGAGGAAACTCAGTTGCAGGAAGATTATCAGGAAATTGGAGAGATTAGAGCTTTCCCCCAACACCCCGGTACTAGGAATGAACCCGGGCACTCAACCACTGAGCTGCGCCCCGCACTTTTTATTTTTATTTGAGACTCACCTCCCTAAACTGTCAAGGCTGATCCTGACTGTGTGATCCTCCTGCCTCACCCTCCTGCACTG
Organism: Muscardinus avellanarius; assembly: GCF_963383645.1. Taxonomy (NCBI): domain Eukaryota; kingdom Metazoa; phylum Chordata; class Mammalia; order Rodentia; family Gliridae; genus Muscardinus; species Muscardinus avellanarius. The sequence continues at coordinate 9,943,234 of NC_137797.1, read as the reverse complement.
TTGGGAGTACAGGCAGGCTCCACTGTATTTGGCTGGGGCTTTTAATTTTTTTTTTTTTTTTTTTTTTTTTTGCGGGTCTGGGGATGGAACCCAGAGGCATTTGACCTCCGAGCTACACCCCCTGCCCTATTTTTTATTCTTTATTTTGAAACCGGGTCTCACTGAGTTGCAGAGGGCCTCACTAAGTAGCTGAGGCTGTCTGCGAACCGCGATCCTCCAGGTCTCAGCCTCCCGAATGCTGGGATTACAAGCGTGCGCCACCACGCCCGGCTGGGCTTTTAATTTAATTTATTTTATTTTTAAATTTATTTATTGCTGGGCATGGTGACACACACTTGTAATCCCAGCATTTGGGAGGCTGAGACAGGAGAATCGCGGTTCGCGGACAGCCTCAGCTACTACTTAGCGAGGCCCTTTGCAATTCAGTGAGACCCTGTTTCAAAATGAATAAAAAGAGCCGGGTGTGGCGGTGCACGCTTGTAATCCCTGCACTTGGGAGGCGGAGACACGAGGATCACACAGGTTCGAAGCCAGCCGCGCTGGCTCAAGAGACCCTGTTTCCAAATAAAAATGTAAAAAATAGGTCTGGGAGCATAGCCCAGAGGTAAAAGGGTTTCCAGGAACCCCGGTACCACCAAAAAAATAAAAAAAGAATAAAAAGTAGGGCTGGGGGTGTATCTTGGAGTCAGAATGCCCCTGGCTTCCATCCTCAGTACCACAAAAAAGTATGTGTGTGTGTGTGTGTGTGTGTGTGTACATTTATTTACTTATTTATTGTGGCACTGGGAGTGGAACCCAAAGGCATTTTACCTCCGAGCCCTATTTCACTTTATTTTTTTTTAAATTTTGAAACAGGGTCTCACTAAGTTAAGTGCCTAGCTATAAAACTGCCGAGGCTGGTCTCGAACCTGCTTTCCTCCTGTCTCAATCTCCCAAGTACTGCGATTACCGGCAGGCTCCACTGCATCTGGCCGGGCTTTTAATTTTAAAGTGGCTCTGTTACATTACCCTCCCACTGGACAGAACTGATTTTTGCGTGTCTAGATAAGAACTCTTTGCGTTCCTGTCCTCTGCTGGCGATCGCAGAGCTGTGAGTAATTTCCATGCAGTGAAGAGCCTTTCCATAGAGCTGGGTAGTCCCTGGGGCTCCAGCAAGTCGTGGAAAGCAAGTCAGTAATCTCTGTTGCTTATTCAAAATCCTCTGGCTCTCCTGCCCTCTTCAGATCTTATCCCTTGGCGGCCTTCCCCAGTCACTTGATCTCTTAAGGTGTTCTCTTCCTCTGAGCGCCATTTGGTCGGGGGGTCTGGGTTTGGGTCCCCTGGGTCTCTTTAAGCTGAGTTGCGTCTATATACACATTACGTGAACACTAGTGGCCCTCCCTCCCCCCGAAGCCAGCGCTGAGTCTGTCTTGGCCTTCAGTGTCAGAACCTCCGCTTTCAGCCTCTGCTGGCCACCATGGTGCCCCCAAGGGTTTGCGAGCTTCACCAGCTGACCAAGTGGCCACCTGAGCCTTTGTTTCCTGTGGGGTAAAGTGGGGTCCATCTTGTCCCAACCAAGGGGTTATTCATTCACCTACTCAATGAATACTGTAGGCTTGCCAGTCACACACCAGATTTGAGTATTTTAATTATACACTGTTCATCATGTAATTATAATATTTACTGTCTCTGTCAATCTTCATGGTCCCCTAAAACATAGGTTCTGTGCTTCTCCTAAACTCCTAAACCTGTTTTTGTTTTTACCTTGTGGTGCCAGGGATGGAACCCAGGCCCATGCGCGTGCCGGGCAGGTGCAAAGAACTGAGCTGCATCTCCAGCTCCCATCATGCTTTTTTTTTTTTTTTTTTTTTTTTTTTTTTTTTTTTTTTTTGCAGTACTGGGGATGGAACCCAGGGACATCCACTTCTGAGCTACACCCTCAGCCCGATTTTTTTATTCTTTATTTTGAAACAGGGTTTCACTGAGTTGCAAAGGGCCTCACTAAATAGCTGAGGCTAGCCGAGAACTGAGATCCTCCTGTCTGAGCCTCTCAAATGCTGGGATTACAAACGGCTTTAATTTTTTATTTTGAACCAGGGTCTCACGGAGTTGCAGAGGGCCTCGCTAAGTGACTGCGGCTGGCCACGAGAACCAAGATCCGCTGGTCTCTACCTCCCACACGCTGGGATTAGAAGCATGTGCCACCACGCCCGGCCTCCCACTCCTATTTATTTGTTTGCTTATTTGTTATTATCTTTTGTTTTATTTATTTATTTACGGTACTGCGGATGGAACCCAGGGGCATTCTACGTCCAAGCTGCACCCAGCCCTATTTTTTTAGTCTTCATTTATTTATTCTTCATTTTAAAACAGGGTCTCACTGAGTTGCAGGTGGTCTCATTAAGTAGCTGAGGCTGTCCAAGAACTGTGATCCTCCTGTCTTAGCCTCCCAAATGCTATTTATTTATTTTTTAATTTTTTAATTTTTTGCAGTAATAGGGATGAAACCCAGGAATATTCTCTTTCGAGTGACACCCCCAGCCCTATTTTTTATTCTTTATTTTGAAACAGGGTCTCGCCGAGTTAGTTGCAAAGGGCCTCACTAAGTAGCTGAGGCTGTCTGTGAACTGAGATCCTCCTTTCTCAGCCTCCCAAATGCTGGGATTACAAGCAGGTGCCACCACACCAGGGTTCTTATTTCATTTTTAAACAGGGTCTTGCTCAATTACTGAAGCCCTCACTAAATCACTACGACTGACCTTGCAACTGTGATCCTCCCGCCTCAACCTCTGGAGTACTGGGATTGCAGAGGAGCAAGGTCTTGCTAAATAGCTGACACAGACCTTGAACCTGCTGAGCCTGTGATTGTCCTGTATCAGCCTGCCCAGGACCGGGATTACATGAATGCGCCACCAATCCTGGCCCCATTAGGCTGTGTGTGTGTGTACGCACATGCATGTGCTACTAGGGACTGAACCAAGGTGTGTTCTACCTCTGAGCCACACCTCCAGCCCGATTTTATTTTTATTTTATTTTATTTATTTAGGTGGTACTGGGGTAGAACCCAGAGGCTTTCTACCTCCGGGCCATACTCCCATACCTATTTTCATATTTTATTTGGAAACAGGGTTTCACTAAGTTGCCGAGAGCCTCACTTGCTGGGGTCCAGCCCTAGCAGGAGCCGGGGTTCGTGTGGCTGGTGAGAGGAGAGTCGAGGTCGCGAGAGAGACGCTGACACACGAGACCAGATGCAAGCTTCTCTAACTTTATTCAGGACTTGTTACGGTTTTTACCCTTCTTGGCAGGATATACAAAACCACAATCATGCAAGCAGAGAACTTCAAGGACAGAAAGAAATCTTTAACAACCTCAGGACAGGGAGCCAGACATTTAATGAATCACAGAAAGTATGTTTTGCTTCATATCATAACGTCAGCCTGAACTTAGTCTTATATGTTGGCCCAGACTTTGTCCTTGGGGAAAAGATCCTTGATGACGGAGTCTCCCACACGCCGCTGCCCATCTGTTTTAGTTATGATGCTTGTACATAAAATTCCAATTATACATTTTAATCCAAATAATTTCAAAATAATTCTTTTGAAGGGAGAGAGGCTAGTCTTTCTCACAAGGGACTCAAGCCTTTGCAAGTCCCCGCCTGAGCCTTTCTCGAGGCTTGCACGAGATGCCGTAGCACTAAATAGCTGAGTCTGGCTTTGAACCTGCGCGATCCTCCTGTCTCAGCCTCCCAAGCGCGGGGATTACAAGCGTGCACCACCACGCCCGGTTTCTTATTTTTTATTTTGAAACAGGGTCTCACTAGGTTGCACCACCATGTCCAGCTATTAGGCATGTTTAAAAAACTCTGGAAGCCGGCCATGGTGGTGCATGCCTGAAATCCCAGCATTTAGCAGGCTGAGACAAGAGGATCATAGGCTCAAGGATAGCCTCAGCAACTTAGGGAGACTTGTTAAAAAAAAAAAAAAAAAGAGCCGGGCGTGGTGCACAAGCCTGTAATTCCAAAACTTTGGAAACTGAGCAGGAGAATTGCAGGTTTGAGGACACCCTTATCCAACAGTGAGACTCTCATCAACCTAGGGAGACCCTGTTTTAAAATAAAAATAAAGCTGGGCATGGTGGCACACACTTGTAATCCCCGCGCTTGGGAGGCGGAGACAGGAGGATCGCATAGGTTCAAAGCCAGCCTCAGCTACTTAGTGAGACCCTGTTTCCAAATAAAATATAAAGTAGGTCTGGGAGTGTAGCCCGGAGGTAGAAAGCCTCTGGGTTCTACCCCCAGTACCACCAAAAAAATAAAAATAAATAAAATAAAAATAAAATAGGGCTGGAGGTATAGCTTGGAAGTAGAATGCCCCTGGACTCAATCTCCAGTACAATAAATAAATAAATAAATAAATAAATAAATAAATAACAAAACAAGCCTGCATGGTGGCTCACGCTTGTAATCCCAGTACTTGGGAGTCTGAGTCAGAACAACTGTGCTTAGTAGTCAGTCTCAGAAACTTAGCAAGGCCCTCTGCAACTTAGACTTTGTTTCAAAATAAAATAGGGCTGTGGGTGTGGTTTGGAGAGAGAGAATGCTTCCAAGTACTGGGATTTGTGCCCTGCGACCCTGTTTCAATTTTTTTTCTTTTTTTTTTTTTTCTTTTTTTCTGTACTGGGAATGGAACCCAGAGGCATCCTACCTTTGAGCTACACCCCTGGACTTAGTTTTTACTCTTTATTTTGAAACAGGGTCTCACTAAATTGCTGAGAGCCTTACTAGGTAGCTGAGGCTGGCTTCGAACCTGTGCAATCCTCCTGTCTCAGCCTCCCAACCATGGGGATTACAAGCGTGCGCTGCCATGCCTCAACAATTTAGTGAAACCTTGTTTTCAAACAAGAGAAATAAAAAGTCTAGGGGTGTGCTCCAGAGGTAGAATGCCCCTGGGTTCCATCCCGAGTATCACAAGAAAAAGAGGAGGAGGAGAGAAGGAAGAGTAGGTAGGGTTCCTTGGGTTTGCCAGGCATGGTGGTACACCCTTGTAATCCCAGCATTCAGGAGGCTGAGGACCAGAGGATCGCGGTTCCTGGGCAGCCTCATCTACTTAGCAAGGCCCTTTGCAACTCAGTGAGACCCTGTTTCAAAATTAAGACTAAAAAATAGGTCTGGGAGTGTAGCTCAGAAGTGCAATGCCCCTGGGATCCATCCCCAGTACTGCAAAGAAAAAGAATGTCCCTGAGTCCAATGCCCGCTACAGAGAAGCCATGAAAAGGTATTACTTAGCCGGGCGTGGTGGCGCACGCGTGTAATCCCAGCATTCGGAAGGCTGAGACCGGAGGATCATGGTTTGCAGACAGCCTCAGCTACTTAGGCCCTCTGCAACTTAGTGAGACCCTGTTTCAAAATAAAGAATAAAAAATAGGGCAGGGGGTGTAGCTCGGAGGTCAAATGCCTCTGGGTTCCATCCCCAAACCTGCAAAAAAAAAAAAAAAGAGAGAGAGAGAGAGAGAAAGAGAAAGAAAGAACAAGAAAAGGTATTACTTTTCAGCAAGGGGGACTGGACAGGCCACTTCCAAAGTGGAACACAGCCCCCCTGCCTGGGGGAGCTTTATTCAGTCTGGACCTCGCCGATCGGGTCATGTATTTGGGGGTCTCTCTCTCTGGAGTGTGGTTAGTGCCTCTGCACTGTTCTCCCTCAGTGCCTAAGGGAGACCGCAGGGACTGTGGGTGTCTATAGTGGCTGGCCTGTTAATAACCTAAGAGCCGCAGGCTCGTTGGCGGAGTAAGCTTAGCCTCCTACTAGCCCTGGTTCTCTACGCAGAGCTGAGGGAGGTGCCGGTTCCTCCTTTCCCAGAGTTTACCTAATTTCCCCTCAGGTCCAGCCCAATCTTACCCCATCCTGCTCATTTCTATTTCAGTGCCTAAAAATTTGTGCTGGGTAAGTCTCCAGGGGAGCTGGGGAGGGAGATCCATCTCTCAGGATGCCCAGACAGGAGTCCACCTGGGGAGGTGCTTCCAGTGTTCCCAGGGCAGCCAGGAGGTGCGCACTCCAGGAGGGTTAGGAGACCACATCCACATCATTCTCCTCATCTGCCCAAATCGCTCCTCTTCATCCAGAAAGCAGAGTAGTGCTGAGGTACAGGCTCCTTGAAAAATAATAAACGCAAGCTGGGCATGGTGGCACACAACTGTAATCCCAGTACTTGGGAGGCTGAGACAGAAATCGCAGGTCTGTCCGGGCGTGGTGGCGCATGCTTCTAATCCCAGCATTTGGGAGGCTGAGACGGGAGGATCGCGGTTCTTGGCCAGCCTCAGCTACTTAGGCCCTTTGCAACTCAGTGAGACCTGTTTCAAAATAAAGAATAAAAAACGAGGCTGGGAAGCCTGACGTGGTAGCACACCCTTTTAATCCCAGCATTTGGGAGGCTGAGATGGGAGGATGGCGGTTCAAGGACAGCCTCGGCTACTACTTAGTGAGGCCCTTTTTTTTTTTTTTGGTGGTACTGGGGTTCCTGGAAGCCCTTCTACCTCCAGGCTCCACTCCCAGACACCTATTTTGTATTTTTTTATTTGGAAACAGGGTCTCTTAAGCCAGCGCATGCGCCTGGCTTCGAACCTGCGCGATCCTCCTGTCTCTGCCTCCCAAGCGCGGGAATTACAAGCGTGCGCCACCACGCCTGGCTAGTGAGGCCCTTTGCAACTCAGTGAGACCCTGTTTCCAAATAGAGAATAAAAAATAGAGCTGGGAGCCGGGTGTGGTAGCGCACGCTTGTAATCCCCGCACTTGGGAGGCTGAGACAGGAGGATCGCACGGGTTCGAAGCCAGCCTCAGCTACTTAGTGAGGCTTTCAGAAACTTAGAGAGACCCTGTTTCCAAATAAAATATAAAAAACGTCTGGGAGTATAGCCCGGAGGTAGAAAACCTCTGTACTAGTACCACCAAAAATTTAAAAATAATAAAATATGTCTGGGAGTATAGCCTGGAGGTAGAAAGCCCCTGGGTTCCACCCCCAGTACCACTAAAAAAAAAAAAAAAAAAAGGGCTGAAAGTGTAAGTTGGAGGAAGAATGCCCCTGGGTTCCATCCCCAGTACTACAAAATAAATAAATAAATAAATAAATAAATAAATAAATAAATAAACACAATGGGGCTGGGGGTGCAGCTCAGAGGTAGAATGCACCTGGGTTCCATCCTCAGGACCCAAATCATTATCATCGTTATCATCATTATCATCTTGGCTGTAGGTCCCGAGGATAATTCCCCTGCAGTTGGCAGTATAATGCGGGCAGCTAATAGACGGCTTGCTTTAAAGCTGACATTTTCCTTCCTCGATCATCCCCCTTTCCTCCATCCCCTGCTAACCAATAACATGCTCTTATCCACTTACTGATAGAAGGGGACCTGGCACCTGATGAGTCGGGTCCCTCCTCCTTCCCCACGTGATTCACAGCGAAGGCAGGAGGCGGGGACCTGGAGGTGGAGCGTCCACTCAGCGGACTGCAGATATGGTGAGAGAAGCAGCGTTCTCACGCTTATCCCACCTCCAAGACACCCCCTTTTTTCGGTGGTACTGGGGTTCCTGGAAGCCCTTCTACCTCCGGGCTACACTCCCAGACCCATTTTTTTTATACTTTTTTATTTGGAAACAGGGTCCCGAAACAGGGTCCCCTAAGCCAGCAGGGCTGGCTTCGAACCTGCGCGATCCTCCTGTCTCCGCCTCCCAAGCGCGGGGATTACAAGCGTGCGCCACCACGCTGGACAAGACACTCCTTTTAAGAAGCTGCTTTTGCACTCTGGCCTCGGATGGGCCTGCTGGTCACGACTGGGCCAGCCCCCTTCCCCGACTGGGCCAGCCCCCTTCCCCGAGAGGACTGCACCACCCACCATTAAAAGCTGATACTACGCATACTGGACTCCTAGCGTGCTCTACCCCGCCTCTCCACGCAAAACCTAACAGCACCTGTGGATCTGAACTAAGGGAAGACTCGAACGTGAACTGTGCCCCTCTGATAGACACAGCAGCTCGAGCAGGTCCCCAGCCTTCCTGGGATCTGAATAAGAACTGATTCCACGGAGACACAAACAGAATTCTGATAAGGCACCGGAGCTCTTTTTTTTTTTTTTTTTTTTTTTTTTTTGCGGTCTGGGGATGGAACACGGCGGCATTCTACCTCCAAGCTACACCCCCAGCCCTAATTTTTTTATTCTTTATTTTGAAACAGGGTCTCACTTATGCAAAGGGCATAAGTAGCCGAGGCTGTCCACAAACTGTGATCCTCCTGTCTCAGCCTCCCAAATGCTGGGATTACAAGCGTGCGCCACCACATTAAGAAAAGTGATTCAGCAAGATGGTGGCACACGCTTGTAATCCCAGTACTTGGGAGGCTGAGACAGGAGGATCCCAATTCACAGACAGCTTCATCTACTTAGGCCCTCCACAATTCAGTGTGACACTGTTTCAGAATAAAGGATGAAAAATAGGGCTGGGGTGTAGCTCGGAGGTAGAATGCCCCTGGATTCAACCTCCAGTGCCAAACACCAAAAAGGAAAAAAAAAAAAAGATTTGATTCCTTTTTGGAGGTGACAGTTTGATTTCTCAACCCAGGAGCTCAGGATTGGCAGGGTCCTTGGCTAATATGATAGAATTTCAGAGCCAGGCACGATGGCACACGCCTGTAATCCCAGCATTCAGGAGGCTGTGACCTGAGGATTGCAGTTCGCGGACAGCCTCAGCTACTTAGTGAGGTCCTCTGCAACTCAGTGAGACCCGGTTTCAAAATAAAGAATAAAAAAATAGGTCAAGGGGTGTAGCTTGGAGGTTGAATGCCTCTGGGTTCCATTTCCAGACCCCCCCCCAAAAAAAAATTTCAGCCTGCACCAAAGGAGACTGGGCCGGGCGTGGTGACCCACACTTGTAATCCCAGTACTTGGAAGGCTGAGACTGGAGGATCGCAGGTTCTCGGCTAGCTTCAGCTACTTAGGCCCTCTGCAACTTAGTGAGACCCTGTTTCAAAATAAAGAATAAAAAATAGGGCTTGGGGTGTTGCTTGGAGATAGAATGTGCCTGGATTCCATCTCCAGTACCTCAAAAAAAAATTTTTTTTAATGGGGCTGAGGATATAGCTTGGTGGTAGAATGCCCCTGGGTTCAACCCCCAGTACCACAAAAAACAAAAACAAAGGAGACTGCGGGCCATCTCAAGAGGGAGAGAGAAGAGAGCCCCTGTGGGAGTATAGGACTTTTATTTTTATCATATTTTATTTATTTTGCGGGTCTGGAGGTGGAACCCGGGGCATTCGACCTCTGAGCTACACCCCCTGCCCTATTTTTTATTCTTTATTTTGAAACACTAAGTTGCAGAGGGCCTCACTAAGTAGCTGAGGCTGTCCGCGAACTACGATCCTCCAGTCTCAGCCTCCGGAATGCTGGGATGACAAGTGTGCGCCACCACGCCCGGCCAGGACTTTTATTTAATAGGGAACTTTCCTGAGGGGTGGGCCGGAGGCCTTGGAGGACAGCCTCATTCCCTAATCACAGGTGACTTAGGGCCTTCCTAGCCCAGACCTGCAGGGTTTTATCATCAGGTGTCCTTCTAAGCTATTCAAGGACAACTAAGGTGTGGAGATTGTGTCTCCTGTAGTGCCCAAAGACACTCCTCCTTGGTATGATCTGTTGTCTGATCTAGGGACAGACACCACCCTAAGCATGCTCCGCTGTGCTCAGGGTAAACTCCTCAGGGCAGCCGGGCAGGGTGGTGAGAACCTGTAATCCCAGCATTTGGAAGGCTGAAACAGGAAAGTCTCAGGTTGGAGGACAGCCCTCAGCAAATAGTGAGATTCTCATCGACCTAGTGAGGCCCTCTTTCAAAAAATAAAAAGTAAAATAGGGATGGGTTGTAACTTGGAGGTAGAATGCCCCTGGGCTCAATCCCCAGCACCACACACACGCTCAAAATCCTCATAGACTTTTGGGTGTAACCGGCCTTGTCACAGGCTTCTGTATTAAAGTTACGTTCTCCTCGTTCTCATTGTCCCCTGTCTACCTGTTTTTGTTTGTTTGTTTTGCGATACTGGGAAATGAACCCAGGGGCCTTCTACCTCCAAGCAACACCCCCAGCCCGATTTTTTATTCTTTATTTTGAGACAGGCTCTCACTGAGTTGCAAAAGGGCCTAAGTAGCAGAGGCTGTCCATGAACCAGGATCCTACTGTCTCAGCCTCCCAAATGCTGGGATGACAAGCGCGCACCACCACGCCTGCAAGATGGAGTGACTTTTGTTTGAGGATCTAACACCCAGAAAGTCCGTGCAGCCCATTTTCAAGATTGTACTTAACGCAGTGGCTCCATCACGCACACGGCGACGGTATCCAGGGCATCTCTCCTCCACCCAGTAAACTCCCAGGCGGCACCCACCGGAGGCCGGGCTCACGCTGCCGATGCCCAGCCGGCCTCAAGGGGGCAGGAGAGAGCGAGCGGAGGCCGGTGGCGCGCCGCACCCGCAGGAGCGCGGGCGGGACGGGGCCCAGGGCTCTGCCTGGCCTGTGTGTGTTTAAGTATATCCCCCCCCCCCCCTTTGGTACTAGGGATTGAGGCCAGGTACATTCTACCTCCAACCTACACCCCCAGCCCTATGTTTTATTCTTTCTTTTGAAAATAGGTCAGAGAGGTGAAGTCATTTGCCCGAGATCCCACAGTGAGTGGACGCAGCAGGAGTGCTCCACCATCCGGAGCAGTGCTCCCACCATCCGCCGAAGCGGCTAATTCCGAAGCGCAAGCTTTCAAACACGACCCTTTCTGATTTTTTTTTTTTTTCACTAGAGATGGAACCCAGACCCATTCTATCTACGTCCAAGCTACATCCCAGCCTGATTTTATTGATTTTTGTTTTTTGTTTTGTTTTTGGCAGTACTGGGAATGGGACCCAGGGGCAGTCTACCTTTGAGCTACATCCCCAGCCCTTCCTTCCTTCCTTCCTTCCTTCCTTCCTTCCTTCCTTCCTTCCTTTCTTCTTTCTTTCTTCTGTGGTACTGGAGATTGAACTCAGAAGCATTCTACCTTCGAGCCACACACCCCCAGCCTGATTTTATTTCTTATTTGGAAAAAGGGTCTCCCTAGGTTGATGAGACCCTGTTCTTGAACCTGTGATTCTCCTGTCTCAGCCTCCCAGATACTGAGATTACAGGCCTACGCCACCATGCCCGGCTTTTTATTCTTCATTTTGAAACAAGGTCTCACTCAGGTGCAGAGGGTCTCACTAAGTAGCTGAGGCTGGCTACAAACCTTGGCTCCTCCTGTGCTCCTCCTGTCTCAGCCTCCCAAGTACTGGGATTACAAGTGTGTACCACCACCCTGGCTCTGATTTTATTTCTTACTTGGAAACAGGGTTTCACTAGATTGCCAAGAGCCTAAGTAGCGGAGGCAGGTTGCAAACCTGCGATCCTCCTGTTTCAGCCTCCCAAGCACTGGGATTACAAGTATGCGCCGTCATGCCTGGCTCCTTTCTGAGATTTAACTCACTAACGTGATCAAATCTTAGTACCAGAAGGTTAAGGGTGATCTAAATTCTTTTATGGGCACTATGATGTATGAATACAGTGCACCAATAAAAAAAAAAAAAGAAAAAAAAAAGAAATTCTTTTATGGGGGAGGTACTGGGGATGAAACCCAGGGGCATTCTACCTCTGAGCTACACCCCCAGCCCTATTTTTTTTTAATTCTTTATTTTGAAACAGGGTCTCACTGAATTGCAAAGGGCCTCGCTAAGTAGCTGAGACTGGCTGCAAACTGAGATCTTCCTGTCTCAGCTTCCCAAATGCTGGGATTACAAGGTGCACCACCACACCCAGCTTCAGAAGTTTCTCTCTCTCTCTCTCTCTCTCTCTCTCTCTCTCTCTCTCTCTCTCTCTCTCTCTCTCTCTCTGGCTCTCTGGTGAGCTTTTGGTTTATTTTTGATTTTGGAGATTGAACCCAATAGTGCTCTACCACTGAACTACATCCGCTGGTGTTTGTTTGTTTTGTGGTATTGGGGACTGAACTCAGGGGTATTCTACCTCTGATCTATACCTCCAGCCCTATTTTATCTTCTTTCTTTCTTTCTCTTTTATTTTTAATTTTTAATTTTTTGCAGTATTGGGGCTGGAACCCAAGGGAATTTTACCTCTGAGATATACCCCCAGCCCTATTTTTTTAGTCTTTATTTTGAAACAGGGTCTCACTGAGTTGCAAAGGGCCTAAGTAGCTGAGTAACTGAGGCCGTCCGCAAACCTGTGATCCTCCTGTCTCAGCCTCTCAAATGCTGGGATTACAAGCGTGTGCCCAGCTTTTTTTTTTTTTTTTTCTTTATTTTGAAACAGGATCACACTAAATTGCGAGGCCTCACTAAGTAGCTGAGGTTGGGCACAACCTGTGATTCTCAGCCCCCTGAGCACTGGATTCCGAGTGTGAGCCACCACAACTGGCCTGTTTGTTTTTGATACCCAGTCTTGCTAAGTTACCCAGGCTGGCCTCCAACTTACTATCCTCCTACTTCAGCCTCCCAAGTAGCTTCTAGAAATTGTATATAGTCATAGTAGGTACCCCGTGAATTTTCCAGTAAACGTGGAAATGACAAGCCCTTCTTCGCACAGGCCTGGTAGAAGTAAACATTCACCGAGTGGAATCCAAGATGGGTATTTGTCTATTTACGGTTCACTGGAGCTGCCCTCAGGCCTCCAAGCTTCCTGAGCACAGAGCTGATGTACTGGCGCCACAGATGACAGGACCCCAGAGCGGCCAGACCCGTGCAGGAGGTCACGGGACCTAGGGTCTATTTATTGAGCACCTACTGTGTACCAGGCCCTTGGATAAAGCAGTGAACAAGACAGACAAAACCTGGGCACCGGAGCCCACAGTCTAGCGGGGGAGACGTGCGCAAATAATTGCATAATTACTGGATTCGGGAGAGGGGAAGGGTGCTGGGGGGAGGGCGCGGGAGGGTCCGCGGAGCATCCTTGCCGCAGTGCCCGGTCCCTCCGGGTGGGTGGGGGTGCGCGGGCGGCGCGCGTGACGTCACCGCCGTCGCGAGCGCGGGGTGGGAAGGTGGGGGTCCGGGGGGCTCGGGAGGGGTTCTCGCCCCCGGGCCATTCATTCGTCCCATGGCTGTTCCTTCGGCGCCCACGGCGTGCCGCGCCTAGCTCGGCGGAGAGGCCGGAGCCGCCGCACCCCTCGCCCTAGACTTGGGGCTCGCAGAGGGCAGAGAATGGGCCAGTGAATAGCCACGCGGTCCACCGAGGGGCGGCCGGCGGGGGGGGCGGCGACCCCCGGCCGCTCGCGGGCGCCCCCTGGCGGCGCGGGGGGAGGGCGGGCGCCGCGCACGCGCACGGCCGGCGGCGCCGAGCGGGGGGCGCCGCGCTGCAGCCGCGATGGAAGGGGGTGCGTACGGAGCGGGCAAGGCCGGGGGCGCCTTCGACCCCTACGCCCTGGCCCGGCAGCCGCACACCGTCCTGCGCGTCGTGTCCTGGGTAAGGCGGCGGGGCGGCGGGGAGGAGGGGAGGAGGGGAGGAGGGGAGGAGGGGAGGCGGGGAGGCGGGCGCCGCCGGCCATCGCCCCCGGCCCGTGCGGCCTCGGGGCCGGGCTCGGAGTCCAGCGGCCGGGCGGGCAGCGGGGTCCGAGCGCCCGGCCCGAGGACGCGGCGCGGACCGGAGCGGAGCCGGCCCCCGGCTTCCCTCGAGGACTGCGGCGTGACCTTGGGCCGGGAACCCGCCGGGAGAGGTCCACGGGGAGCGGGGGTTCAGCTCCGAGGTGGGGGAGGGCGCCACCTCTTCTGTCATGTCTCAGTTTACCTATTTTAGAGGGGGTGAGAGGAGCCTCCTTGCGGCCCCCGTGGGCTCTGGCATTTGATGAATCATAGCACCCTCCCGCCGCACACCTGGATGCCTATGGGGGATCTGGGAGGAAGGCCTCCTCCCCACAGTGAAGCCCAGAAGGACCTCATTGAGGGGCAGGACCTCCCGTGTGGAGTAGGCTCCTTTTTAGACCTGGGGAGGGGGCAGTGAGCGCGAGGGAGGGGGTTAGCACCCCGGGAAAGGAGGCCTGCTGCGGGGAGCTTGCTGCCTGGGGCTCCCTGAGACCTTGTCTCTGCAGGCTCGGAGCCCATTTTTGGTGGGCCCAGGCCATAAGGGCCTGGAGTGGGGACGCTGTCAGGGACCCTGGGCTCCTGCAGTGCCCAGGCAAGCTTAAGTGCCTCTCTGTCCTGGTTTGCGGGGCCGCTGCAGGACCCGGTGGGTGACACCTTGGCTAGCCTGGGTATTTATCGCTAACCCCCCCAGAGGAAGGCAGCTCCCTTTTTTTTGTCCAAAAAAGTTAAAACCACTTCCTGCAGCCCCAGGAAGGGATGCAGTGACCAGGTTCAAATGGCCCCTGGATGGAGAGTGCGGGGAGGGCGGGATGCCTGCTTCTGTTAGTCTGTGTGCCCTGGGACCCCCGACACACGCACAGGGTTGTGGCACTGAGCTCTCCCATCTCTGGCAGTCTCCTGGCATGCCTGGGCAAAGGCGGGAGCCCTGAGGCCGCTGTCTGGCAGGGCTCTGCTGGCCTGCCTGGGGGCCTCTGGCCTTGAGGACATAGCCACTGGCTTGTGGAGTCTTTCATCTTGGGTCATTTCTGCCTCTGCCGGCTTCATTTAGTAGAGCTTTGCGGGCCAAGGGAAGGCCGCATGACTCAGGCACAGCCCTTGTGCTCAGGGGACCCATGTCCCAGTGGGGAGGGGGCCAGAAGCAGGTGTCCCCGCCCTGGAACTGGACAGGCTGCATGAAGGAGGAGATGGCAAGCTGGACCTAGCAGCATGAGGAGGTTTACACTTGTACATGTTGGGGTAATAGGAGGATATTCCAAGTAGGAGGAGGAGAAATAACTAGGCAGATCTACTGTGTGCAGGAGCAGGCAAAGTTGCCAGCCCTTGCTTGAGGGGACTGGGCTTAGAGGTCGGTGACTGGCCCCGGGTCAGGGAGCAGGCCGCGGCGGGGGAGCATTGGAACATGAGTGCATGTCTCCGGAGTGCCGGGCTTCTCCTGGGGCAAGGAGGAGTGTGGAAGCCTGGAATTCCGGGATTGGGTTGGAGAGGACATGAGGGTTGTGGAGCGGCCCCCACCCAATGTCCAGAAATGACCCAGGATGACCCCTGGGTGCCCCAGCCCTCACCTTAACACCTGCGCTCTACCTTTGTCTGAGCTGGGGCATCTTTTACAAGCTCCATGACACCTTTAAAAAATAGATAAACAGAGCCGGGTGTGGTAGCACAAGCTCCTAATTCCAGCATTTGGGAGGCTGTGCCAGGAGGACCCGGTTTTGCAGACAGCCTCAGCCTCTCAGAGAAGCCCTTTGCCACTCAGTGAGACCCTGTTTTGCGGGGCATGGTGACAGGCGCTTGTAATCCCCGCGCTTGGGAGGCGGAGACAAGAGGATTGCGCAGGTTCAAAGCCAGCCTCACTGGCTTAAGAGACCCCGTTTCCAAATAAAATATAAAATAGGTCTGGGAGTGTAGCCCAGAGGTAGAAGGGTTCCATCCCCAGTACCACCAAAAAAAAAAAAAAAAAAAAAATAGGGCTGGGGTTGTGGCTTGGAGGTAGAGTGTCCCTGGGTTCCATCCCCAGTACCACATACACACATACAAAAAAGATAAACAACTTGGCATGGTGGTACTTGCTTGTAATCCCAATGTGAGACCCTGTTTCAAAATAAAGAATAAAAGAGGGCTGGGAGTGTAGCTGGGAGGCTACCGTAAAAACAACAACAAACAAATGAACAAATAAAATGGTGAGATTGGGGCTGGGGGCCGCTCAGTGGTACTTGCCTGGCAGGCACAAGGCGTGTAAGAGAGAAAGAGAAAGGGCAAGGATGGAAAATCTCACGGGGTATTTTACCACAATAGGGTAAACAGAGCCAGGCGTGGTAGGCCTCTGTTTGGGGGTGCACACCTGTGGTGGCGTCACCTAGGAGGGCCGCGGTTCCTGCGGGGCGCTGCCTCCTTCCCTGCTGTTTGGAAGGAGCAGGCAGTGGACGCAGCTGGGGATGTGGCCCGGCCCTCCTGTCCCCTGGACGCTGCCTGGGGCCTGGCAGGCAGCCGCTTTCCCGGGAAGCTGATGGAGCCCTAGCCCCAAGTCAGCCTGGCTTGCCAGAACTTTTCTGGTTTTAGCACTTATAGTCCAGGGTCTGGGAGCCCCTTAGTTCCAGACAGACTAGGACCATGGGTACCCCAACCAGGAAAGCCCTACTTACTACCCACATTATTTTGTAACATATGTACAAGAAAGATCTTTATCTGTTTTCTCAAAAGAGAGTTCCCCAACTGTGGCACTGCAGCCCCCAGGTCGACTGGCCGGCCTCGCAGACCCCGCATGTCTCTCTCGGCTCTTCTCGGCCACTGCCTCCCCCGGGCTGGGCGAGGCCGGGCCTCCTGTGCCGGCCCAGTTGGGGACAGCCAGGTTGGGTCCAAGGCCAGGTCCAAGGCAGCTGGGAACTGCCACCTTGACCTGGGTTTTGAGGGAGATGGGCCAGTGCTGGCTAGGGAGGCAGGAGGTTGGTTGCTGCTCCTGGCATCCCCAGGCAGCAGCGTGACCTTCCTAAGTGGCCCCTTGTCGCCCCTGCGACTCGGTCTCCCCGTCTGAATGAGGCTAGGTCGGAGGTGCCCGATCAATCGCCGCTCTGTGGCTGCAGCCTGTCAGTAGTGACTTATATCTTTGTTCTGGAGCCAGAGGGGAAGGAGTCACCGCACAGGCTGTGCTGGCTCAGGATGAAGGACCACCTTGATGTGACATTTGCATGCTCTCTTTTGGGGGAGCTTAGATGATTTATGGAGGAAGATAGCAGTGCCGGGTGATGAGAGGGCTTTGTTCTGTTGGTGTTTTTTGGTACTGAGGATTGAACCCAGGGGTGTTCTACCTCTGAACTACAACACCAGCCCTAGTTTATTTTTTTTATTATTTGTTTGTTTCTTTATTTTTGTGGTACTGGGGATAGAAATTGGGACCTTCTACCTCCACACTATACCTCCAGACCTATTTTATTTTTTACTTGAAAACAGGGTCTTGCTAAGTTGCTGAGAGCCTCACTAAGTAGCTGAGGCTGGCTGTGAATCTGCGATCCTCCTGTCTCGGCCTCCCAAGAACTAGGATTACAAGCATGCGCCACCATATCTAGCTATTTTTATTTTATTTATTTATTTTTTTCTGGTACTGGGGATGGAACTCAGAGGCATTCTACCTCCAAGCTACACTCCCAGCCCCTTCTTTTATTCTTTATTTTGAAACAGGATCTCTCTGAGTTGCAAAGGGCCTCACTAAGTAGCTGACGCTGTCTAAGAACTGCGATCCTTCTGTCTCAGCCTCCTGAATGCTGGGATTACAAGCATGTGCCACCTATTTTTAACTTTAAAACAGGAGCTCACTAATTGCTGAGGCTGACCTTGAACCTTCGATCTTCCTGTCTCAGGCTCCAGAGTACAAGGACTACAAGCATGTGCCAAAACGCCTGTCCTGACAGAATTTTGTTTAAATGGTCTATTTTGGTAAAATAAAAGGCAAAACTTGCCAGGCGTGGTGGTACACGCTTGTAATCCCAGTACTTGGGAGGCTGAGACAGGAGGATGGCAGGTTCCAGCCAGTCTTAACTACTTAGTGAGGCCCTCTGCAACTCAGGAAGACCCAATTTCAAAATAAAGAATAAAAAATAGGGCAGGGGGTGTAGCTTGGAGGTCCTATGCCCCTGGGTTCCATCCCCAGACCCGCAAAAAAAAAAAAAAAAATGGGGGGGCTGTGGATGTGTGGGTGTAGCTCAGAGGTAGAATCCCCTCAAGCCAGGCACAGTGGTGCTTATGATCCCGGTACTTGGAAGGCTGAGACAGGCAACTTTTTTTTTTTTTGGTGGTGGTACTGGGGGTGGAACCCAGGGGCTTTTCTACCTCCGGGCTATACTCCTAGACCTATCTTATACTTTATTTGGAAACAGGGTCTCACTAAGTTGCGGAGAGCCTCACTGAGTAGCTGAGGCTGGCTTCAAACCTGTGCGATGCGCCTGTCTCAGCCTTCCAAAGCTGGGATTACAAGCTGTGCTACCACGCCCGGCTCTGAGACAGGCAACTCTGAGACCCTATTTCCAAATAAAAGAATAAAATAGGTCTGGGGTTATATCTTGGATATCTTGGAGGTAAAATGACCCTGAGTTCCAACCCAAGTACCACCACCAAAAAAAAAAAAAAAAGCAAAATTTTAGAAAATTTGCCGTTTTCAGTGCATAATTTTGATTTTATTTTTTACTCTTTGTACTGGGATCAAAGCCAGAGCCTTGTGCATGCTAGGCACGCACTCGACCACTGAGCGACACCGGCAGCCCCAGGTTGATCTTTTAAGGGTTCTGTGACTGTCCTTCCGTTGTGCAGATGATTGAAGTAAGGCTTGGCCCAAGAGCTGACTCCCACTGGCTGAGCCTGGACTGCAGGGCTCCATGTTCAGCACTCTCCCCGTGGCTCCCAGTCTGGGTGGCAGTAGCGCCAAAGGGTGGCTTGAGGGGACAGCTTTCCACCCCCAGTTTTGGCAGCCCCTCCCACTGTCACAAGGGGCACTGAATTAAACAGCTGAGCCTGCTTCGCAGATGCTTCCAGATGACAGCCCTCTCCGCTCCCATCAAGTCACCCGCCAGGCCACTGCCCCAAGCATCCCGCGTAGAGATACTGGAGCCCACTGCAGCAGGAAGGTGTGCAGGGGGGAGACGGAGGCCGTGGGCAGCTCCAGTGTGGGCCGATCCATTCCACAAATGCCAAGTCCCTGCTCTGTGCCAGCCTATGTCCCACCCACAGCACTCGGTCTGGGGAGGGGAGCAGAATCGGGGCAGCACGCACCATCTAAGCGGCTCGGGTCTCTGCAGAAAGGAAGTCCGGAGGGTTTTAGGCCTCTGCCGGGAGGGTCACAGAGGGCTTCGAGGAGGTGACCCCGGAGCTGGGTTCTGGTACAGAAGGAGGGAGGGGCGCTCCACGCAGGCACCTGGAGGCCTGAGGTCTGGCTGGATTTGGAGATGATGCCGGCTGCTGGGCCCCAGGGCTTAACCAGTGGTGGTCGAGAGGCAGGAGGGGCAGGCTGTGGGGTGGCCCAGGAAGGGTCCTGGGAGAGGGACTCAAGCCTGACTTCACACGAGGGCTGTGGAAGCCGGGGTGAGGGTTTGGCAGGGAGACGTGTGTTTCTGCAGCTCCTTGAGGCTCCTCGGGAGCCTCCCAAGTGGGGGCCTGGCTTGGAGGGACCTCTGGGCAGCTCTCCTGGCTGGAAACAAGGGGTCATGTCCAGCCTGCCCTCAGCACGGGCACGGCCCGGTCACCCAGCGGGGAGGCGAGTCCATGGCCCTGACCCCTGACTTGGAAATTTCCTGGCCCGTCTCTGACTGCTCTCTCAGGCCCAGGATCGGTCACTGGCAAGGACACCTGCAGCTGCAGATGCAGCTAAGATGCTGACCGTGGCTTTCTGCCGTGTCTTGGGCATTTCCTTGGGTAGAGAAGTGGGAAGGCCACGAGAGCCGGGGCTTTAGCATCCAGACAGGTCCACTCTAGGACCTGGGAAAATCTCCACCTCTCCCAGCCTCCGTTTGTTCGGTGACGGGTTGGGGTGCTTGGGTCTGGAGGAGCCTTGGAGGTTTATGGCAGTGGTGAGCTCCTCATAGGCTCAGGTAACCTGCCCTCATTATCGTCATTATCGTTATCATCTTTTCTTGTGTGGTACTGGGGATGGAACCCAGGGGCATTCCACCTCCAAGCTACCCCCAGCCCTATTTTTTTTATTCTTTATTTTGAAGCAGGGTGTCACGGAGTTGCGAAGGGCCTCACTAAGTAGCTGAGGCTGTCCGCGAACCACAATCCTCTTGTCTTAGCCTCCCCAATGCTGGGATTGCAAGGCTGTGCCACCATGTCCGGCTTTTATCATTATTTTGCAGTAGTGGAGATTGAAACCAGGGGTGTTTTTTACCTCTGAGCTATGCCCTCGGACCTTTTTTACTCATTCATTTGCTTATTTTTGGTACTGGGGATTAAACTCGGGCAGTCTACCTCGGAGCTACACCCCCAGCCCTATTTTATATTTTATTTTGAAACATAGTCTTACTGATTTGCAGAGGACCTTGCTAAGTTGCTGAGCCTGGCCATGAACGTGATCCTCTTGTCTCAGCCTCCCAAGTACTGGGATTATAAGGGTGCACCACCACACCCGGTTTATTTATATTCTATTTTGAAACAGGGAAGTCTCATTGAATTGCTCAAGCTGGCCTTAAACTTGTAATCCTCCTGTCTCAGCCTCCCAAGTACTGGGATTGCAGACATGTGCTACTGTGCAGGGCCATGATCCCCATTTTATTTTATTTTTAAAATTTCTTTGGTACTGGGGATTGAACCCAGGGAAATTTTACCTCTAAGCTATATTCCCAGCCCGTTTTAGTTTTTTAATTTTGAAACAAGGTCTTGCTCTGAAGATCTTGCTAAGTTGTGGGGCCTGGGATCCTCCTGTCTTCGTTCTCCCAAGCTCTGGGATTACAGGCATGCTGGGCTGTTACCCCAGCTTTAGAGGGAAGCTGAGCTCCACCAGAGGTTAACTGGAGGTGCTGGGCCAAGGCCCTGCCTGAGGGAGTCCCCAGGCACATGGGGAGTCCCACATGACCCTCATGAGCCAGGCTGCCAGGCCAGCAGGAGCCTGGGGGCGAGAGAACAAAGGCTGGGAGGAAGGGCTGAGGGAAAGTCTGGAGCAGGGGAGGAGGCGGCAGAGGCAGATGGCAGGGTGGTTGGAGGAGCCCGCTTGGCGCCCAGACCGGAAGAACCAGCTGTCAGGCAAGAGGGAGGCCAGCGGGCCTGGGGAGCGCTCTGGCCCTCGTTGCTCTGTGACTTCAGCAAGAGGCCAGTGCTCCCTGCGCCTCAGTTTCCCCATCTGTCAAGGGAGAAAAGGAGCGCTGGATTGGGTTGATGGTTCCTAGCCAACCTTCCACCCTCAGAGAGCCCCCACTCCGCTCCCAGTGGGCTCCAGGGGGGGACCTGTTGGATTGGTCTATCTTTGTTTATTTACTTACTTATCTGTGGCACTGGGGATCGAACCCAGGGACATTCTACTTCTGAGCTACAACCCAATCCTTTTTTTTTTTTTTTTTTTTTTTTGGTGGTACTGGGGGTGGAACCCAGGGGCTTTTCTACTTCCGGGCTACACTCCCAGACCTATTTCATATTTTATTTGGAAACAGGGTCTTACTAAATTGCTGAGAGCCTCACTAAGTAGCTGAGGCTGGCTTCAAACCTGTGGGACCCTCCTGTTTCAGCCTCCCAAGCGCAGGGATTACAAGAGTGCGCCACCACGCCCGGCTCCAACCCAATCCTTTATTTTATTTTTATTATTTTGTTTTGAAATAGGGTCTCGCTAGGTTGCTAAGGCTGTCCTTGAACCTGCAATCTTCCTGTCTCAACCTCCCAAGTACTAGAATTAGAGTCATATATCACCATACCACCACGCCTAGCTAGTGTGTGTGTGTGTGTGTGTGTGTGTGTGTGTGTGTGTGTGTTACTGGGGATTGAACCCAGGAACATTCTACCTTCGAGCTACACCCCAACCCCCCTATTTTTTAATCTTTATTTTGAAGCAAGGTCTCACTAGGTTGATGAGAGTCTCACTACTTACTGAGGCTGCCCTCAAACCTGTGATCCTCCTGTCTCGGCCTCCCATGTACTGGGATTACAAGTCTGAGCCACTACCCTGGATTTATTCCTTATTTTCAAAAGGGCAGAGACAGCAGGGCCTAGGGTGGGAGGGGACCTGGGGTGTGGGGGGTTTCCTCTTTTTGTTTGGTGTTGGGGATTGAACCCAGAGGCATTCTACCTCTGAGCTACACCCCCAGCCCAATTTACTTTTTTAATTTTATATCAGGGTCTCACTAAGTTGCTGAGGCTGGCTTCAAACCTGCGGTCCTCCTGTCTCAGCCTCCCAAACACTAGGATCAGCTTGGGGTGTGGTTTAAGGGGGCTGGGAGCACAGGCGCCTCTGTCCTGAGCAAGGCTGGTTGCACAAGCCCTCTCTGCGTCTGCTTCCCCCTTCCTGACATGGCTCCCGTGCGCCCTGGGTTTCACAGCCACAGGAGAGCGAAGCGGGCACAGTCTGTGGGTACAGATTGGCATCTGGGCCGATCTTTGTCCCTGCCCGCTCCACCCGCACTGAAGCAGCGGGGAGATTACGGCCTAATCCCCGGCAGGTCTCTAGTAAGGGTGGGAGGGGCAGGGTGAGGCCCACTGCTAGTCCGCCTCCCCCTCACATGACCCTGAGGGGCCCTGACAGCCTGGCAGGGCTGCCTCGCCCAGGCCCAGGCCCTGGAGGCAGGATCCTCACAGGCAGAAGCCTGCAGGAAGGTGGGGCAGGAAGGTGGGGCTCGGCTTCCAGCGGGAGCAGCCCCCTCGCTAGGGAGAGCTCATAGGGACGCTGAGGAGGGAGCGGTTTCCCCTGACTTGGTTGCTGCTTGTGTCTGTGGGACTTGTTCCCACCTCCCGGGAGGCCTTTCCTGGCCCACCGTCTGGATCTGAGAAGAGACATACCCAAGGACGAGTGGCTGTGAAGAAAGTTTATAATGCTTTTACCAACAAAACCGTAGGGGCCAGGAGCGTGGAGCAGGCCTGTAATCCCAGTACTTGGGAGGCTGAGACAGGGGATCGCAGGGATTCGAAGCCAGCCTCAGCTACTGAATGAGGCTCTCAGCAATTTAGTGAGACTCTGTTTCCAAATTAAAAAAAAAATAGGTCTGGTTGGGCGTGGTGCCGCAAGCTTGTAATCCCCAGGTTTGGGAGGTGGAGACAGAAGGATCGCAAGAGACCCTGTTTCCAAATAAAAAAGTACAAAATAGGTCTGGGAGTGTAGCCTGGAGGTAGAAAAGCCCCTGGGTTCCACCCCCAGTACCACACACACAAGGCACTATTGGAGTACTGGGGACACCTTGGGTGTGGGAGGCTGGGCTGGAGGGCTTCTCAGAGGAGGTGTCTCTCACTGCGAATTGGATCTGGGGATGAGAAGGCATGTTGCTGGGAAGATGGAGGGAAAGGTAGGCATCCCAGGCAGAGGCGCATGCAAAGGCCCTGCGGCAGGAGTGTGAGGGTAGTGGTAGAAAAAGAGATTAAGGGGGAGATGGATCTGGGGCTTACCAGTGAGAGGGCTCTCACTTTTATCGCTTTTGGGGGAGACCAATCCCAGGTTTCCAGCAGAGAACAACTGGCCTGACATGGGTGTTTAGGCTGCCTGCTATGAGGGGCAACAGGAGGGGCTGCGCGGGTGGTGAGGGCGTGTGTAGAACAGGCCACTGTCATTGCCTGGAGCATAGTGACCTGGGTGGGGACCTGTAGTGACTGGAGGGGTATCTGGGAGGCTGAGGCCTCACTGCTGGGGACTCCGCGGCCACATGGGTCTCAGGCCACCCTTGTGCACAGACCTGCCCTCAGCCCCCGAAGCTGCAGACTGAGATTGCTGAGCTCTGCTGGCTGCTGCCCAGGGACTGCCTGGGGGAGTCAGGGAGGCCCGAGAAGAGGCCGTGGTGGTCTCGGGCACCTGGGCAAGGGTGGAGGCCCAGGGCAGGAGGTGGAGAGCCACTGAGCGGGCCTCCCAGCCTCCTGCGGTGCAGGACAGGAACCAGGCGGCCTCCCTGCTGCCTGGCCTGGAGACAGATGTTCTCTGCAGGCCTGAGAGCTGGTGCCATTGGGAGTGGGGGACAGGGCCATGGCACCAGAGGCCGGCTCTGCAGCGTGTCTGGGGAGAACCCAGCATCTGTCTAAAGATGTTTAAAACCAGGCCTGTGGGACGCTGCTGCTGGAGCAGTGGCTGCCGCCACCCCACCCCGGCCAGGGGCGGCTCTCCAGCAGCCCCGCCAGGCCTCGTCCCTCCTACCTTCATCATGGGGCCCAGCAGGAGACCCTCCCTGGTCTCTTGCTGATTCTGGAGTTTGGGGCCTGGAATTTGCTCCTTCCCGGGAGGCAGCTGAGCATAGAGGTTAGGGCTCTTTCGAGGACCGGGCGGCCTGACATGGACCTCCCGTCTCAGCATCCCCCTCTGTGGAATGGCCCAAGACTGCTCTGCGGATGTTTGTTTTTTTCTTTCAGGGCTTTGGTGAGGGGCAGTGGATGGCTTCTGCTGGGTGCTTCTCCCTGTGCCTGGCCCAGGGTGGCCGTGCTGGCTCAGGGCCCTTGAGGGAGATAGGCCTGTAGATAAGCCCCAGCCTGAGGGTCAGGGCAGGGAGAGTGGCTGGCGTGTGGATGCCCTCGGTGGCCATGCCCGGCCGGGCCCCACTGCTGAGAAGGTGTTCGGTGGACAGGTGGGGACGGCACGTGGCCATGCCAGCCTCTCCCTCTGGGACGGCCGAGCAGGGCCGGGGGCAGAGGCCAGCGGATCACGGAGGGCTTGCTACTTCTCAGGTTTCTCTCTGTGCCTCTAAACCTGGTAGCCCAAGATCCTGAAAATTCCATGGATCCGAGCTTCCTGCCGGTTTGTTTTTCTGCTTTGACGTAGGTCTGCACCAAGCACCATCTGGAATGTGTTTCTAAAAAGACTCGGGATAGGATTCAAAAGAGGAAGGAAAGCCATCGAGAGGCTGCTGTTGGCGTGGTGCTTTCTTTAGCTTTCTTTAGCTCGCGGGGAGGGGGAGACTTCCCTGCCGTTCTGGGCACCCGGCGGCCAGGGAGGCCGGCCCTGGCTGTCGCCCTCTGCCCTCGCCCGGAAGCCCGTTTCCGAGCCTCGGTTCCGTCTCCGCAGACCCGACTCCCTCCCCGGTCGGATCCACGTGTTGAATGAATCCCCGTGCCTCTGCAGCTGTGGCCAGCGTCGTCGAATTCCATTCTGGCTCCATATCCGGTTCTCCGGTGTCTCCGCGGGCCGCGCCGTGGGCCGCTCGGTGTCTCGCTGTCCCTGAAGACCCAGCCTTAACAAGCCACCAGGGAGACCGCCTGGCACCAGTGCTGGCTTCGGACTCAGAGGCTGAGGGTCAGGTGCTGACTCTGACCTGGGCAGGTCCCTGGACAGATGTGCATGGGCCTGAGACCAGCAGCCTGGAGGGCCACAGAGCACGTCGCTTGCCTAATATTTATTTGCTTGTTTGTTTATTATTTTGAGACAGGGTCTCTAACTTGCCAAGGCCAGCCTCAAACGTGCAGTCCTCCTGCCTCCGCCTCCTGAGTAGCTGAAACTAATGGTGTGGGCCGCAGTACCTCGCCCATCCTTACGTGGCTGGCATTTTATTCTTCACAGTACTCAGTTCAGTACTGGGTTTTGAATCCAGAGGTACTGTATCCATGTAGCTGCATCCTCACCCCCCACTTTTTTCTTTTTTGTGGTACTAGGGATGGAGCCCGGGGCCTTTCTACCTCTGGGCTACACCCCCATCCCTATTCTATCTTTTATCTGGAAATGGCCTCACTAAGTTGCAGAGGCTGGCTGAGAACCTGTGGTCCTCCTGTTTTAGCCTCCAAGTACGGGGATTACAAGTGTGTGCAACCATGCTTGGCTCGAGGCATTCTACCTCTGAGCTATACTACCAGCTCTCTTTTTTTTTTTATTGCGGGTCTGGGGATAGAACTCAGGGGCATTTGACCTCCAAACTACACCCCCTGCTCTATTTTCTATTCTTTATTTTGAAACCAGTCTCACTGAGTTACGGAGGGCCTCACTAAGTAGCTGAGGCTGTCTCTGCCTCCCAAATGCTGGGATTACAAGCATGCATCACCATGCCCAGCCCCACTGCCAGCATTTTTTATTTTTAATTTTGAAACAGGGTCTCACTAAGTTGCTGAGGCTGGCGGCCGACCTTCGATCCTTTTGGCTCAGCCTTCCAAGTACTGGAATTACACTTGTGCACCACCACTCCCAGAAGGAGGCTGTGTTCATGCTGAGGTCGCATCAGTTCACTCAGCGGCTGTAAGATCCACGGTGGCTCCTGGACTCACCCTGACCTCAGTGACTCACTTCCTCCCTGACCCCTCTTCATGCTGCGCCAGCCACACTGGCTCTGTGCTGCTGCTCGACAGCGAGCGCATTTGCACCCCAGGGCCTTTGCACCTGTGGCAGCTTCTTTCTGTAATATGGTATCTGTAGTCCTGCTTCTGCTCAGAGGCAACTTCCTGCAAGGCCCCGCGGGCCACCCAGCCCGCCCAGCCCCCGTCCTCTTATGCTCTTTGCCCTTTTTCTTGACACTCGCCAGGATTTAAGATGTATTTATCTATGAGAACAGAGACCTCGCCTGTCTCCTTCCCAGCTGTATGCCCAGCCTCCCGCACAGGCTGGTACTTACTGGTGCGCAGGACTTAGTGCTGAGTGAAGGAGCCACCGCTACCAGGCCTCAGTGTCAGGGGTCACCAGGCAGCTGCACTCACCGCCCCGGCGTGGGGCATGTTCACCGTAGCGCAGGGCACAGCCGTGCCAGGGACAGTCCAGGGGAAGACACTGAAAGGGACCTGGGAGCCAGGCATGGTGGCGCAGGCCTGTAATCACAGTCCTCGGGAGGCTGAGACCAGAGGGTCACAGGCTCTGCGGCCAGCCTCAGCAACTTAGGCCCTCAATAACTTAGTGAGACCCAGTTTCAAAATAAAATAGCTGGGTGTGGTGGGGCACGCTTGTAATCCCAGTACATGGGAGGCTGAGACAGGAGGATCACAGATTGGTGGCCAGCTTCAGCAATTTGTGAGGCCCTCTGCAACTCACTGAGACCCTGTTTCAAAATAAAGAATAAAAACTAGGCCCGGGGGTATAGCTTAGAGGTAGAATGCCCCTGGGTTTGATTCCCCAGTACGGCAAAACAAACAAACAAATAAATAAATATAGCCGAGTGTGGTGGTGCGCACTTGTAACCCCAGCACTTGGGAGGCCGAGGTTATCTTTGACAAGTAGAGACACTTTCATCAACCTAGTGAGACCCTGTTTCAAAATAAAAAGAGAGCTGGGGGTATAGCTCAGAGGTAGAATGTCCCTAGGTTCAGTCCCCAATACCACAATAAATACATAAGTAAATAAATCAAGCCCGGAGCTGGGAGGCAGAGCGGCCCCTGGGGGTGTTTTTGTCCCCCCTCCTCTTGTTTCAAGCAAGTTCCTCCTGGCCTCTCCAGGGCCTCCCTGCCGCGGTCCCTCAGGAGGGCCCCGACTTACTGGTTCCTTCTCTGCTGCCGCCTCCCTCCTGTACCCTCAGCAGAGACCTTTCCAGCCCCAGGGAGCTCCCATCGCCTAGGAAGAGGTGTTCAGGGGGTCTTCTAGGATGATTCCTTCTTTCCTGGGGCCTCTGAAGAAGGGAAGGAACCTTCACTAAGCTCTTGTGAGGCCCTGCCTGGCTCAGGGTACTAGCACAAAGTTCTCCCCAGAGGAAGGGTTCATGGAAATTTTTTTTTTTTTTTTGGTGGTACTGGGGATAGAAACCAGGGGCTTTTCTACCTCCGGGCTATACTCCCAGACCTATTTTATACTTTATTTGGAAACAGGGTCTCACTAAGTTGCTGAGAGCCTCACTCAGTAGCTGAGGCTGGCTTCAAACCTGTGCGATCCTCCTGCCTCAGCCTCCCAAGCGCGGGGATTACAAGCGTGTACCACCATGCCCGGCCTTGGAAGTTAATTTTATAGATGACCAATCTGAGGCTCAGAGAGGTCCAGTCTCTGACCGAAGGCCACACAGTGTGAGCAGGAGGCCTCAGACTTGAATCTAGCGGGTCTGTCTGACTCTTTGGTGTCTGAAATCTTTCTAATCAAGAGGCATTTCCATTCTGCTGGCTTGGTGGCATCTGGTGGCCTGCAGCGCTGGGCCTTGATTACTGATCCGCTGTTTTCTGGCAGGAGCCTGGGGCTAGTCCCGAGGCCCAGATCCGAGCTTCACTGCACCGAGTGGCAGAGGCCAGGACAGCCACCGGCTGCTCGTTGGTCTGGCAGTGTCCCGAGCCTGCCGCACCTGCCCGGGTCTTGCCGGGAGCTCAGCAGCCACCTTGACAATTGTTTTTCGGTCCTGCTCCTTGTCACTCTGCTCCTGTGTCCCTGAGCGCCGGACGGGCTGGAGCCCGCAGCCCGAGCCCGGTGCCTGGTGCTGCTTTCCGGCCTTTGTCCCGCCAGAGGTGCCTGCGTGCGGGGCGCAAGGGGACCTGGGCCATGCGGCCCAGGCTGCCGACCACAGTGCCACTTTCCCTTTCCGAGCCTCAGTTTCTCTTCTGCGTCATCTGGAGGGCCAGCACACATTGCCGTGTTGGCTTAGGGGCTGATGGGGAGGATGTGGTGCCTGTGGCGGGCGGAGCTGAGCCAGGATGCCCTTCAGAGCCCAGGGCGTTCCCAGGTCGGGACAGGCCCCTGTGTGCCTGTGGCCTCGGAATCTTTCTTCTTTTGTAAAAAGTCGCAGCTAACTTCACAGTCCGTGCCGTTAACCATTCCAGAGTGTATAATTGGGCAGTGCTGAGTGTGTTCACACTGGAGCGCGACCACCCTCGCTCTCTAGTTTGCAAACCTTTTCTTACCCCACAGGAATGCCCCAGGCCCGTAAGTAGCCACCCACCCTCGGCAGGCTCTGTCAGCCCGGCCTCTATTCGCTTCTCATGAATATAGCCCAGAAATGAAATCATGTAGCCCGTGACTGTCCACGTCTGGCCTTTGTTCCGTTTTCTTTTGATGCTGGGATGACACCTGGCGCGCGTCCCGGGCGCAGCGCAAGCCTGGCTCTTGCTTTTCTGGCCCGTGCTCTCAGGGCTTACCTGTGCCGTGGCAGTACCGGCACTTCGGTTCTCCGTCCCACTCTGGCTGTCTTGCTGTGTGGGGACGCCAGGGTCTGCCTCTCCTTTCGCCTCTCTGTGCACTTCTGGGTCAGCATCCTCCTTGACAGGCAGGGCCCCAAGACGTGTCACCATACCTTTTTTTTTTTTAATGGTACTGAGGATGGAACCCAGGGGCTTTCTACCTCCGGGCTACACTCCCAGACCTATTTTATACTTTATTTGGAAACAGGGTCTCACTAAGTTGCTGAGAGCCTCACTAAGTAGCTGAGGCTGGCTTCGAACCTGTGCGATCCTCCTGTCTGAGCCTCCCAAGTGCAGGGATTACATGTGTGCGCCACCACGCCCGGCTTGCCATACTTTTTTTGGGGGTAGGGAATACTAGGGGTTGGACCCAGGGGTGTTCTACCTCAGAGCTACACACCCAGTATTTTACTCTTTTGAAACAGGGTCTCACTAAGTTGCTGAGGGCGTAAGTTGCTGAACTTGGCCTCAAACCTGTAATCCTCCTGCCTCAGCCTCCCAAGGACTGAGCTTGCAGTGTTCACCACCACGCCCAGCTTGGTCCGTACTTTTGACTGTGTCCTCCTTTTGGAAGGAAGTTCTGTCCAACCTCCCATCAAATGTAGACATACTTGTTATGTGTATAACTGCTGCACGTATGTTTCCTGCACATTAAAAATCCTCATGAAGGATAGACGTGTGTTGCCAACAGTGGGGTGCGTCAAAGCCTTGTTAGGCGACTGCTCATTGGGCAGACGTCACAGAGCCACTGACACAGCTAAGCCGGCCGCGACGTCACCAGGGTATCTTACAGGACCACTGGAGTACGTGCCGCCCACCCCTGACCAGAACGCCTCTGCGAGCCGGGTGTGTGGCGCACGCTTGTAATCCCCGCGCTTGGGAGGCTGAGACAGGAGGATCGTGCAGGTTCGAAGCCAGCCTCAGCTACTGAGTGAGGCTCTCAGCAACTTAGTGAGACCCTGTTTCCAAATAAAATATAAAATAGGACTGGGAGTGTAGCCCAGAGGTAGAAGGCCCCTGGGTTCCATTCTAGTACAATAAACAAAACAAAACAAACACCACCACGTGGCACATGGCTGCCTAGATATCTCAAAAAGAAGAGATAAACTATAGCAGTAACAGGGTTCTCGCGTTTTCCCATCCACCCTGTAATCATTACCCACCCTGGGTATAAACTGTAGAAGAAAATGTGCCTGGCTTATTTTAAGATAATAATTGAAAATTTTACGATTGAAGTAATTATTTCAATATAAGCTGGGTGTGGTGGGGCATGCCTGTCATCTCAGGCTTGCTTGGGAGTCTGAGACAGTTTGAAGCCTGCCTCAGCAACGTAGTGAGGCCCTGTTTCAAAATAGAAAAGCAAATTAGGGCTGGGATGTCGCTCAGAGGTAGAGGGCACCGGGTTCGGGCCCTGGCACTGCACACGTGTGCACACACACGTGCGCACGCACACGAGAAATGACCGTTTCCTATTGTAGAAGAAACGAGAAGTAAAGCGGTGGACGTGGACAGTGGCCGTCCTTCCAGCTCACCGCAGACCGCGCGCCGCCAAGTCTTGAGTGTGTGTCCTCGGATCTCGGCCTCCTCTTCTGCACGAGGTTTCGGGGGGGGGGGCGAGCAGTCCCAGGAGGGACGGTGAACTTCAGAGTCGGCCCCCGCAGTTTGGGTCCAGCTCCGTCACCTGCCAGCGCGCGACTGGGCACACCTGCTAATACCTCCGCCTTAACCGCCTCACCAGCGAAGCAAGATAAATACTAATGCATTAGTTAGTTATAGCTGCATAACAAATTGCTCCAAAAGTTTGGGCTTCAAACAACAGAAGTGTCTCAGTTCTGTGGGTCAGAATTGTGCGTGGCTGGGTGCCGCTGCCACTGGTCTCTCATGGCCGAGCCACGGGGTCGACTCGACCGGGGCGGAGGTCTATGGCGGGGCCCACCGGGGTCAATCCAGCCTCAGGTTCATGTGCCTGGTGTTGGCTTGATTCGGTCCCTGGTAGGCTCCCTGCCTCGGGTGGCCGGGTTCTTCCTCGGTCCCTCGCCATGTGGGCCTCTCCCTGGGGCCGTCCAAACACAAACGCTGACTTCCAGCGCACAGGCAGGGAGGGGTGGGGCGGGGCGAGCGAGGACTTCGTGACCTACACTAGAAGGTCACAAAGAAACCTCACTTTTTTCTGCAGTTTTTCTGTTAGAAGCAAGCCACTAGGTGCAGCCGCCCTTAAGGGAAGTAGACTAGGAGCAGGGTCTCGGCGGCCATCACACCTGGCTGCCTACCCAGTCAAAATTACTGTCACCGAGGCGTGTTGAGGACCTGAGTGAGACGGCCTTGGAGCGCCTGGCGGGATTCATCATGTTCATCATCCCGTCTGCTTGCAGGGGCCTGGGTAGTCATGGCAACAGGGAAGGGTGGGCCAGCCCTCACCCCACCGAGGGAGCACAGTATGGGACTGGGCACTGCTGGTCTCACGGTGCCCCCTGGACAGGCGGGGGGTCTGCAGGTTCACCAGCCAGGAGGGCCCACGCCCTCCTTTCCAGGGGCCAGGCCAGTCCTTGGGGCAGCTTGGTGTCCGGACGCAGGCCCACTCTGGCGAGGGCATGCCCGGCGGGGCTGCACCTGCGGTCAGAATTTGCAGCGAGGAAGGAAGCCGGTGATCCTGTCCCTGCTGTGTGGGCCCGGGCAGTGCCGTCCCTCTGAAATGGCCGCCGCGTGGGGTGGTGAGAGCCTCCCCTCCCGGGCTCAAGCCTGGCCCCTCCACAGGTGTTCTCCATCGTGGTGTTTGGCTCCATCGTGAACGAGGGCTACCTCAACAGCCCCTCGGAGGGCGAGGAGTTCTGCATCTATAACCGCAACCCCAGCGCCTGCCGCTACGGTGTCACGGTGGGCGTGCTGGCCTTCCTCAGCTGCCTGCTCTACCTGGCCCTGGACGTCTACTTCCCGCAGATCAGCAGCGTCAAGGACCGCAAGAAGGCCGTGCTGTCGGACATCGGCGTCTCGGGTGAGCTGGCCTGGCGGTCCCCAGCAGGGTGTGCGGGGGCTCCATCCAGTGAGGTCACAGGTGGCCTGGGGAGGGCGGGCCAGTTAGGGCCAGAGACCCAGAGTAGCTCCCGCTCCCTGGTGGGGACGGCACGGCCGGAGCGGGCCCATCTCAGGGGTCCCTCCTACACCCCCTCCTGGGGCAGCCACCCAAGAGCTAAGTGAGGAATGGTGGGACCCCGGTGCACAGTCGGACACAGGTGCCTCCGTGTCCCCTTCTGCTGGCCCTAGGCAGCAGGAGACGGCCTGCCACCCTTTGACCCACAGAAATGGCCGCTAGTGGGCAGGCATGGTGGCACAGGCCTGTAAGCCCAGCACTTGGGAGGCTGGGACAGGAGGCCAGCTTCATCAACTTAGCAAGACCCTGTTTCAAAATAAAACATAAACCCGGGCTTGGTGGTACATACTCGTAATCCCAGTACCTGGGAGGCTGAGACAGGAGGATCACAGGTTCAAGGACAGCCTCAGCAAGTAGTGAGACTCATCATCAACCTAGCCAGACCCTGTTTCAAAACAAAAACTAGAGCCAGGCATGGTGGCGAACGCTGGAGGATCATGGTTCGAGGACAGCCTTGGCTACTTACTTAGTGAGGCCCTTTGCAACTCAATGAGACCCTGTTTAAAAAAAAAAAAAAAACACTAAAAAAGACTAAAAAATAGGACTGAGGGTATAGCTCAGAGGTAGAATGCCCCTGGGTTTCATCCCCAATACCACCAAAAATAAATAAGAGGGTGGGAGTGTAGCTCAAAGGTAGAATGCTCCTGGGTTCAATCCTAGTACCATAAAAAAAAAAAAAAAAAAAAAGCTGGGCATGATGGTGCACACCTGTAGTCCTAGCACTTGGAAGGCTGAGACAGGAGGATTGCAGGTTCGCTAACAGCCTCAGCAAATAGTAAGATTCTCATCAGCCTAGCAAGACCCTGTTTCCAAATAAACTAAAACAGTCTGGGGGTGTAGCTCAGAGGTAGAATGCCTTTGGATTCAATTCCTAGTAAAGTACAACTAAAAAAAAATTAGAGGATTGTGGCCTGACTTGACTGCCTTCTTCCTTTCTCCCCCTTTCTCTCTCTCCCCCTCTCTCCCTCTACTCCTGGCCCTGTCTGCCTGCTGGTCCTTGGCTGCCGGTGGCCTCCCTTCTGCATGGGGCTTCCCCCATCCTGGCCCTCTCTGGGCCCCTCTTGCCCCATCCACTGCCTCGCCCTCTGGGCGGAGCGGGGGAGACCCCTGACCGACCTCCCCCTGACCTACCTCTCACCCTCTGCACCTGTGCGCACCCGGGGCCCCCAGCCTTCTGGGCCTTCCTCTGGTTCGTGGGCTTCTGCTTTCTGGCCAACCAGTGGCAGGTGTCCAAGCCCGAGGATAACCCGCTGAACGAAGGGACGGACGCAGCCCGGGCCGCCATCGCCTTCTCCTTCTTCTCCATCTTCACCTGGGTGAGTACAGCGCCCACCCAGCCCACTCTCGCCCCAGTCAGGCCCCAGGCGGTGCCTTCTCTCAAGTGCCAGGGCCTTGCTCAGCCTCCGGAGCCCACGTAGCCTTGCAGCAGGGACGCCATGAGCGGGCCAAGGCCCTGGACCTGGTGTGGAGCAGCCTCTGGTTACAGGCACCCCCAGCCACTCTGGGTTGCTATTTATTACCACCTTTTACTGATAAGATAGAGGCCCAAACAGAAAGGAGCCAGGCCTGGGAGTCAGGACCCGGAGCACATCCTGGGGCTGTGCTGCTTTTCCTGGCCTCTGTCCCCCCATCTGGTAATGGGGGGAGGTGCTTCAAGCTGCCATTGCAGTGGGCAGTGGTCCAGGCCACCCAGGAGCAGGTGAACAGCCAGGAGCCACGTGCGCGCCTACCCTAAGGCACCCACTGCCGGGCAGGAATGCGGACCCGTGAGGCCAGCACTTCCGATTTTTCCAGAGAAACCAGAAATCTAAATTTTCACATGAAATCTGATCTTTATGTATTGATAAACTGTTCAGGCTTTTTAAAAAAAAATATCCTGTCAGCTGGATACACTGCTGCAGCCCTGGAATTCATGGGGGGCGTTGAGACAGGAGGATACCAGGTTCTAGGCCAGAGCACACCTTAGTGAGACCCTGTTTCAAAATAAAATAAAAAGGCCGGTCATGGTGGCGCACGCTTGTAATCCCTGTGCTTGGGAGGCAGAGACAGGAGGATCACGCAGGTTCGAAGCCAGCCGCATGCGCTGGCTTAGGAGACCCTGTTTCCAAAAAAAAAAAAAAAAAAGTAAAAATAGGTCTGGGAGTGTAGCCCGGAGGTAGAAGGGCTTCCAGGAACCCCAGTACCACCAAAAATAAAAAATAAAATAAAATAAAATAAAAAGGGCTGTGGGAGAGCCGGGTGTGGTGGCGCACGCTTGTAATCCCCGCGCTTGGGAGGCAGACAGGAGGATCGCGCAGGTTCGAAGCCAGCTGCGCGCGCTGGCTTAGTAGACCCTGTTTCCAAATATAAAATTTAAAAATAGGTCTGGGAGTGTAGCCCGGAGGTAGAAGGGCTTCCAGGAACCCCAGTACCACCAAAAAAAAAAAAAAAAAAAAAAAAAAAAAGGGCCATGGGAGCCAGGCATAGTGGCACATGCCTATAGTTCTAGTATTTAGGAGGCTGAGACAGGGGGATCATAGGTTCAAGGCCAGACTTAGCAGTTTAGCAAGGTCCTCAGCAATTTAGTGAGATCCTATTTCAAAATATAAAAATAGGGTTGGGAGCCGGGCGTGGTGGCGCACACTTGTAATCCCCACACTTTGGTGGCTGAGACAGGAGGATTGCGCAGGTTTGAAGCCAGCCGTGCTGGCTTAAGAGACCCTGTTTCCAAATAAAAAAGTATAAGAAATAGGTCTGGGAGTGTAGCCCGGAGGGGTAGAAGGGCTTCCAGGAACCCCAGTACCACCAAAAAAAAAAAAAAAAAAAAAAAACCATGAGCCACCACATGTAGCTTTAAAAAAAAAAAAAAAAATAGGGCTGGGGGAGCCGAGCATGGTGGTGCACACTTGTAATCCCAGTACTTGGGAGGCTGAGATAGGACTGTGCAGGTTCGAAGCCAGCCTCAGCAGCTTAGTGAGCCTCTCAGCAAATTAGTGAGACCCTGTTTCCAAATAAAATATAAAATAGGTCTGGAAGTAGAAGGCCCCTAGGATCTATCTCCAGTACCACCAAAAAAAAAAAAAAAAAAAGGGCTGGGGGGGGGTATAGCTCACAGTAGAACACCCTGGCACCCTGGGTTCAATCTCCAGTATCAAGGAAAAAAAATCATGAGTCCAAGAAAAGTTGCCCCAGCCTGGCGTGGTGGCGCACACTTGTAATCCCAGTACTTGGGAGGCTGAGACAGGAGGAGTGCAGGTTTGGGTTTTTTTTTTGGTTTTTTTTTTTGGTGGTACTAGGGGTGGAACTTAGAGGCTCTCTACCTCCAGGCTATATCCCAGACCTTTTTCTATTTTATTTGGAAACAGGGTCTCACTAAGTTGCTAAGAGCCTCACTAAGTAGCTGAGTCTGGCTTTGAACCTGTGTGATCCTCCTGTCTCAGCCTCCCAAGCGCGGGGATTACAAGCGTGCGCCACCACGTCCGGCTAGGATTGCAGGTTTGAGGCCAGCCTCAGCTACTTAGTAAGGCTCTTCACAACTTAATGAGATCCTGTTTCAAAATAAAGAATAAAAGATAGGGCTGGTGGTGGGACTCTGAGGTAGAATGCTCCTGGGTTCAATCCTCAGTACCACAAAAAAAAAAAAAAAAAAAAGAAAGAAAGTGAGCCCCTGACCTGCAGGCTGGAGACACTGGCCCAGCGTCTTGAGAGCCCCAGGGCACCACAGGGAGCTGCCCCTCCTCCTGCAGCTTTAGTTCTTTCCTAATCTCTGTCCGGCAGAGCTCCAGGGTCCCCTGGCTGCCAGGCCCATCTCAAAGGCTCTCCCCAACCTGGCCGCCCAGCCAGCTTTGGCCCTGTCTCCTTCCAGGCCACCTTGGGGCCTTCACAGCCAGCCAGCCTTCCCCATCTCTCCCTTCCCCAGCCTCCTTGGGCTGGCTTCTCTCTTCTAGGACCCTTGGAAAATACCTGTTGTTTTTTTTTTTCTCCGAGATGCCCAACCCCTCTGCCCCCATACAATATGGGGAGCTAGAGTTTACAGGGTGAGACTGGGAGAAGGAACTAAAGTGACCCAGGCCATCTCAGGCCAAATAAGGCACCGGAAGCAGGGCCCACCCAGCCTGCAGGGAGGAGTTGGGAGGCTCCCAGAGGCACAGCCGGGGTGGGCACCAGCACCTCCTGCTGATCTGAAGCACCTGCTGACAGGTGCCTGCTCCTGTCCGGCTCCTCCTGGCAGAGTCTCACCCCGCTCTCTCCTGGCAGAGCCTGACTGCAGCCCTGGCCGTGCACAGATTCAAGGACCTTGCCTTCCAGGAGGAGTACAGCACCCTGTTTCCCGCTTCCACGCAGCCCTAGCCCTGCGCCAGCACTGGCGAGGTTGCGGGCCAGCCCAGTGCCTGCGGGGCCCTTGATGCGAGGGCCTCGGGGAGGCCGACCCAGGGCGGTTAGGACTGGTCACACTCACTCATCCATCCGTGCCTCCTTCGTTTGTTCTCTGTGTGTTCATCCGATAAGTAAACATTTATTGAGCGGCTTATTTTGTGCCTAGTGATGAATAAGATGGGGTCGCTGACCCCAAGAGCCCACAGGCTTGGAGGGGAAGACAGATACGTCAAACCTGCCCCACAGCCAGGCATGGTGGCGCACACCTGTCATCCCAGTACTTGGGAGGCTGAGACGGGAGGATCTGGGTTCGCGGACAGCCTCAGCTACTTGGTGAGGCCCTCCGCAACTTAGTAAGACCCTATTTTAAAATTAAAAATTAGAGCCGGGCGTGGTGGCGCACGCTTGTAATCCCAGCATTCGGGAGGCTGAGACTGGAGGATCGTGGTTCGCGGACAGCCTCAGCTACTTAGTGAGGCCTCTGCCACTCAGTGAGACCCGGTTTCAAAATAAAGAATAAAAAATAGGGCAGGGGGTGTAGCTCGGAGGTCAAATGTCCCTGGGTTCCATCCCCAGACCCGCAAAACAATAAATAAATAAAAATAAAAAATAAAAATTAAATTAAATTAAAAATTTAAAAATTGGTCTAGGGGTATAGCTTTATGCCCCTGGATTCCATTCCCAGCACCACACACACACACACACACACACACACACACACACACACACACACACACACATTAATATATAAATAAAAATAAAGGGGTCCGGCCTGGTATGTCAGAACATTTTTGGCCTGTTCTGCTTTCATGCACTGTGACCCTGAGAAAGATCCCCACACCTCTCTGAACCTCAGTCCATTTCCCTGGACTGGTGGGTGACAATGAGCCAACCTCCCGAGGCTGTGCAGATGGAATACAGGCCAACGCTGAGCCGGGTGTGGTGGCACACGTCGTAATCCCGGCATTTGGGAGGCTGAGACAGGAGGATCGTGGTTCGAGGACAGCCTCGGCTACTTAGGCCCTCCGCAACTTAGACCCTGTATCAAATAAAGAATAAAAAAAAAATAATAGGGCAGGGGCGGTAGCTCGGAGGTCTAATACCCCTGGGTTCATCCCCAGACCTGCAAAAACAAAACCAAAGGCCAGCACTGGGCTTGGCACAGGGATGCTCAGTAAATGTAAGCTGTATTCGTGCATAGTTCTCTCCAGAGTCAGAGGCGTCTCCATAAACTCCTTTGGGAGAGATTCTTTTGTGGCTAATCCTGTTCTGCCAGAGGACTTGACCTCCAGCTCTGCACAGGTCCCTCCCTGGGGCACCCACCTCTCCCTCCACTCCACAGGGGTGGAGCAGCAGTGGGCAGGCCTGGAGCGGTGGCTCAGCCTTGCTGGAGCTGAACACACAGTGAGCTTTCTGGAGGCATTCAAGGGGAGTAGGTGCAGAGCGGGTGTGCTTGCCCTGAGAAAGGGCCAGGTGCGGAGCTGGACTCCAGCCTCCTGTCTGCGGTCTGGAGAGACCTTCCCCTGCTACCTGTCTTAAGGCCCCCTAACGAGGGGCCCACAGAGGTCACCTGCTCCTGCCCTCTGTGCAGGTCAGCCTGCGTAGGGAGCCAGGGAGCTGCAGCCCTGGCTCCCCGTGCTCAGCCAGGCTTGCAGCAGCTCAAGGGTGCCCCCCCCCCCGGGGTGCCTGGCTTCTCCAGGCCCAATGTCTGTGCCCCAACACTTAGGACCTCAGACCACCAGAGCAAGCCCACCCACAGGGCCACCTGGCCCTACAGCCCTGCTTCTCTGGGCCTGGTCTGCCCTTCCTGGGCCCCCCGGGTATGGCTTTAACAGCCACTTCCCAGAAAATCCTGCCCTGTGCCTGACATGGTGGTGCACACCTGTAATCCCAGTACTGGCAGGCTGAGACTGGACCGCAGCCTCAGCAACTTAGCAAGACTGTCAGCGACCTAGCGAGAGCCTGTTAAAACAGAAAATAAAATAGGCTGGGGATGTAGCCCAGGTGGCCCCTGGATTCCATCCCCAGTACCATTCAAAAGAAAGGGTTGCCCCAGAGCACCCCTTTGGGTTCCTGGGTGGCTTGGTGCTTTATCACAGGACTGGTCAAAGGGAGGGAGGTGAGGGGCCCTGGGCCTGGGACGAAGCAGGACCCCCATAACTTGGCCTCAGTCTTCCCAGCCCCCAGAAAGGGATGAGCAACATCTTTCTAGCACAGGTGGAGTCAAGCGTTTCAGCTAAAGTAAGGTTTAGCAGCAAGTGATGGAAATCCTAACCGATTTAAGCCACGCCCAAGCCGGGGAGGGCGTCCAGGCTGCGTGCTGGCTCCAGACCTCCACTGGCCCCAGCATCTTCCCTCTGGGTTTAGTGGGCTAGAGCTCCAGCCACCATACCTGCCTTCCAGGCATCAGGTCACAGAGTGAGACAAAGAACATGGCCGGTCCTCGGTGTCCAAAGCTTAGTTTAGTCACAGGACTCTGTCAAGCTGCAAGAGAGGCAGAGGATGGCTTTCAGGAGATGCCAAGAGTTCTCCGTCCTAAGGAACTTAGTGGTATGGCTCCGTCGTGGAGTGCTCACCGGCAGGCACAAAGCCCTGGGTTCAGTCCCCACCAATGGAAGAAAAAAAAGGAGAAGCTTTTGCACCATTCCCAAGACAGCCACAGAACACCATGTGAGAAGGGCGGCCCTGTGGCCATCGTAACTGCAGTGGGGACGGCGTGCGTGATGGCCTTAGTGACCTCGGCAAGAGACCTGGCCAGGGCCTGCCAGGTTCTTGGTGGCCGGAGGGAGTGGGGCGGCTGCCTGGACAGCCTCCCTTCCCACCCGACTCCTCTGCATCCTGTGTGCTCCGGGCCCACAGGTCTGTAACTCTCTTCTGTCCGTGTCCTGTCAACTAACTGCCACTAACCCAGTGCTCTTGTCTGTCTCCCCTCTAACCGTCCCCTCCCACCTGTCCTGTCCCTGCTGGCCCCTCCCCAGGCGGGCCAGGCTGTGCTGGCCTTCCAGCGGTACCAGATTGGCGCCGACTCGGCCCTCTTCTCCCAGGACTACATGGACCCCAGCCAGGACTCCAGCATGCCTTACGCCCCCTACGTGGAGCCCAGCGTCGGGCCGGACCCCGCCGGCCTGGGCGGCACCTACCAGCAGCCGGCCAACTCCTTCGACGCCGAGCCCCAGGGCTACCAGTCGCAGGGCTACTGAGCCGCAGTGACCGCCTGCCCCCACCCTGCCTGCCCTGCCCTCCATTCCCAGCCCCGAGTCCCGCCCAGCGCCTCCTCTGCCTCCTGCTGTCCCCCTGAGGCCAGGGTAGTTCAAGCAGGGCTGGGGGCCGCCAGGTGTGGAGGTGTCTATGTGTGCAAGTGTGTCTGAGGGTGGGGGCGGGGGTGGCGCTCATTCACCGTGTCCTGGGGTGTTCTGCAGGCTCTTACTGTGCTCAGCAGTAGTGGCAGGAGGCAGACTGGGGAGGTGCCGGGCAGTCTGCAGCACAGGGCTCAGGCACAGGGCACCGTGGACACCTGGGGGTGGCAAGTGGCACCCCCAGAGCCCTCAGTGCAGCAGTCCTGCAGATGGTTGGGGCTGTTCCCCAGAAACTGGGGCCAGGAAAGGACACCAGCCTGGGGTCACTCCAGCAGTTGGCTATGCAGGTGAGGCCACGCCCACACGGCCCTGATTCTGAGGGCTGCTGGCCTGCCCCCCAAGCCTAGGCCTTGGCTGTCAGTGTTACTCTCATTCTGGGGGGCCTTGGGGACCGCAGGTGTCCATGAAACACCTTATCCCGCTACAAGCAGAGGGCACGCTCCCTGTGGGTCCCTTGCCCAGCGCTGTATGTTCTGGGGAGCTTGTTCAGGGAGCTCCAGCAGGCCCCTTTGTGACCTCCTAAAGGACCGGTGACTCCCTGCCTCCAGGAGGACCCACTGGGTCCCTGCCCCGGCTGGGTGGAAAAGGAGGCCCAGACGGGTGTGGAAGGGGCCTGGTCCCAGGTCCCAGTGTGAGAAAAGCTGGTCATGCTGTCTGGTATCTTAGCCAAGTCACTCAGCAGGTGCCCAATTCCCTGCCCTTTGACCTCCTGGAACTGATCTGCCCTCCTGCCCGATCAGCCAGGCGTGGAACCCATTTTCCCTGGCCTTCCAGGGGACCTGTATGGGAGGCAGAGCAGAGGGGACAGGGCTTTGGCACCAGCAGGGCCAGCTGGCACACCGTGGCCTTGGGGCACACTGTCCCCGAGATGACGCTGGGGACAGCTGCCGGTGCAGAATGGGCACAAAGAGGGTGGTGGGGCCCCGGGGTAAAGGAGCAGGACGTGTCTGGCCAGCTTGTCTGTGCACACCAGCCAGTCCCTTGGGGAGCAGAGCCGAGGGCCCCTGTTGGCCATGGTGACGGGCGCCTCCCCACTACCATCCCACGCCCCTCACGGATCCTCCAACGGCAGCCAGTTATTAGGCACCTGTGTTGGGGATACTGAGGTGTGTGCAGAGCTTATGGTCTATTTGGAAAGATGAACCCCAAACCTGTAGAGATATGGGGTCCCCTGAGGAAGCACACCCCAGGGGTGGGCTGGAGTGGAGGGAAGGACCTCACCTCACAGAAGGGGAAGCTGAGGCTGGTGAGCATAGGTGAGTTATCAATGGCGTGTGCATCTGAGCTCAGGTCTGTCCAGGCTCCCCAAGGGCGGCCGCCATGGGACAGGACCCCAGATAGCTGAGTGGCAGCTGTTGCTGACTCCCGTTCTCCACATCTGATCTGGG
Source organism: Muscardinus avellanarius (assembly GCF_963383645.1). Lineage (NCBI taxonomy): Eukaryota > Metazoa > Chordata > Mammalia > Rodentia > Gliridae > Muscardinus > Muscardinus avellanarius. Next base: position 9,902,239 of record NC_137797.1, on the reverse strand, counting down.
TTCCATGCTACAGTGAGTGAGAGACATCCCAGGCCAGATGTGGACAAGCCCCGGGCTCCTGGCTCCACTACCGGGAGGCTCATGGGGAAGCTGCCCATTCTGTTCCTGAGGACAGCACTGGGGGGCCCCAGGTCCATGGGCTGGTGACATCCCTGTTCCCTCTCTGCTGCCCTCTACTTGCACTTGTTCCCCAACTTTCCTCGGAGGGGGGCCCCTGCAGCCTGGCCCTGTGGAGTTTGGACTCCCTCCTCCCCCTCAAGCACAAGGGAGGGCCCAGGAAACGTGGGCTTCACAGGAGAGCTACAGGAACCCTTAGGAAGATTCGGATCTGGCACAGGGGCAGCCTCCTGCCCAAGGTCAAGCACAAGGCTGGGAGCAGGGTCTCTGCCTCCTGAGTGGACAGCATCCTGTGCTCACAGGCTGTCTCCTGGGCGCTCCGGGTTCATCTGAGGGTGTAACGGTTGCGGGTTGATTCCCAGGGGACCAGCATTGGGCCCCCACTCCATTCTTCCCTTTCTTCCCTGTTGATTCTCGATCTTCAAAGACTCTTGGGCGTCCTGGGCCTCTCCCATGCAACCAAGAGCCCCCCTCCCTTGTTCTTCCTGGGGGATCCCTAACCCTGGCCCAAGACCTCTTTGATTCTCTAAGGAGTATGAAGGGGGGACCCCCTCCCAGAGTTTATGGAGGATGGACTGGTCGAGCCATCTCCCAGCACTGCCCCAACCTGACACCCTCTACCCCTGGTGCCCCCAGCCCTTGTCCAGGTGCCCTGGCCCCTCCCGCAGCGTTACTGCCTGTGTATAGTATAAATATATATATTTTCTATATATAAGATGTATAATATAAGGCTCCACAAATATATCTGTGTGTGTGTGTGCGTGTGTGAGGCGAAGGGCGGCCCCCGTCCTGGGCCCCTGCTCTCGACCCCCAGCACCTGGTTAAGTCTCAAGAGTGACCCCAGCGGCCCTGTGGCCCCTCCTTTCTGACATCCGTCCATTCGTGGTGAACCAAGTGAAGGTGGTGACTTTTGGTGACGTAATAAAGTGAAGACTCAGAACCCATGGTGCCCTGCAGGCGTGACGCGTGTGTTCTACCTGAGCAGCTTGCCGGAGTCCGTCTTCTCTGCTGGCCTGGGCCGGGTTTTGCTTATTACTGTAGTGTGGGCTGTGTGTGTGTGTGTGTGTGTGTGTGTGTGTGTGTGTGTATTACTAAGGTTTGGACCCAGGGGCATTCTATCTCCAAGCTACGCTCTCAGCCTTATTATTATTATTATTCTTTATTTTGAAACAGGTCTCAGTAAATTCCAGAGATCCTCACTAAGTGGTTGAGGCTAGCTGCAAACCTGTAATCCTCCTATCTCAGCTTCCCAAATACTGGGATTACAAGCATGCATCACCATGCCCAGCTATTTATTTATTTAGAAACGGGATCTCACCAAGTTTCTGAGACTGGTCTCAAACCTGCAATCCTCCTGTCTCGGGTTCCCAAGTGCTGGGATTACAGGCATGTGCCAGGGTGCTGGGCTTGGATAGTTTTTAGTTACATAATGAAGCTATAAATATTCTTCTTCTAAAATGTAAAATCACAGGCCTTGTGGTACATGCCTGTAGTCCCAGCATTTGGGCAGCTGAGGCAGGAGGGTCACAAGTTAGAGGCACTAGTCTCAGCAACTCCAGTGAGTTCCGCAGCAACTCACCCGGCGGCACCGCGTGGACTGGTGGATTCTAGAGTGGAGAGTGGCCGTCCAGAGGGGCGGGGGGGGGGGGGGGGGGGAGACAGGCCGAGCGCACCCGGGTCCCCCCACAGGCCCTGGGGATCTAAGGGGGCTGGTGCATTCTCGAACACTTGAAAGCCGTAGGGTGGGTGGCCAAACCGGTGTGTTGCTGGTCAGCTGACAGTCAAAGGGCTGCCGCGCACTTGCGGACAGAAGGCCACCATGCTGATGGCGGTGCGGGAGTCCACATGCATTTGGAGGAGGAGCCGACCAGTAAATGATGGACACTCTGCTCGGGGGAGGCGCCTGAGCTCTGGCTGGGGTATTGCAGGAGGTCGCTGCACGGGGCTGTCAGTCATGGTACCGACCACGCCCACTCGCGGAGGTAACTAAGCCAATCAGAGTGCTTCCCTCCTGATGTCTCCGGGAGTGGGAGGAGCCAGTTCCTAGAAATAGGGGAGCGGTTGGAAGGCAGAGTGGCAGAGGTTGGAAGGCAGAGTGGCAGAGTTACGGGGCCCGCGCGCCCTCTCCTCCTCCTCTTCGCCCAGGGATTGGCCGCTCTTCACACATACCACAGCACACACACGTGACCTGCCAAAGAACCCGGATCTGCCACCTGGGGGCAATTCAGACGCACAAGTCTCCAGGTGAGACCACAGCTCCTGACAGGGATGAGGGGGCTAGGTGCGGTTGAGGACGCCTATAATCCCAGTATTTGGGAGGCAAAGATAGGAGGGTTGCAGGCTCAAGGCCAGCCTCCGCTACTTAGCTCCTGTTTCAGAATTAAAAAAAAAAAAAAAAGGTTAGGCAGAGCCAGGCATGTTAGTGGGCATCTGTAATCCCAGTACTTGGGAGGCTGAGGCAGGAGGATCGCAGGCCTGAGGAAAGCCTCATTGAGACCCTCAACAGCCTAGAGAGAACCTGTTTCCAGATTCAAATAAATAAATAAAAAGGGCTGGGGGTATAGCTTGGAGGTAGAATGGCTCTGGGCTCAATCCCTAGCAACACACACACACACACACTCTGCCTTCCTCATTAACAGTGGAGCTTTGTGTCAACATGTATTTTCTGTAGAATGTGAGGCTCTTTCCATTTAATTTCTTTTTTTTTTTTTTTTTTTTTTTTTGGTGGTACCGGGGTTCCTGGAAGCCCTTCTACCTCCGGGCTACACTCCCAGACCTATTTTTACATTTTTTTTTTTAAATTTGGAAACAGGGTCTCCTAAGCCAGCGCGCGGGGCTGGCTTCGAACCTGCGCGATCCTCCTGTTTCTGCCTCCCAAGCGCGGGGATGACAAGCGTGCGCCACCACGCCCGGCTTTCCATTTAATTTCTATGTCTACGCTTTTGCAAATTTGTTCTGTGATGTTGTAGCAGTTGTCCAAAGAGATCCTCGGCTCTTTGGAGAATTTTAACAGTGCCGGGGCTCTGCTTTATTGCAAGGTCCAGGCTCTGGCTTTCACTTGTAGTAAGTTCCTGGCAGAGCCGGCTGCCCAGGAGCTGGCAGTAGCTGTCCCAGTGCCGGGCCCGAGAGCTGTCTGTGTGCGTGTGCCACAGGGACGCGCTCTTCCCCGCAGAGCCCGTCTCCTGCCACGGCCTTGGCGCCTGCCACCACCACTCTGTCTTCTACTCCTGTCAGTCTGGGCACAGATCCTGGCCCCTCTGCAGCCCCAGAGTGTCCCAGACTGGCCGGCCATGTGGGTGCACGCCAGGTGGCCAGCCCATCGGCCATCGGCCAGACGCCCGTGCTGCGCGCTGCCAGCCATCCTCAGCAGCCTGGGCCTGCCCAGCGCCACCTGGGTCTCTTTTCTTCTCCCGAATATACTTCCGAGTCCACTGGATCCGCTTATGAAGTCCAAGTTCAGAGATAAAATTATTATTATTAGGAGTTTCAAAGCTGGGCTTGGCACATGCCTGACATCCCAGTTCTTGGGAGGCTGAACAGGAGGATGGTGAGTTCACAACTAGTCTCAGCAACTCTGAGAGGCCTTCTGCAATTTATCCAGACCCTATTTCAAAATAAAGAACAAAGCCGGGCGTGGTGGCACACGCTTGTAATCCCCGCGCTTGGGAGGCTGAGACAGGAGGATCGCGCAGGTTCGAAGCCAGCCTCAGCTACTTAGTGAGGTTCTCAGCAACTTAGTGAGACCCTGTTTCCAAATAAAATATAAATAGGTCTGGGAGTATAGCCCGGAGGTAGAAAGCCTCTGGGTTCCATCCCTAGTACCACCAAAAAAAATTTTTTTTAATTTTATAAAAGAACAAAATATAGGGCTGGGTGTAAATCTTGGAGATAGAACATCCCTGGGTCCAATCCCCAGTACCACAAAATAAAATAAAATGGGACTTGGAGTAGCTCAGAGGTAGAAGGCTGCTGGGTTAGATCCCCACGACTACCAAAAAGAGAAAGAAAAAAGCTCCAAGATAGCAAAGGCAGAACCTTAAACCACATGCTAGGCCCGTTCTGAGAGTGGAGCCTGCGCACGGTGGCCCGGGTCCAGCCCCTTCGCGTTTCCCCCTTATGCTATTTTGGGTCTTTTCTTCTCCTGTTAGTTTCTCTGTCAATAGCTACACTAGACTGTGGGCTTCAGCTGTGCTGAGCTCTTTGTAAAGCATTACTGAGCTCACATCTATTTTTCTTTTTGTTTTTGCAGTACTGGGTATGGAAACCAGGGGCATCTAACTCTGAGCCACATCGCCAGCCCTATTTTTTATTCTTTATTTTGAAACAGGGTTTCACTGAGTTCCAGAGGGCCTCACTAAGTAACTGAGGCTGTCATCCAACGGCGATCCTCCTGTCTCAGACTCCTGAATGCTGGGATTACAAGTGTGTGCCACCATGCCCAGCCCGAGCTCATATCTTTTTCTTTTCCTTCTTCTTTTTTTTTTTTTTTTTTTTTTTCCCAGTACTGGGGATGGAACTCAGGGGCATTCAACCTCCAAGCTACACCCCCTGCCCTATTTTTATTCTTTATTTTGAAACCAGGTCTCATTGAGCTGCAGAGGGCCTCACTAAGTAGCTGAGGCTGTCTGCGAACTGTGATCCTCCGGTCTCAGTCTCCTGAATGCTGGGATTACAAGCGTGCGCCACCACTCCTGGCAATTTTTAGGTTCTTAAAACCTGTTTTAACGTGCCCCCCTGTAGCTCTGCATGTTTCTGCATCAGCAGAGGCTTTTGGTTACTCAGCTGTCCCCTCTGCTCCCAGCTCTGCCATCTTCCCAAGCCCTGTCCCAATTATGTGCCCTAGAAGTGCTACTTTGAATGTTAGAGAGGTTTCAGACAAAATGGAAAGCCCTTTCCCGAAAGCCATCTCCAAAATCTGCAGGTAGCTGGGTGCTGTTGTATACACCTATAATCCCAGTCTTTGGGAGGCTGAGACAGGAGGATTACAGGTCTGAGGCCAGCCTCAGCAGTTTATTGAAACTGTTAGTAAACTAGGGTGACCCTGTTTTAAAATTTTAAAATTATAAGCTGGGTGTGGTGGCACACACTTGTAATCCTAGGGAAGATGAGGACAGGAGGATCGCAGGCTTAAGGACAGCCTCAGCAATTTAGTGAGGCTCTCATCAACCTAGGGAGAACCTGTTTCCAAATAAGAAATAAAAATTGACCTGGGGCTGTAGCTTGGAAATAGAATGGCTCTGGGTTCAATTTCCAGTACCATAAAAAGAATTTAAATTATAAGAGGGCCAGCCGGGTGTGGTGGCACACACTTGGAATCCCAGTACTTGGGAGGCTGAGACAGGAGGATCCGGGTTTGCAGCTGGGGCTGTCTTCGAACCTGTGCAATCCTCCTGTCTCAGCTTCCCAAGCGGGGGGATTACCAGCTTGCACCGCCACACCCGGCTTCTCCCAGACCTATTTTATACTTTATTTGGAAATAGGGTCTCACTAAGTTGCTGAGAGCCTCACTAAGTAGCTGAGGCTGGCTTTGAACCTGTGCGATCCTCCTGTCTCAGCCTCCCAAACACTGGTATTACAAGCGTACGATATCACGCCTAGCTAGTCCTTTTATTTTTGAAACAGGGTCTCACTGAGTTGCAGAGGGCCTCACTAAGTAGCTGAGGCTGTCCGCGAGCCGCGATCCTCAGCTCTCAGCCTCCCAAATGCTGGGTTTACAAGCAAATGCTGGGATTTGGGATTACCCCCAAATGCTGGGATTACGAGCTTGGTGCACCGCCAAGCTCGATTTACAAGACCTTCTTAAAAAAAAAAAAATTGGAATTGCAACTCAGAGGTAAAGTATCCCTGCCTGGATTCAATTTCTGGTATAAAAATACCAAAAAAAAAAAAAAATCCAAATATTGCCAGGCACAGTGGCACATGCCTGCAACCCCAGGACTTGGAAGGATGAGAAAGAAGCATCACAGGTTGAGGCCAGTGTGCGGTAGCTTAACAAGACCCTGTTTCAAAGTCAAATACTAAAAATAAAAAGGGCTGGGGTGTAGCTCTGAGGCAGAGGGCCCCTGGGCTCAATCTCCAGTACCAAAAGAAAACAGAAGAAAGAAAAAACAAGCATCGCCTGGGCCAGGTGGTGTTGACCCGGTTTCCTAAGTATTGCCCAGGCCGCATCCCACGGCCTCCGCCTCCCTTGCACAGACCCGGGCCTCGCAGCCCTCTCCACCCCTCTGCTCCCGCAGCCCCACCCTCCAGGCCCAAACCTGCTTTGCTGTAGCTCCTGTCTCTGGGCCTCTGGGCCGCCGCCATCCCGCCAGGCCATCTTGGCGGAGTGAATAGCGAGGCCCTTTGGAAACACCTGCTGTGAATCCCAAGGCGGCCAGCACCCCCGGGCCGAGTATGTGGCAGGGGGAAGGGGCTGGGGAGGGAGGGTGGGGCCCCACACATTTGGGGCAGATCCTGCGTTTCCAGCTCTGGCTTGCTGAGGCAATTTCATCTAATCCTCATTTAAATCCCTGGGAGGTGGGGATTGTAAAGAACAAAGACACTGGTGTGTAAGATTTACTAAAGGGATTAAGGTAGTGTTTCAAAGCAGTGGAGGGAAAGAAGAGATTATTCAATAAATGAATTTAATAAAAACTTGGCTCTGAATTTGGAAACAATCAAATTAGACCCTTTACATGACGTAAGTGAATATTTATATGAATTTAAGGCAGGGAACGATTTTTTTCTTGACTGTAACATAAGGCGGAACCCATAAAGGAAAATACTGATTTGGCCATGTAAAAATGCAAATGTTTAGTATGTCAAAAAAATAAAATAAACAAAGCGAAAAAGAACATAAAAACTGGGAAAAAACATTACCAACATGTTAGCAGACCGAAAAGTAGGCCCCTTGTTGAAACAGACGATTCACTTAGGAAAAAATGTAAATGGGCCAGCATACGTATTCAAAAAGTTTGATTTCTCTAGTAACTAGAGAAATGCAAATTAAAACAAGTTGAAATGCCACCTTTGTGTGTGTGTGCACACTTGCAGGGGGCGCTGGGGACTGAACCCAGGTTCATTCTACCCCTGAGCTACACCCCCATCCCCATTTAATTTAATTTAATTTATTTATATTTATTTATTTATTTATTTATTTATTTTTGTGGTACTGGGGGTGGAACCCAGGGACTTTCTACCTCCAGGCTACACCTCCAGACCTATTTTATATTTTATTTGGAAACAGGGTCCCACTGAAACGGGGGTTTTTTGCGAGAAAACCCCGGCGAGTTCTTGTCTACGGAGAGCGAAGAATGACACCCGCCGCAGACCTCAGGAAGGGGAGTAAAAGGTTTATTGGAAGCAGCAGGGAATGGAGCAAGGGTGGCTGAATACCCCCAAAGGGGCTGGAACTCTGGGTCCAGCAGCTGCCTTCAGGACAATACTTGAGAGTAGCCTGCCAGAAGGGAATAGAGAAAAGTGGCTGAACACCCCATAGGGGTGGTCAGAACTCCGGGGTCCAGTAGCTGCCTTCAGGGTCACTACCCGAGTGTCGCCCGAGCTAAGTACCCATCAGTTGCAAACTACTTTCTCCCAGAGTCCACGTGATCTGCCAGAAAAGAGGTGCAGGTCACCCCTAGGGGCCTGGCTAGCCATGATGTCCAGCAGAGGCCTTCAGGTCACTACTCGAGAGTCGCCCGAGCCACGTGCCCTCAGATGCACTCTGCCTTCTCTCAGGGCCAACACGACCTGTGAGAGAGAGAGAACAGCTCCCCAAAAGGGGAGGGGGTCCCGAGCGGGAAAGTCCCCCTTTTGCCATCTGACTGGCCGATGCCTGACCGCTTGCAAGTCCGTTTGTGGTTAGGGTGACTTTTGGGATTCCAAGGAGAATTTGCATAGGACATTTGCAAGTTCTTTGAAGGATCTCCTTTCAGGAATGCCAGACTTGCTCGGTGGGTTTGTTGATTAGGAAACTCAGGATGGCTTTGTGAAGCTCTGGCCTTCTTATCTCTGAGTCTTTGGAATTTCAGGTACTTATCGCCCCTCAGGAAACTCAGGAAATTAACTTTTTTTCTACCAAGGCCTTTTCCCTATCTGCCTATTTCCTTTCTATCTCCTCACCACTAGGTTGCCGAGAGTCTCACTATTTGCTGAGGGTATTGAACCTGCGGTCCTCCTGTCTCAGCCTCCCATGTACTGGGATTACAAGTGTGCACAACAGCACCCAGCTGCAGCTGCTGTTTGTGAGGTCTTAAGGGCCATGTGCTGTCTCAGTAGAAAGCTGTTCGAGGGGGAACTATGATAAAAGGGAGTTTCCAGGAGCCGGGCATAGTGGCACACGCTTGTAATCGCAGCACTTGGGAGGCTGAGACAGGAGGATCGCACAGGTTCGAAGCCAGCCTCAGCTATTTAGTGAGGCTCTCAGCAACTTAGTGAGACCCTATTTCCAAATAAAATATAAAAATAGGTCTGGGAGTGTAGCCTGGAGGTAGAAAGCCCCTGGGTTCCATCCCCAGTACCACACACACACACACACACACACACACACACACACACACACGGAGTTTCCAGCCCTTCCTGCAATCCTGCAAAACCATCTGAGCTCCCGGAAGGCAGCCGGCTTCATGGCAAGTGCATGGTCCTGTGCGGTCTGGAGTCCAGCAAGGTCGCGGTGCGGTCATCTGCAGGTATCTGGGCCGCACGCACTCGGTGGTGCATCTGGATCCTGATCCATCCAGGCCACCAGCCACCTGGGTGCCCTGACGGGGCCCGGAGCGACCGCTGGCTGTAAACAGTTACTGCGGCCACGCATTGCGGTGGCTTTGTTCTTCTGGCAGAAGCATGTCTTCTTTATTTTTTCCAGTTCTGGGGATTGAACGCAGAGAAATCTTTTATCCCCACCCCCTGTGGTACTAGGGATTGAGCCCAAGGGGATTCTACATCCCAGCTACACTCCCAGCCCTAATTTATGTTTATTTTTGAAACAGGGGGTCTCACTAGGTTGATGAAAATGTCACTACTGACTGAGGCTGTTCTTGAACCTACAATTCTCCTGTCTCAGCCTCCCAAGTACAGGGATTATAGGAGTGTGCCACCATGCCTGGCTGAACTCAGACATTCTACCTCCAAGCTACATGCCCAGTCTTTATAGTTTTTAATTTTACTTATTTTTTATGGTTTTTTTTTGTGGTAGTGGGGGTTGAGGCCAGAGGTATTCTACCTCCCAGCTATACCCCCAGCCCTATTTTTTATTCTTTATTTTGAAACAGGGTCTTACTACATTGTGGAAGGCCTTACACAAAGCTGCGATCCTCCTGTCTCAGCCTCCCAAGTACTGGGATTACAAGCGTATGTTACCACACCTGGCTTTAGTTTTTATTTTGAAATAAAGTCTCACTAAGTTACCGAGCATCTCGTTAGGTCGCTGAGGCCGTCCTCGAACCTTCACTCCTCCAGTCTCAGCCTCCCAAGTACTGGGATTACAGATGTGCCCCACCACGCCTGGCTGAAGCATGTCTTGAACTGACCGCACACCCCACTGTAAAGCATACACTTCTAGGGAGAACAGGGCCCATCTCAGCCCAGTGTCTAGGTGCACTGTCCCAGAGGGGAAGGAGGGCTGTTGGCAGCTGACTCATGTCTACTCCCACGCCCTGGGAGCTCAGTAAACAGGAGGCACTGACTTGATGCTTGTTCTCCCAAGCGCCATGCAGAGCCCAGTGTCGGACCCCAGGAATGCTGGAGGGGGAGGAGAGGCCACCAGGGTATTGACTGGGGGGTCAAGTGTGGAAAGGATGGGGAGAGTCTGGATGACACAAGCTGGACTCCCAAATCCCCCCTGAATGACTTCGGAATCCCGGACTTCATTTTGCTACATATCCAGTAATTTCTGGCTCTAACCAATTTGACGCTGCAAAAGTGTGCTCCGAGGGCCGGGCATGGTGCGCACGCTTGGAATCCTAGCATTCAGGAGGCTGAGACCGGAGGATCGCTGTTCGCGGTCAGCCTCAGCTACTTAGCGAGGCCCTCTGCAACTCAATGAGACCCTGTTTCAAAATAAAGAGTAAAAAAATGGAGCTCGGAGGTAGATGCCCCTGGGTTCCATCCCCAATACCTAAAAAAAAAAAAAAGAAAAGAAAAAGAAAAAGAAAAAAAAAGAACAAGAAAAAGGGAAAAGAAAGAAGGAAAGAAAGAAAGAAAGAAAGAAAGAAAGAAAGAAAGAAAGTGTGCTCAGCACTTTCCCTGAAGCCTGCAAAGAGACCCAGGGCAGAGCCACCATGATCTCAGGCCTCAGGAGTTTGCCGCAAGTAATAACTATGGTTGTAAAGGGTTTGGAGCCCAGCCTCTGCAATTTAGCAAGACTCTGCTTCAAGATTAAATAAAAGAAGGCTGGGGGTGTAGCTCAGAGGTAGAGTGCCTCTGGGTTGCATCCCCAGGGCCAAATAAATAATTGAAAGTGACCGAGGGAGTTATACTTGTTGTGGAAATAAATAGTTTCAGAGCCAGGAACAGTTGTGCACGCCTATAATCCCAGTACTGGGGAGGCTGACACAGAAGGATACCAGGTTTAAGGCTAGTCTCTGCAATTTAGTGAGACTCTCAGCAATTTATCAAGACCCTGCTTCAAAAGAAAAAAATACTTTTCCGCTGGGCGTGCTGAGACAGGAGGAGTGAAGTTTTGAGGATAGCCTGGGCAACTTAACCGGACCCTCAGTAACTTAGTGAGACCTTGTTTCAAAATAAAAACTAAGGCCAGGTGTGGTAGCACATTCTTGTAATCCAAGTACTTGGGAAGCTGAGACAGGAGGACTGCAGGTTTGCAGCCAGCCTCAGCTACTTTGTGAGGGCTTTCACAGTTTAGTGAGACCCTGTTTCAAAATAAAGAATAAAATAATAGGGCTGGGGGTGTAGCTTGAAGGTAGAATGGCCCTGGGTTCAATCCCCAGTACTGAAAAAAAAAATCACTTTAAAAGGTGGCTGGGCTTGTAATCCCTGCGCTTGGGAGGTGGAGACAGGAGGATCACACAGGTCTGAAGCCAGTAAGAAGAATAAGAAATAATAAAAGGTGGCTGGGTGGTAGTGCATGCCTGAAACCCCAGTATTTGGAAAGCTAAGACAGGAGGATAACTGGTTTGAACCCAACCTTAGAAATTTTGCAAAGGTCTCAGCAGTTTAGCAAGACTCTGTTGTTTATTTATTTACTTAATTTTTGGTGGTACTGGGGGTGGAACCCAGAGGCTTTTGTACCTCCGGGCTATACTCCCAGATCTATTTTATATTTTATTTGGAAACAGGGTCTCACTAAGTTGCTGAGAGCCTCACTAAGTAGCTGAGGCTGGCTTCAAACCCGTGCGATCCTCCTGTCTCAGCCTCCCAAGCGCGGGGATTACAAGCGTGCGCCACCACGCCCAGTGACTCTGTTGTTTAGAAAAATAAAAAATAGGGCTAGGGCCAGGGGTGTATCTCAGAAGTAGAAGGCCCTTGGGTTCAATCCTTGATAAAAAAAAAAAAAAGTTTGAGGACTCTCATTAGACAGGACCCTGGAACCATGAGCTCACCCCGGCCCCCAGCGTCCCCTGGAAGGAGGGAAAGATATCCCACAGAGGGACGGGGCATCGGCAGATGGAGGCAGGGGAGAAGCGGCCACTGGGGAGAGGCAGGTAGGTTCCAGTAGGTGGGTGGGCGGAGCTGGGCAGGGCCTGGGAGGACTCACCTCACAGGACTGCGGGAAAGGAGCCCAAAGTCTCCATGCAAGTGTGGGCTGACTCACTGATTTGGGATTTCCTGCTTTATAAAAGGATGATGATGCTGGGCGTGGTGGCGCACGCTTGTAATCCCCGCGCTTGGGAGGCTGAGACAGGAGGATCGCACAAGTTCAAAGCCAGCCTCAGCTACTTAGTGAGGCTCTCAGCAACTTAGTGAGACCCTGTTTCCAAATAGAGTATAAAATAGGTCTGTGAGTATAGCCCCGAGGTAGAAAAGCCTCTGGGTTCCACCCCCAGTACTGTATGTACTTGTCCCAGTGCTTGGGACACTTAGCCTCGAAGATGTCAGGTTAGAGACTGTCTCAGCAATGTAGCAAGATGCTTAGAAACCTAGGGAGAGCCTATTCAATTTCTTCCTTCCTTTGTCTCTTTCTCTTTTTTTGTGATACTGGGGATTGAACCCAGGGGTGTTTTACCTCGGAGCTCCACCCCCAGCCCTATTTAATTTTAATTTTAAACAAAGTCTCGAGCAGGGCATGGTGGCACATGCTTGTAATCTCAGTACTTGGGAGGTTGAGACAGGAGGATCTGGGTTCACGGCCAGCCTCAGCTACTTAGTGAGGCCCTCTACAACTTAGTGAGACCCTGTTTCAAAATAAATAATAAAAAAATAAGGCCGGGGGTGCAGCTCGGAGGTAGAATGCCCCTGGGTTCAATCCCCAGTATGGCAAAAATAAATAAACAAATAAATAAATAGGGACTCACTAGGTTGTGAGAGTCTCACTACTTGCTGAGGCTATCCTTGAATCTATGATACTCCCGTCTCAGCCTTCCAAATACTAGGAGTATAGGTGAGACTCTATTTCAAAACATTTTAAAAAAGGGCTAGAGGTACACTTTGGAGGTAGAATGCCCCTTGGTTCGATCCTCAGTGCCACAAAATAAAACAAAAATGAATTGTTGACCTGGGACTGCAGTTTGGTGGTAGAGCAGTTGCTTAGCATTCACGAAGCTCTGGGTTTGATCCCCATTACTGTAAAAAAGAAAAGAAAAAGAAAAAAGAAAGAAGAAGAAGCTGGGCTTGGTGGTACACGCTTGTAATCCCAGCATTTGGGAGGTTGAGACAAAATGATTGCGGTTCGAGGCCAACCTCAGCTACCTAGTGAGTCAATTTGCAACTCAGTGAAACCCTGTTTCAAAGTAAAGAATAAGACAGGAGGATCACACAGGTTCAAAGCCAGCCTCAGCTACTTAGTGAGGCTCTCAGCAACTTAGTGAGACCCTGTTTCCGGGTAAGGTATAAAATAGGTCTGGGAGTATAGCCCGGAATTAGAAAAGCCCATAGGTTCTGCCACAGTACCACAAGATAAATAAATGATAAAATAAAAAAAAATAGGGCTGGGAGTGTAGCTCGAAGGTAGAATGCCCCTGGGTTCAATTCCCAGTGCCGCCAAAATAAATAAATAAATAAATAAGCAAGCAAGCCGGGTAATCCCAGCATTTGGGAGGCTTAGACAGGAGGTTCGCGGTTCACAGACAGCCTCAGCTACTTAGTGAGGCCCTTAGCAATTCAGTGAGACCCTGTTTCAAAGTAAAGAATTTAAAAAAAAAAAATAGGGCTGAGGGTGTAGCTCAGAGGTAGAATGCTCCTGGGTTCCACTTCTCCCTCCCCAGTTCCGCAAGAAAAAAAAAAAAGAAGACATCCTGGAGAAAACAAGCACATAAAAACAGGCAAATAGGGTGGTGTCTCTCGGAGGTGGAAGGACCCTGGGCTCAAGCCCCTGTACCAAAAAAGGACGGACAAACGAGAGGACAGCCGACAAGGACTGCAGTCGCACTCGGGACCCCTCCCGGATCTCCAGGGAAAGCGCGGACGCGCGCCTGCGCACTCGCTCCCGCGGCCCCGGGTGGCGCAGTGCGCATGCTCCCGGCCGCGCGGTCCTCCACGCCTCCGCGCCGCTCTAGCCGCCCTACTCGCTGCTCCGCCCAGAGGCGGGCGCGCCGCGGGGGTCCCTCCAAGATGGCGGCGCAGAGGAGGAGCCTGCTGCAGAGTGTGAGGAACTGGCCCGCTCTCCGGGCAGGGGGTTGGGAGCCCCGGGAGGGTGTCGGGTGCAGGAGAGGCTCCTCGGCGGCGGAGTGTGGCCGCCGCCCTCGCCTCGCTCCCGAGGCCGGGGGCGCGTGCGGCGCGCGGAGACCCTGCGCCGTCGAGCCCGCCAGGCCCGCGCGTGCGCAGTGCGGCCCCGCCGGCCAGGGCGCGGGGTCCCGCCGGGTGGGAGCTCTGGGAGCCGGAAGGGGACTTGGCGGCGCTCGCCGGAGCCCGCCCCGGGACCGAGCCCTAGTACCATAACAACAGTAGCATCCGCTTGTGTAAGGCGTGCTGTGCTCATTGCCTGACATTCGTAAGATTAATTTTCATAATAGCCCAGGAGATAGGTACTATAGGTAGTCCTGTTTTACAGGTGAGGAAACTGAGGTGCATAGCGGCCGTCATTTGCCCCAAGCCACAGAGCTGGTAAAAGTGGCAGAGGCATGATTAAAATCAGGCAGGCCTATTGAGAACCCCCCTTAACCTCTGGGCTGCACTGAAGGAACGACAAGGGTTGGTGACTTGCGTTTGCTCCTAACTCGCTGCGTCTCCTTTGACCACAGTTCCCTCTCCCCAAGGCGAGGGTGGGAGTGCAAAGATTAGCTCCAGAGGCGCCCCTGTCCTTATTCTAGACCCTCATGGGTTTGCCCCATGTCAGGCCCAACGTCCTGGCGACATGGATTGCACAGAGATGCACACAGAGGGTGGCACCACGGCCTTCCCCATTGGCCTGCCGGGACAGGGTGCCAGACCTCTGGACCCTCCCTGCCCATGGCACTCTGGGAATTGCCTGCCTTCTTTACCTCCTGAAGTGGACAGTGCATTCCTCAACGGCATCACCGGAGTTTCTTGCTTATTCTGTCTCCAGCACCTTCCACCACTGTGTGCTGGGCACTCAGTTGACATTTGCGAAATAATAGTAAAGTGTATGTAATCAGGCCCGGTGCTAGGCCTTGGCCTGACAAGAGGTAAGCAGACACTGGCCCTCTTGCCCTTGAGGGGGTGTGTGTTAAGGTGATGCTAGGGGTTGAACCCAGGGCCTTCTTTCTTCAAGCTACACCCCAGCCCTATTGTTATTTTTATTTTTTTATTTTTTTTTTGAAACAGAGTCTTGCAAAGTTACTGTGCACTGGCCTCAAACCTGGGATCTTCCTTTCTTATTCTCCCAAGCACTGGAATTACAGGTGTGCGACAACACGCCTGCCTCCTTGGGGGTCTTCACGCTCTGAAGTTGGAGGGTGAGGGGTGACCTTCACTGTTGCATGTTAACACTGGCTTGTGTAGACTCTGGCCTTCTGCTCTGTAAGCTTTTGGAGAGCAGGGCCCTTGTATAAATGTCCTCATTGTAGAAAGCGTCCAGGAAACATTAGCTGGAATCTGGCTTTGAGAGAAAGAGGGACTGGGAGGGGGTAAATGGTGCAGGGTGAGTTGACTTGTGGAAGAGAACAGTTACCTGAGTCAATACAGAGCAGGGTAGCTACCGGCTTCTCTCCTCTGGAGGTGTGATGGCACCCAGGAGACTGGAGTTAGATAGAAGGTGAGCTTTATTGACCTCACATGTTCCTCTGGATGGTGGTGAACTGTTGGAAAGAAAGAATAGTTTTAAGCTAGGAATGGTGGTGCATGCTTGTAATCCTTGTAACAGAGGCTGAGACCAGAGGATCATAGGTTCTCGGCCAGCCTCACTGGCAGGTTCGAAGCCAGCCGCGCAGGTTCGAAGCCAGTCGCGCTTGCTTAAGAGACCCTGTTTCCAAATAAAAAGTATAAAATAGGTCTAGGAGTGTAGCCCGGAGGTAGAAGGGCTTCCAGGAACCCCAGTACAAACAAAAAAAAGTAATAAATAAATAAATAAAAAATAAAGCTGGACGTGGTAGCATATGCTTGTAATTCCCGGGCTTGGGAGGCTGAGACAGGAGGATCGCACAGGTTTGAAGCCAGCCTCAGCTACTTAGTGAGGCTCTCAGCAACTTAGTGAGACCCTGTTTCCAAATAAAGTATAAAATAGGTCTGGGAGTATAGCCCGGAGAAGGAAAGCCTCTGGGTTCCACCCCCAGTACCACCACCACCACAACGAAAAGATTGGGAGCCAGGCATAGTGACACATGCTTGTAATCTCAGTACTTGGGAGGCTGAGACAGGAGGATCTGGGTTTATGGCTAGCCTCAGCTACTTAGGCCCTCCAAAACTTAGTGAGATCTTGTTTCAAAATAAAGAATAAAAAATTAGGCTGGGGGTGTATTTGGAGGTAAAATGCCCCTGGGTTCTCTCCCCAGTACCAGAAAAAAAACAAACAAAAAAGACAGGGGGTGTAGCTTAGAGGTAGAATGCCCCTGAGTTTAATTCAATTCCCAGTATCTCACACACACACACACACACACACACACACACACACCACAAATAGTTAGATTTATTTATTTTTGTACTGGGGATTGAACTCGGGGCATTCTACCTCTAAGCTACACCCTCAGCCCTATTTTATTATTTTATTTTGAAACAGGGTCTTGCTAAGTTGATTAGCAAGAGTCTTACTTGTTGCTGAGGCTGTCCTCAAACCTGCAATCCTGTCTCAGCCTCCCAAGTCCTGGGACTACAGGCGTGCACCACCGCTCTTAGCTCAATAGTTAGCTTCAAAGATATGGCATCTTGATGCAAGCCCGTCTATACAAGGTTCCTCCTACCCTCAGGATGCCCCTACGCCCAGGGTGCCCCTACGCCCAGGGTGCTCAGGTGTCCAGTCTAGGCAGGTGCTGTGCTTACGGCTCACCCAGATGCCTGTGTTCATCCGCCGGCTGTGAAGGTTGCTAGCCTGTGGCTGCTGTGCCTTGGGGTGTGGAGCGGATTGAGGCATCCATCCTCACTGCATTTGCCATCCAGCTTGGGTGAAGGAGAATGTACTTCTAGTACAGTTTTGTTTTGTTTTTTTGTTTGTGGTGCTGGAGATTGAACCCAGGCGTGTTCTATGTACGTGTGTGTGTGTGTGTGACACACACACACACACACACACACACACACACACACTGGGAATGGAACCCAGGTACAGTCTACACCTCAAAGCTATACCCTGACCGTATTTTATTTATTCTTTTTTTTTTTGCAGTAATGGGGATGGTGCTGGCATTTACCTTCAAGCTACACCTTCAGCCCTATTTTTTATTCTTTATTTTGAAACAGGGTCTCTCTGAGTTGCAGAGGGCCTCACTAAGTAGCTGAGGCTATCTGGGAACCATGATCCTCCTGTCGCAGCCTCCCAAATGCTAGGATTACAAGCTGGTGCCACCATGCCTGGCTTTTATTTTTATTTTGAAACAGTTCTCACTAAGTTGCGGAGGGACTCACTAAATTGCTGAGACTGGTCTCAAACCTGCAATCCTCCTGTCTTAACCTCTCTAGTACTGAGATTACAAGTGTGTGCTGCTATGCCGGCTTTAATTTTTAATTTGAACCTGGGTTTCATTAAGTTGTTGAGGCTGGCTGGGAACCTGTGACTCAGCCTCCCAAGCACTGGGAATACAAGCATGCACCACCACACCTGGCAAGCACAGTGTTGAAGGCACTTTCAGGTCAGCGTGGACTTGCATTAGGAGCTCTGGGCGGGTAGCAGAGGACTGCAGAGGCTTTAAAGGATATTGGAAGCCGGGCATGGTGGCACATGCTTGTAATCTCAGTACTTGGGAGGCTGAGACAGGATTGTAGGGTTGTGGCCAGCCTCAGCAACTTGGTGAGGCCATCTGCAACTCAGACCCAGTTTCAAATTAAAAGAGTGAAATAGGCTGGAGGTATAGCTTGGAGGTAGAATGCCCCTTGGGTTCCATTTCTAGCACCACAAATAAGTAAATAAATAATAAAAAAATATAGGATATTGGAAGCTGGGTGAAGTGGTATATGCTTATAATCCTAGTACTTAGGAAGCTGAGATAGGAGGATTGCAGGTTCTAGGTCTGCACATGGTAACTTAGCAAGACCCTATTTCAAAAATAAAAAGAATGGGGGTGGGTGGTGTAACTCAAAGCTAAAGCACCCCTGGGTCCAATCCCCAGTACCACACACACACACAAAAGAACATTGAGTTTTCCAGGCAGGGCAGAGGAGGTACACTCCAGGAACATGTGTGTGCATAGGACTTGGAGAGGCCTTTACAGCTTACATGGCATTGGCACTTGAGGCTTGTGTTGAGGAGCTGTGGAGCACATCTTGCAGCTGGGCTTGCAAAGAAAGGCTGGGGATTTGCTGATACTCTGCTTGCTGGGGTGCTCAGGGCCGGTGGGCAGAGTGCTTGGTGGAATGTCATCCTGAGAAGCCTCACCTTTCCTAAGGCTGTGTGGAACCTTAAAGGTCTCTTGAAGAAAGCTTGATGTGTTCACAAGAACCCAGCCTTTTCGGCCTGATAAAACATAGTCTGATCAATATGGGCTTGAGCAAGTCATCCTTTTCTAAACCAAGAAGACTCCTGGGGATGTTGCTGGTGTTAGATGAATGCACACGTTACCCCTGCCTGGCGTGGTCACACCTCAGCCATGAACTTCCGCCTCATTTCTGCTGAGTGAGCATCTTCTGTTCTGTGGTGGGAACCTGCAGGGACCAGGGACACTGCTACCACGCGGCTTATGTTCTAGTAAGGAAGATGGATGGTAAACTGAACAAATACAAATTACAAATGACTTAATACCATCTGTAATACAGCCTCAGGTGTCTTGTGAAGATGGAGAGGCCATTTTTGGCAGGGAGGTAGGGGATGAATTCTCAACATTTGGTTAAATAAAGTGGGTACAAAGGCTTCCCCTTTTCAGATGCCCCAAAGAGGTCAGTATGGCTGGAGTGGAGTGCCCTGAGTTTGAGTGTTAGCAACCATGGTCTGAGGGAGCTGGGCCCTGTCAGGCTTGCTGGGTACTAATTAGGCCTTGGATTCTTTCCTGAGTGTGATGTAAAGCTGCCAGGTGGTTTTGAGTAGGAGCCTGATGTGATCTGATGTATGTGTGTATTTTTATGACACTGGGCATGGAACCCAGGAGCATTCTGTCTCCAGGCTACACCCCCAGCCCTATTTTATTTTTATTTTGAAACAGGATAGGGGTGTATACATTTGAGTCACCCCTCCATGCCACTCTGGCATGGGGCTGTATTTCATTTCTATCTTTTTAATAAACTTTAAATCTTTAAAAAAAAAAAAAAAGAAAGAAACAGGATCTCCTTAGGTTGATGAGGCTCTCCTCAAACCTGCGATTCTCCTATCTCAGCCTCCCAAGTACTAGGATTACAGGTGTGTGCCACCACGCCCAGCTGTGATCTGATTTATGATCGGGAAAAGATCCTTTTGTTTTTTAGTGCCAGAGTGGAAACCTGGGACATGTTAAGCAACTGCTAGACTTGTCCACTTGAGAGAGGACCGTGGCTTGGCCACCGATGACAGAGGAGCAGTGGGAAGTGTCATAGTCCAGGTGTATTTCGGAGGAAGAGCTAGTGTGCTGTGCTGGTGGCCCGGATGTTGAATGTGTGGCAGAGGAGGAAGAGCCAGGGACTCCAAGTTGTGTTTGAGCAAATGTGTACTGGTCATAGTCTGAGGGGTTTTGGAAAGGATCATCTTGAGAGCAGGAAGAACCAAGAGTTTGATTTTGCCTGGGCTATTATTTAAATATAAAAAGAAAATGGTGGCACTTGCTTGTAATCCCCGTTACCCTGGATACTGGGCTGCAGCTTCAGGGCCAGCCTTGGCAACTTAATGACATTCTGTCTCAAAATGACATTTTAGAACAGGGCTGGGTATGGTGGCGCACGCCTCCCAGTAGTTGGGAGACTGAGACAGGAGGATCACAGGTTTGAAGCCAGCCTCAGCAACGCAGTGAGGCTCTCAGCAACTTATTGAAATCCAGTTTCCAAATAAAAGATAAAATAGGGCTGGGGGATGCAGCTTGGAGGTAGAACACCCCTGGGTTGAATTCCCAGTGCTCCAAAAAAAAAAAAAAAAAAAAAAAGGAGAGGAAAAGTAGAGTGTTTACCTAGCATGCATGAGGCCCTGGGCTCCATCTGGGGTGGGGGGAGGGGTCTAAGCATGGCGGCATGTACCTGTAATGCCAGCCTGGGCACCTAGACCCTGATTTAAAAAAAAAAAAAAAAAACTGTGTGTGTGTGGTACTGAGAATTGAACCCAGGGGTGCCCCATCTCCAAGTTACAACCCCAGCTCTATTATTTATTTATGTGTTTATTTATTTGTTTTTGTGGTGCTGGAATCCAGGGGCATTCTATATCTTAGCTATACCATGTGTGTGTGTGTGTGTGTGTGTGTGTGTGTTTATTTATTTATTTATTTATTTTGCAATACTGGGGATGGAACCGAACCCAGGGGCATTCTACCTCAGAGCTACACCTCCAGCCCTATTTTTTTTTTAATTCTCTATTTTGAAACAGTGTCTCACTGAGTTGCAGAGGGGCCTACTAAGTAGCTGAGGCTGGCTGCAAACCTAGATCCTCTTGTCTAGGCCTCCCAAATGCTGGGATTACAAGTGTGTGTCACCACACCCGGCTATACTCTTTTTTTTAAATTTGGAAATAGGTTCTTTTGAAGTTCCCACAAGCCTCATTGAATTGTTGAGGCTGGCTTCAAACCTGTAATCCTCTAGTCTCAGCCTCCTAAGTACTGGGATTACTGGTATGTATCACCATATCTGGCTTAAAAACAGATTTTTAAAAACTCAGGCTGAAATCAAGTCTAACTTAGGTATGTATGTCCAGTTATATCTATGGTATCATAGGTGTTAGCTATATATTCTTTCAAGTGTACATTTAAGATAAGTGTCTACTAGCCAGGCGTGGTGGCACATGCTTGTAATCCCAGCATTCGGGAGGCTGAGACTGGAGGATCGTGGTTCATGGACAGCCTCAGCTACTTAGTGAGGCCCTGTTTCAAAATAAAGACTGGGGTGTAGCTTGGAGGTAGAATGCCTCTGGGTTCCATCCCCAGTGCTAAAAAAAAAAAAAAAAAAAAAGGTAAGTGTCTACTAAAATAAAAACATCCATTACCATCCATTACAGTCCATTAGGCCATCACCTATAGCTATTTGACCGGCCATCAGTGATGAGGTCTGCTGCTGCACTGGCCCATGGAGAGCACCCAGCGCTCATAGCCCTGTGCCAGGACCAGGGACTCCGTGATGTCAGTATACTGGGCCTTCGAGGGAGACTGTGGCAGGGGAATGGGCCCAGGAGCAGGTCAGCCTCAGAGGAGCGTCGTCCAAGCTAGACGTGGTGGCGCATGCTGTGATCCCAGCATTGGGAGGCTGAGACAGGAGGATCGCGGTTCGCAGCTAGCCTCAGCTACGTAGTGAGGCCCTCCGCAGCTCAGTGAGACCCTGTTTCAAAATAAAGAATACAGAATAGGGCTGGGGGTGTAGCTCGAAGGTAGAATGCCCCTGGGTTCTGTTCCCAGTACCACAAAAAAGAAAAATAAAGATCATCACCCAGGCCAGGAGTAACCCCAGCACGTGGGAGGATCGCAAGTCCACGGCCAGCCTGAGCAACAGAGCAAGGCTTTCAGCAACCTAGTGAGACCAAAACCAGAAAGAATGAGTTCTGGGGGTGGAGCTCGGAGGTAGAATTTCTCTGGGTTCAGTTCCCAGTACAAAAAAATAAGTAGAAGAGGAAGCCACGGGTCATCCCGCAGGGTATAGATGGCCAGGGGTTGTTTGGGGAAGAAGCTGCTGTCCCCACCCTGAGCCTCTCCCTGGGGGCGCTGCTCTCCCTTTCTGAGCTTTTGTGTGTGTGTGCGCTTTCGCCACAAAAACACTCGGCCTTTTCATACCATAAGTGGCTATTCAGGTTGTGGCCAGAGCTTGGAACTGCTTGGTCCACTGTGCGGGCCAGGGGTTTGCGTCCAGTGTGAGGCGGTCAGGAACTCTGACCGGCAGGTACGTGAGTGCAGAGCTCCCGCTCCAGAGAATAAACATTCTGTGATGTTTGTGAAGCCCTTGAGGGGTAAACACAATAGGATCCCAGCAGGAGCTTTTCAACCAAAATAGGACAGTTGGAAACTCCCTCAAAATCAAGTCAAAATAAAGCCCTTTGAAGCCACTCTTCTTTTTAAGCCATATTTTCTGTTAATTTTGTGAGTAATTCCTTTGAACCATGGAGAAGTCGCCATCCTGTGTCACTGTCAAGTGTGAGACGCCCCCTTCTCAGCTTCCTGAAGGTTGGCGCCCAAGCTCACGGCTTGGCATTTGGGGGTGTAGAGAAGGCTTGCATCAGCCGCGCAGGCGCGGAGGGGTGGGCGGTTTGTGTGAATAGCAAATATGTGACCTTTCTGAAAATTGCTCAGAATTGCGGAGGAAGGACGAGACTTGGCAGACTGAGAGCGCTTGCCCTGGCACTTGGCGCGAGGTGTCCCTGCGAGATGGAGAGGAGATGGACAGGTGGGAGAGGTGCGCGGTGCCCCACTGCGCCCAGCGAGGGGTCAGGCAGGACAAATACTCTTCTGCTCTCCCACTGGGGAGCCTCCTGGAATTCTGTGGCCACTTGTTTTATATTTTTGGTTCTGGGGATTGAATCCAGGGGCATTCTACCTCTGAGCTATATCCCTGGCCCTATTTCCTGTTTTGAAACAGGGCCTCATGAGGTTGCTGAGAGTTTCTTTACGATGCTGAGGCTGTCCTGCCATCTTCCCGTCTCAGCCTCCCAAGTACTAGGATTGCAGGTATACACCATCACGCTGGCTTGTTTATTTATTTATTTTTGTGATACTGGGGATTGAACCCAAGGACATTCTACCTCTGAGCTATACCCTAGCCCACTTTTATTTTTTGTTTTGCAATACTGGGGATGGAACCCTGGGGCATTCTATCTCTGAGCTACATTCCCAGTCCTATTATCTTTTATTTTGAAACAGGGTCTCACTAAGTTGCAAGGTTGGCTGCAAACCAGTGATCCTCCTGTTTCAGCCTCCCAAGTACTGAGATTGCAGGCATGCACCACCATGCCTGGCTTTATTTTTTATTTTGAAACAGGATCTATCTCGTCAAGTTGCTGAGGGCCTTGCTAAGTTGCTGAGGCTGGCCTTGGACTTGTGATCCTTTTTTTCTTTTTCTTTTTTTTTTTTTTTTTTTTTTGTGTGGTACTGAGGTTCCTGGAAGCCCTTCTACCTCTGGGCTACACTCCCAGACTTATTTTTTATACTTTTTTATTTGGAAACAGGGTCTCTTAAGCCAGCACGGCTGGCTTCAAACCTTCGCGATCCTCCTGTCTCCGCCTCCCAAGCGCGGGGATTACAAGCGTGCGCCACCACACCCGGCCTGACTTGTGATCCTTCTATCTCAGCCTCCCAAGTACTGGAATTACAGGCATGTGCCACCATCCCCAGCTAGAAGTTTGCATTTTATATTGGCAAGATGAGAAAGCCTTGGGTTTTGAGGAAAGAGTATGCAGTTATATTTAAGAAACATTCACTGGCAACTATATTAGAAGTCTTTTTTAATGTTCCAGGAGTGGCAATAAGTCAATTATTTGGGTAGCTCTTGCAGTAATAAGAAATGAGATGACATTAGAATGTAAATAGTGAAGTTTGAAGGAAGAGGGTAGCCAGGTGTGGGGTCGCACGCTTGTAATCCCAGCATTCGGGAGGCTGAGACCTGAGGATCACAGTTCGCGGACAGCCTCAGCTACTCAGTGAGGCCCTCCGCAACTTAGTGAGACCCTGTTTCAAACTAAAGAATAAGAAATAGGGCAGGGGGTGTGGCTTGGGGGTCGAATGCCCCTGGGTTCCAAGGAAGAGGATAGATTCAGATGGTGGGCTTGCAGATGGCTTAGAGGATAGGGAACAAAAAGGATTTTGCCCTGTTTAGTTTTTTACTTAAAATACTGGAAAAATTTATATTCAAAATGAAATCATTTGAAGCTGAGTGCGGTGGCACACGCTTGTAATTTCAGCATTCGAGAGGCTGAGACAGGAGGATCATGGTTTGCGGACAGCCCCAGCTACTACTTAGTGAGGCCCTTTGCAACTCAGTGAGACCCTGTTTCAAAATAAAGAATAAAAGTAGGGCTGGGGGTGTAGCTCCAAGGTAGGATGACCCTTGGTTTCATCCCTAGTACTGCAAAAAACAAACAAAAGTAAGATAGGAAATTAATTTACTTATTGAAGGTGGTGTGTGGATGATTGAGGCTGGGAAACAGGCCCTTGGTACGAGCTGGAGTTGAGCAGAGACTGGGATGAGAGAGCTGAGGAAAGCCAGGTGTGGCGCACACCTGTAATCCCAGTGCTGGGGAGGCTGAGCATGACGCATCAAAGGCTTGAGGCTAGCCAGACACCCATTTCAAAATAAAAAAAAACAAAGAGCTGGGTTATAGTGCAGAGTAGAGTGGCCCTGGGTTCAGTCCCCAGTGACACATTCATATTCTGTCTCTACACACATACACATCTACACACACACACATGCACACAATCACACATACTCACAGAACTGAGAAGACAGAAAAGGGAGGTCTCGCCTATCACTTTATTTTGTGTGTGTGTATTACTGGGCCATTCTACTTCTGCACTGTACCACAGCCCATTTTCATTCCTTCCTTCCATATACATATACATATATGTATGTGTGTGTGTGTGTGTGTGTGTGTGTGTGTGTGTACACATATGTATATATATTTATATATATTTTGTGTGTGTCTGTGTGTGTGTGGCACTGGGGATTGAAATCAGGAGCAGTCTACCTCTGGGATATACCCCAGCCCTTTTATTTTTTTTGTAGGAAACAGGGTCTCAATAGGTTGTTGAGGCTGTCCTGGAACCCGCTCTCCTACTGTCCAGCCTCCCAAGTACTGGGATTACAGGTGTGCACTGCTGCATTCCATTTATTTATTTGTTTGTTTGTTTATTTATATATTTTGTGGTACCGGGGATAAAACCCAGGGGCATTCTATCTCTGAGCTACACCCCCAGCCCTATTTTTTTTTTCTTTATTTTGAAACAGGATCTCACTGTGTTGCAGAGGGCCTCACTAAGTAGCTGAGGCTGGACTTGAACCACAATCCTCCCATCTCAGCCTCCCAAATGCTGAGATTACAAGCGTGTGTCACTACACCCAGTTTATTTTTTAATTTGTGTGTGTGTGTGTGTGTGTGTGTGTGTGTGTGTGTGTGTGTGGTACTGGGGATAGAACCCGGGGCCTTCTACCTCCAGGCTATACTCCCAGATCTATTTTATATTTTATTTGGAAACAGTCTCACTAAGCTGGTGAGAGCCTCACTAAGTAGCTGAGGCTGGCTTTGAACCTACACCATCCTCCTGTCTCAGCCTCCCACGTACTGGGATTACAAGTGTGTGCCACCACACCCGGCTTATTTAAAAAAAATTTTTTTTTGTTTTGTTTTGGTGGTACTAGGGGTGGAACCCAGGGGCTTTTCTACCTCCAGGCTATACTCCCAGACCTATATTTTAGTTGGAAACAGGGTCTCACTAAGTTGCTGAGAGCCTCACTAAGTAGCTGAGGCTGGCTTTGAACCTGTGCGATCCTCCCGTCTCAGCCTCCCAAGCGCGGGGATTACAAATGTGCACCACCACGCCCGGCTATTTTTTAAATTTTGAACAAGGCTTTGCTAAGTTGTTGTGGCTGGCTATGAACCAGTGATCCTCCTGTCTCAGCTTCGTAGCTTCCCAAGTACTGGGATTACAAGTGCGCCACCACGCCTGGCTTTTATGCATGCTTTTTTTTTTTTTTTTTTGGTGTTCCTGGGGATGGAACCCTTATCTGGGTTACATCCCAGACCTATTTTATATATGTATTTTTAAAATTTGGAAACAGGGTCTCTTAAGCCAGCAAGGCTGGCTTCGAACCTGCGCGATCCTCCTGTCGCCGCCTCCCAAGCGCGGGGATTACAAGTGTGCGCCACCACGCCCGGCTATGCATGCTTTTAAATATACTCTTTGGGTAATTTTTTTCTCTATTTTTAAAATTGTATTTATTTTTGGCAGTATGAGCGATTGGGCTACATCCCCAAAGCGTCTCACTTTTTATTTTGAGACTGGGTCTTGCTAAGTTGCCCAGGCTGTCCTTGAACTTTTGACCTTTCCGCCTCAGCCTTCCAGCAGCTGGGGTTTCATGAGTGCTTCAAGGTGCCCAGCTCTGATTTTAATAGCAAGCCAAGACAGATTAGCTAGGGGCTTAATGTTTAAAGAATGCCAATGTAAATAAGTAGGACTTTGCTCAGCAGGGTGCGTGTAGAGAGAGCTGGTTTGTTTACGTGTGTTCTCGTCCCTGTGGTTACACGTCGGGCCAGAGCCTCTGCCCCAGAGGATGAGCCTGGCTTTTCAAGGCGGCCAGCATCTGGTGCAGATGTTCTCCTGTGCCTGGTGTGGTCCTGCCTGCCAGAAGTGGGTTAGCTTCCCACGCCTTTTGCTCTGATCACAGTGTTGAGAAGTCATTGGGAACACTGTGTAGAAGGCTTTGTCTGTACAAAACAGACAGCTGTGTGAGATTGTTCATCTGTTAGAGGGTGAGATTCAAACTGCGTCAACAGTCTGGAAGGGTGGGATGAAAGCTTTAGGATAGAATCCGACCTATATAAGTCTAGGCTTGAAGAGCCTTCCACTGGAGTGTGGCTGGGACGCCATCGTGCCAGGCATATGAGAAAACTTGCTATTTTAGTTAACAGCAAGTAGGGTTTATGTGGCCTATCTTTATTTATTTATTTATTTACTTACTTACTTACTTATTTTTTTCTTTATTATTTATTTTGAAACAGGTCCTCACTGAGTTGCCCAGCTTCTATCTTGTATTTAAATATATGAAGGCAAGCCGGGCGTGGTGGCGCACGCTTGTAATCCCCGCGCTTGGGAGGCTGAGACAGGAGGATCGCGCAGGTTTGAAGCCAGCCTCAGCTACTCAGTGAGGCTTCCAGCAACTTAGTGAAACCCTGTTTCCAAATAAAATATAAAAAAGGTCTGGGAGTATAGTCCGGAGGTAGAAAGCCTCTGGGTTCCACCCCCAGTACCACCGAAAAAATAAATAAATAAATAAATAAATAAATAAATAAATAAATAAATAAATAAATATATGAAGGCAGCCAGGCGTGGTGGCGCACGCTTGTAATCCCAGCATTTGGGAGGCTGAGACAGGAGGATTGCGGTTCGAGGCCAGCCTCAGCTACTTAGTGAGGCCCTTTGCAACTCAGTGAGACCCTGTTTCAAAATAAAGAATAAAAAATAGAGCAGGGGGTATAACTCAGAGGTAGAATGCCCGAGTTCCTGGGATTACAGGTGTGTGCCCCCACACCCGGCTTTTTATTATTTATTTTGAAACAGGGTCTCACTAAGTAGCTGAGGCTGGCCGGGTGTGTAACCCCCCAGCACTTGGGAAGCTTAGACAGGAAGATCACAGGTTCATGACCAACCTCAGCTACTTAGTGAGGCCCTCTGCAATTTAGTGAGATGCTGTTTCAAAATAAAGAATAAAAAATAGGGGAGGGGGCATAGCGCATAGGTAGAATGTCCCTGGGTTCCTTCCCTAATACACGTGCGCGCGTGTACACACACACAAGTTGCTGCTGAGGCTGACCTTGAACCTGTGATTTTCTTGTCTCAGCCTCCCAAGTACTGGGATTATAAACTTGAGTTACCACATCCAGCCTAAGGGCGCTGGGCTTAAGGGTGCTGCTTTTCATGTGTTGACTTTCTGCCCTGCATCTCATTTCTTTTATCTGAGTTAGTTTTAGCTTTAATTCCTTGGGGTTTCTAGGTATACTTTCATACCGTCTGCAGGTGAACAAAGCTTTTCTTTTCCAGTTCACGTGCTGTCAGTCTGGTCTCTAATTGCTTGGACTGACTCCTCCGGTGGATGTAAAGAGATGAGAGAGCAGGCACCTTCTGTGCCCTGACTAGTGGATTCTTCATCACACTGGGAATGTGTGTGCGTTTCCACTAGGTAAGATGCTGGCATGGGCACTGACTGAAGTGAAGACTTATGCCATGTTAAGAAAGTGTTGATTGCCAGTATGATTAGCACAGGCCTGTAATTCCACCTACTTGGGAGGCTGAGGCAGGACAATCACAAGTTCCAGGCTAGCTGGGCCACTTTGCAAAATCCTGTCTCAAAATAAAAAGTAAATCTGGGCGTGGTGGTGCACGCTTGTAATCCCAGCATTTGGGAGGCTGAGACAGGAGGATCGAGGTTCAAGGCCAGCCTCAGCTACTACTTAGTGAGGCCCTTTGCAACTCAGTAAGACTGTTTCAAAATAAAGAATAAAAAAGTAGGGCTGGGGGTATAGCTTAGAGGTAGAATGCCCCTGGGTTCCATTCCCAGTACCGCAAAAATAAATAAATCAAGCAAGCAAGTAGAGGACGTAGCTTAGTGGTAGAGCACCCTGAGTTTGAAAGGAAAGAAGAAAGAAAGGAAGGAAGACCAGTTTCTATATTTTTTGAGTAATTATATCAAAATATATAAACCGGGCGTGGTGGCGCACGCTTGTAATCCCTGCGCTTGGGAGGCTGAGACAGGAGGATCACACAGGTTCAAAACAAGCCTCAGCTACTTAGTGAGGCTTTCAGGAACTTAGTGAGACCCTGTTTCCAAAAAAAAAAAAAATATATATATATATATATATATATATATATATATATATATATATATATAGATATAGATAGATAGATTGTCCTTAAATACAGTGGCATTGGAGTCTACACCCATTGATCTAAACACCATTTGCTAGTTAATAGAATAATAAATTTTCAAAGTATTACTAGCCCAACATTATAAAATCAGTTAAAAAACAAAACAACACTTATTGAGTCAACCATGTTGGCACATGCCTGGTAATCCCAGAACTTGGGAGGCTGTTACAGGAGGATCACACATTTGAGATCAGCCTCAATAACTTAGTGAGATCTGGTTTCTAATTTTTAAAAGTCTGGAGGTGTAGCTAAAGGTAAAACACCCCTGAATTCAAGTCCTAGTACCATAAAAAAAAAAAATGTAGCTGAGCGTGGTGGTGCACACTTGTAATCCCAGCATTCGGGAGGCTGAGACAGGAGGATTGCGCTTCGCAGACAGCCTCAGCTACTTAGTGAGGCCCTCTGCAACTCGGTGAGACCCGGTTTCAAAATAAAGAATAAAAAATAGGGCTGAGGGTGTAGCTTGGAGGTGGAATGCCCCTGGGTTCCATCCCTAGGACCACACATACACACACACACACACACACACACACACACACAAAAAAAAAAAAAAAAAACTAAAAAAAAGTCACTTAGTATAGAAGTATCCAGAAACTTGTCATATTACTTAGGCACCAACAATGCTCGCTGAGTAGACTGCCGGCGTCTTATGCGCAGGGTTCTAACTCAGCAGTTTGTTGTCCCTACTCAGCCAGCTAAGGCCAGGCCATCGCGGTGGGAATGACATCTGCCCACCCCTTCTGGCACCGCGCGAGGCTTCCATGCAAGTGCTTCTGGGCCAGTCTTCCCTCTGCCGCAGCACACACAGGGCAAGTTCTCAGCCGTCTACCTTGCACAAGACAGCTTCACTGGCCTTTTCGGTAGTGCAACTCTAACGTCGAGTGAGCCCAGAAGTTGCTTGAGTGATATTAATTTTTTGCTGGAAAGTATGGGTTTGTTGGAAAGATTCCAGTCCGTGGAAGGCTGTGTCTGCCCTCGTGGGCGTTAGGTAATAGCAGAGGAAGCACAGTGCTTGCAGCATTGATGACAGGCTTCGTGTCGTGGGCGACACGTTTGTGTTGTTTAGCTCATGCTACAGGATCAGTCCCATCCAGCTTTTTTTTTTTTTTTTTTTTTTTTTTTTTTTGGTATAGGAGATAAAAAAAAAAATATTATAGTATTTCTAGGCTGGCTTCAGGCCTGGACCCTCCTGTCTCAGTTCCACAAGTCCGAGGCTCACGGTTGAGGCTTACAGGCAGCACCACCACGCCTGCCCAGCTGAGCAATCCATCCTGTGTGTGTGTTGCTGAGGATTGAGCTCAGGCAATTCTACCTCCAAGGGAAACCCTGGCCCTTTCTATTTATTTTTTTAACAGACCTCACTAGGTTGCTGAGAGTTTTGGTACCTTGCTGAGGCTGTCCTTACACCTGTCATCCTCCTGTCTCGGTCTCCCATGTACTAGGATTATGGGTGTGGGTCACCACACCCAGTTCAATCCATCTTTATCTCAATTTTAATACAGATGTGACTGCTGAGGCAGCCTCCGAGAACAGCAAATATGATGAAGTCCTGCCAGTGGAAAGGAAATAGCACTGAGAGCTGTAATCCTCCTCAGCTCCAGGGACAGCAGGCAGCTAGCTTTCAGGTCTAACATTCACGACTATGGAAAGCACCTGTGCGTGCTTTCTCCTGGGAAACGGCTTTTCATGCTTTCTTCAGCCAGACACGCTTCCTCCATCGCAGGGCTTTGCGTGTGCTGTCCCTCTGCCCAGAGGCTCCTTTCCCATTCTCACGCCACCTCTACCTTGGAGTCATTGAGGTGTGGCTCAGCGCTCACCCTGCACAGAGGTCTGCTCGGGAACCCGCCCTGCCACCTTGTCCCGCCACCCCGGGGGCTGCTCCATAGCACAGGTGCCCGCCCAGACTGCCGTGCTAATTCACTGTGGCGCAGTGGAGGTCTCGTCTCAGGGGTGGCCTCGGACAAGAGCCTCTGTCTGTCGCTTGAGTTGCGCTGCCTTGTATTGTCCCTAAGGCTTAGAACAATGGCTGCCTGTCGTAAATGTTCAGTCGCTGTTCATTGAATGAGTGCTGTATTTGTGGAATGCACTATATGGAATACATAATATTGTATGTGGGTTCCAAAAGCACAAGTTCCCATTTATGTTAAAAGAGATGTTTAAAGCTGGACGTGGTGGTGCACACTTGTAATCCCAGCATTCAGGAGGCTGAGACCTGAGGATCATGGTTCGCAGTCAGCCTCAGCTACTTAGTGAGGCTCTTTGCAACTCAGTGAGACCCTGTTTCAAAATAAAGAATAAAAATAGGGCTGGGGCCTGGCATGGTGGCGCACGCTTGTAATCCCCGCGCTTGGGAGGCGGAATCAGGAGGATCGCGCTGGTTTGGAACCAGCCTCGCTGGCCTAAGAGACTCTGTTTCCAAATTTAAAAAATATAAAATAGGTCTGGGAGTGTAGCCTGGAGGTAGAAGGGCTTCCAGGAACCCTAGTACCACCAAAAAAAAAAAAAAAAAAAAAATAGGGCTGGGAGTATAGCTCGGAGGTAGAATGCCCCTGGTTTCTGTCCTCACTACTGCAAAAAAAAAAAAAAAAAAAAGTACTAAAGTGTGATGTTGGCAGAGAAAGACACACAGATCAGTAGAACAGAGTCCAGAAATAGACTCGTACAATGTGGCCAGTTAATTTTTGCCAAATTACAAAGGTAATTCAGTGGAGAAAGGCGGATCTTTTCAACAGATGGTGCTGGAACAATTAGACACCCATATGCAGGAAAAAGGTGTGGCCTAAACCTGCTACCTGCTACAGAAATTAATAAGAAATGGATCGCAGGTCTAAATGTCAAACTGAAACTTCCAGGCTGGGCATAGAGCGCACACTTGTAATCCCAGTACTTGGGAGGCTGAGACAGGAGGATCCCAGGTTTGCAGCCAGCCTCAGCTTTTTCATGAGGCCCTCCACAACTTAGTGAGATCTTGTTTCAAAATAAAGAATAAGGCCAGGCGTGGTGGCGCACACTTATAATCCCAGCGCTTGGGAGGCTGAGACAGGAGGATCGCACAGGTTTGAAACCAGCCTCAGCTACTTAGTGAGGCTCTCAGCAACTTAGTGAGACCCTGTTTCCAAATAAAGTATAAAATAGGTCTGGGAGTATAGCCCAGAGGTAGAAAAGTCCCTGGGTTCCATCCCAGTACCACACACACACACACACACACAAAAAAAAAAAAAAAATACATAAATAAAATAAAATAATAATAAAGAATAAAAAATAGGACAGGGAGTATTCAGAGAGATTTATTTTTACAGGTCTGGGGATGGAACCCAGGGGCATTCAACCTCCGAGCTACACCCCCTGCCCTATTTTTTATTCTTTATTTTGAAACCAGATCTCACTAAGTTGTGGAGGTCTCAGCCTCCCAAATGCTGGGATTACAAGCAGTCATGTGCCACCACGCCCGGCTCACATCCCTTTTTTGAAAGCCATTACCAGTAACTTGTAAGAAATTGTATCCTGTGGTCAACTTTGCTTAATATGTCAATAAAGCTTTTTTGTGTGTGTGGTACTAGGGATGGAACCTAGGGGCTTTCTACCTCCAGGCTCTACTACCAGACCTATTTTAAAAAATATTTTATTTGAAAAAGGTTCTCACTAAGTAGCTGAGGCTTACTTCAAACCTGTGTGATCCTCCTATCTCAGCCTTCCAAAGGGATTACAGTGTTCACCACCATACCTGCCACCACCTGCCTGGCTCAATAAAGCTTTTTTTTTTTTTTGCGGGTCTGGGATGGAACCCAGGGGCACTCGACCTCCGAGCGACACCCCCTGCCCTATTTTTTTTTTTCTTTATTTTGAAACAGGGTCTCACTGAGTTGTGAAGGGCCTCTCTAAGTAGCTGAGGCTGGCCGCGAACCGCGATCCTCCGGTCTCAGCCTCCCGGATGCTGGGATTATGGCCGGCTCAATTAAGCTTTTAGTCCAAATTGTAATCGATGTTCTTGAGCGTGAGCTTTGATTCTCCAGTTGTCTCTTTGTCTGGTCCGGCACAGTGGCTCTGAGAGCGCCGTGTGAGCTGGGTGCAGTGCTCAGCTGGGTGGCCGGGTGAGCAGGCAGGCTGGCCTGCTCAGGGTCATCCCAGGGCTTCGGGAAGTAGGCTCTTCAGGGTGCGCTGCAAGGAAATTGGGAGATTCAGAGTCAGCGTATTTGGGCCAGGGTCTGGGCAGCGCTGCGCGTGTGCGAGTGTGTGTGTTAAGATCCACAGTGATTGTACCGAGCAGCCTGGCTTAAGCTGTGGGGGTAGAATGAGAATCAGATACCGTCAGGCAGAAACAATAGAGCCAGGGTATAGTCTGAGTACAGAAGGATCTGACTCTTGAACCAGAGAGTCCCAGAGGGACCTGGAAAATTGCTAGAGGAAAAGCAGGCTGTTCCTCGTGGCAGGGAGGAGCAGGGTGTCCGCAGTGCCACAGGTGCTGGCCGAGAAGGAAGGTGAGATGAGATGGGAAGGGACAGTGCAGCGGAGGCCCCAGGCCCGGGAGAGTGATGGACCAGCCCAAAGCCAGGCCCCAGCCACTGAGAGGACCAGTGTGGGAACTGCTTGCTGTGCAGAACCCACTGGGCCCAGATCACACGTTGTGAGGGTGGGGCCTACAGTCTGCGGGTGTAGCCAGCGTCCACGGGACTCCTTTGCACTGTGCACCAGCAGCTCTGCAGGGAGAAGGGGCCACAGAGAATTGCCTACTGGGTGTTTGCTTCATTTGGGTGTGTGTTTCATAACACAGCTCCCTCCTGGAAGCCATTACTGAGCCTCGCATTTGGGGATACTTTTTTTTTATGTTTCCTGGGGAACCAGTGTGTGGACTAGCCATAAAAAAACAAAACAAAACAAAACAAAAAAACAGCAAACCCTGTTCATTACAAGCATCACTGTTTCCCAGAAAGAAGTGGAGCCTTGTGTGCAGGGTGCCCCGCCTGCTAGGTCTTGGTTGGAGGAGAAGGTGAGGTGGCCCTGGCCTGGGGAGAAGGTAGCGCTTTAAGGCTTCCGTGTCCTTCCCCAGGAGCAGCAACCAAGCTGGACAGATGACCTGCCACTCTGCCACCTCTCTGGGGTTGGGTCAGCCTCCAACCGCAGCTACTCTGCTGATGGGAAGGGCAGCGAGAGCCACCCTCCAGAGGACAGCTGGCTCAAGTTCAGGTGCGCACCTGCCGTTGCTCTCCTGGGCGGAGGAAGTCGGCTTGTAAGCAAAACAGGGACGCCTGTCTGACGTGGGGCTGCCAGCGGCCTGGGGGAGGTGGCCTCTGTTGTGATCCCTTCCACATCTGATTCTACCAAGGGCCTGCCAGTAGCATCCCAGAAGTTCAGAGCCAAGCAAAATGGTGGCCAAAGTCGGGGGACCCGGTGGGCACCTGAAGCTGCAGCTGCTTTATCTTCAGTCTCCCCCAGAGCCCCTGGCCTCAGGCCTCCTGTGCCCTCCCTCCACAGGAGTGAGAACAATTGCTTCCTGTATGGCGTCTTCAATGGCTACGATGGCAACCGGGTAACCAGCTTTGTTGCCCAGCGGCTGTCTGCAGAGCTGCTGCTCGGCCAGCTCAGCGCTGAACACTCCGAGGCTGACGTGCGGCGGGTGCTGCTGCAGGTGATGGGCTCGGGCTGGTCAGTGTGTCCACTTCCCCCTGAACTGGGAACCTCAACTACAGAATGTGGTGGGGCGGGGTCCAAAGACTCCTGGCCTCTTCACTCTGCCAAGGATCAGCCCTGGGAGCAGCTCTCGGCGGCAGCAAGCCTTTCCCCAGGGCTCCCCGGGCAGGCAGGGCCATCAGTCCTTCGTGTGACTGGCAGGCTTGGCTTTGGAAAAGGCTCTGCTGGAGAAGGGATTGAGGGTTCTGAACTTGGACAAAGGTGTGGGGGGGGGCGGCACTGGGCAAGGCCCGAGGAGCCCTTTAGAGCAGCCCCTCAGGTGGCCAGATGTGCAGCCCAGCTGCAGGAAGCGCCCTAGGTGTCTGGGAGGCCTTGCCGACTAGGGCTGCCCTCCGCTCACTCCTGTGAAATGTTCTCTGGCTTCTTCTTTCGGGGCACATCTGGAGGCACTTTGATTTAGACAAGGCTTGCTTCCTGGTCCTTGAGAGCCGGGGCCCCAGCCTTTTCCTGTCCTCGTTAGCTGCTGGGCTCCTGTGCCCCTGGTTCTCTCGGCAGGCACTTAGACAGGGCACCAGGGTACGCCAGGGCCAGCAGGATTTGACAAGCCTTTGGAAAAGAGCATAGTGCTCCTGTGAGCTGCTGTTGACTAGTGCTCCTCCAAGCCAGGTGCTGTGCTGACTGCTCAGGCAGGCCTTCGCTCCAGAGCCATGCTGCCCCGATCTGTGGCTGAGGAGCCCGAGGTGCACAGCCAGGGTCCCCCCTCAGTCTAATTCAACCCTGTGCTCTGGAGCCTGACTCTGCTCCCTCTGTGGCGGCTCCTGTGCGATACGCCCACCCGTGTGGGCCAACGGTCCTTATTAAAGATGATCTGCAGGAGCTGGGCATCTTGGTACATGCTTGGAATCCTTTGGGAGGCTGAGACAGGAGAATTGCAGGTTTAAGAACAGCCTCAGCAAGTAGTGAGATTCTCATCAACCTGTGTCAAAAATAAAAATAAAGGCACCAGGCATGGTGCCACATGCTTGTAATCCCAGTGCTTGGGAGGCTGAGACAGGAGGATTATGCAGGTTCAAAGTCAGCCTCAGCTACTGAGTGAAGCTCTCAGCGACGTAGTGAGACCCTGTTTCCAAATAAAATATAAATTAGGTCTGGGATTATAGCCCAGAAGTAGAAAAGCCCCTGGTACCACAAAAATAAATAAATAAAAATAAAGTCGGGCATGGTGGCACACGCTTGTAATCCCAGCATTTGGGAAGCTGAGACAGGAGGATCATGGATCGCTGACAGCCTCAGCTACTTAGGCCCTTTGCAACTCAGTGAGACCCTATTTCAAAGTAAAGAATAAAAAGCCAGGCGTGGTGGCGCACGCTTGTAATTCCAGCGCTTGGGAGGCTGAGACAGGAAGATTGCATGGGTTCAAAGCCAGGTTCAGCTACTTAGGCTCTCAGCAAGTTAGGGAGACCTTGTTTTTAAATAAAGTATAAAATAGGTCTGGGAGTATAGCCCAGAGGTAGAAAAGCCCCTGCGTTCCATCCCCAGTACCACCAAAATAAATTTAAAAAATAGGGCTGCGGGTGTAGTTCAGAGATAGAATGCCCCGTGTTTCATCCCCAGTACCTAAAAAATAAAAATAAAATAGGGCTGGCTGGGCATGGTGGCGCACTCTTGTAATCCAGCATTTGGGAGGCTGAGACCGGAGAATCGTGGTTCGCAGACAGCCTCAACTACTTAGTGAGGCCCTCTGCAACTCAGTGAGACCAATTTCAAAATAAAGAATAAAAAATAGGGCCAGGGGTGTAGCTCGGAGGTCGAATGCCCCTGGGTTCCATCCCCAGACCCGCAAAAAAAAGGAAAAAAAAAAGGGGGCTGGAGGAGTCGCTTGGAGGTACCGTGCCCCTCCATTCAATCCCCAGTGCCAAAAAAAAGAAATGATCTGCAGAAAGCAGCGCAGTGTGTGGTGCCTGGTCACACGAGGCTGCGGTGAATTCACTGCTCTGGACAGGTCCGTTTAGCATCAGGTGCCACAGTGCTGGAGCAGCCTTTGCCCGTTCCCTGTCCCCAGGCCTTCGACGTGGTGGAGCGGAGCTTCCTGGAGTCCATTGATGATGCCTTGGCTGAGAAGGCCAGCCTCCAGGCCCAGCTGCCAGAGGTAATCTCCCCGCGGCACCCAAAGGCACCAGAGGGGCTCTGGTTGGGGCCAGAACCCTGCTGCAGTGTCGTTTGAGCCACCAGCACAGCTGGTCAGAGCCACAGAGTGTGAGGGGAGCCTGCCAGGTGGCCATGGGTTGTCCATGAGGGGAGGGGTCTCCCTGGCCCTGGGGGTGGCTTCACTCTGAGGCTCACCTTTGGGCAGACACTGATGGGGGAGGAAGGCCCCAGGTGCTATGGCCTGGCTCCATCACACTCGGGGCCACTGGCATGTTAGGTCAGGGCTGGCTCTTGTGGAGGAACAGCAGGCTTCCCTGGCTGTGCCGCGGCCGCCTCTGTCCCCGGCCTCGCACCCTGCTTCCGAGAGAGGGAGAGGGCTGGCATGTGGCCCCCAGGGTCCCGACCCCTGCGCTATGTTTGCAGGGTGTCCCGCAGCACCAGCTGCCTCCTCAGTACCAGAAGGTCCTGGACAGACTCAAGGTGCTGGAGCGCGAGATCGCAGGAGGGGCCATGGCCGTTGTGGCTGTCCTTCTCAACAACAGGCTCTACGTTGCCAACGTGGGTGAGATGCCGCTGTCCCCGGCCAGGGGGCCGGTCAGCCTGTGGGTTGTCCAGACAAGTAGATGTTTCAGACCCATGAAGGTCCTGGGG
Organism: Muscardinus avellanarius; assembly: GCF_963383645.1. Classification (NCBI taxonomy): domain Eukaryota; kingdom Metazoa; phylum Chordata; class Mammalia; order Rodentia; family Gliridae; genus Muscardinus; species Muscardinus avellanarius. Next base: position 9,865,277 of record NC_137797.1, on the reverse strand, counting down.
CCACCAGCCTTGCTTCCTCCTCACTCCAGGTGGAAGAAAGCGGGACAGAGGCAGGCGTCCTCGCTCGGTCGCCCTCTGTCCTGATTGGCGGCCGTGGGCGAGTCTCAGCCCGACTCTAAGTGGCCCCCGCAGCTTGTTTTGGAAAGCTTGACTAGTGTGGAAGACCCACTCTGTGTCCTCACAAACAGCAGCAAGCTGGAAGGAGCGTTTGGATTTGTGGGCAGAGGAGGGGCCACCTGGGAACCAGAGATGGCTAAGTAGGGTGCAGGTCATTGTGGGGACTCTGGAGAGACTCCCCAAAATGCCTCTCCCTCTTCCCCCTTGCCTTAAGGCTTTATTAGGAAACAGTTTCCAAAACATGGGAGAATGTTTGAATAGTATTCAGTGACTTGCCATGTCCCTTCCTGTTCAGCAAGTACTGACTGGTGGACGTCTTGTTTCATTCATAGCCCTTTGTCCCCAAAATGTTTAAAAGCAAACCCCAGATACTGCACTGTGCGTCTGTGTGACTTTAGAACGTGTCTCTAGAGAGAAGGTCTCTTGTACTCAACTCGTAGCCTGTGACTATATGTAGACATGTCCTGTGACCAGCTGCCCCAGGCTGAAGGCTCACCCCACGGCCTGAGCCTGTTTCGGGCCTTTCACGCACTGCCTGTGTAGACGCCTGCCTCCCCTGCCTGTTCCTCACTCTGCTAAGTCTTTGCTCCGCTCTGCTGCAGGCACCAACCGGGCACTTTTATGCAAATCTACAGTAGATGGGCTGCAGGTGACCCAGCTGAATGTGGACCACACCACGGAGAACGAGGACGAGCTCTTTCGCCTTTCACAGCTGGGTGAGGGGGCAGGCGGGGCGCGAGGCAGGCAGGCTGACCCCTGGGTTGCCAGGGGAGGGAGGAACGGGGGGGGGGGCAGGGCCAGGGGGATCCCAGTCTGCCTCGTCTCGTAGTAGTTGGTGACTTTGGAACTTAATTCAAGTTTTCTTTTTTCTTTTTTTTTTTTTTTTTTTTTTTTGTGGGTCTGAGGATGGAACCCCAGGGGCATTCGACCTCCGAGCTACACCCCCTGACCTAATTTTTATTCTTTATTTTGAAACCAGGTCTTAGTTGCAGAGGTCTCACTAAGTAGCTGAGGCTGTCTGTGAACCGCGATCCTTTGGTCTCAGTCTCCCGAATGCTGGGATGACAAGCGTGTGCCACCACGCCCGGCTTAATTCAAATTTTCATACCTGTTTCCTCATCTGTGTAATGAGGGTAGTAGTAAAACCCAGCTCCGGGTATTGTGGGGGTTAAAAGAGCATGTGAAGCCAGGTGTGGCGGCGCCTATAATCTCAGTACTTGGGAGGCTAAGACAGGAGGATCACAGGTTCAAGGACAGCCTCAGCAAGTAGTGAGACTCATCAACCTAGTGACACTCTATTTCCAAATAAGAAATAAAAAATCAGGCTAGTGGATGCCGGGCGTGGTGGCGCACGCTTGTAATCCCCATGCTTGGGAGGCAGAGACAGGAGGATCACGCAGGTTCGAAGCCAGCCGCACTGGCTTAAGAGACCCTGTTTCCACATAAAAAATATAAAATAGTTCTGGGAGTTTAGCCTGGAGGTAGAAGGGTTTCCAGGAACCCCAGTACCACCAAAAAAATTAAAAAAAAAATAAATAAATAAATAAAAATAAAAAATCAGGCTAGTGGTATAGCTCAAAGGTAGAATGCCCCTAAGTTCAATCCCCAGTACCACACACACAGACAAAAAGGCTAAGGGTGTAGATTGGACATAGAATGTCCCTGGAGTCAATCCCCAGTAACACCCCCAAAAAAAGAGTTAGTACATTTAAAATACTTCCCAAGCCAGGCGTGGTGGCGCACGCTTGTAATCCCCGCGCTTGGGAGGCTGAGACAGGAGGATCACACGGGTTCAAAGCCAGCCTCAGCTACTGAGTGAGGTTTTCAGTAACTTAGTGAGACCCTGTTTCCAAATAAAATATAAAAAAGGTCTGGGAGTATAGCCCAGAGGTAGAAAGCCTCTGGGTTCCACCCCCAGTACCACCAAAAATAATAATGATGATAAAAAAATAAAAATGAAATAAAATACTTCTCAAGTACCTGGCACACAGAGGTACTCACTGTTACTGATGGAGACGGAGAGAAGCCAAAGACACCTGAGATTCCAGTTGCCACTGTCAGCCTCCGTGTCCCCAGTGAGCTCTCCACGGGCGGGGCCACAGTGCGCTGGAGTGCGGGAGGAGTCTGAGTTCTCCTGGGGTGGGGCCGAGGGCGCTGTGAGCTGCTCTGTGGTGCTCCGTGCCGTCCCTACTTCTCACTCCACGGGTCCTCTTGCCTTATTTCTGTGGCTCTTGTGCCCTTCTCTCTGCCCTTCCTCATGAACAGGAGCGGGACTGTTGCATTGTTCTCCCTCCGGTAGGTTTGGATGCAGGCAAGATCAAGCAGGTGGGCGTCATCTGCGGGCAGGAGAGCACCAGGCGCATCGGGGACTACAAGGTCAAATACGGCTACACCGACATCGACCTGCTCAGGTGGGTGGCCGGCCAGCCAGCTGCCTCGGTGGTTGTGAGACCAGAGGGCCTAGGCAGATGCGGGCTCAGGCCGCTGTGACAGGTGCAGGGGAAAAGCACGGAGCCCAAGGATGCTGTTTGCTTCCCAGAGAGGCTGGAGCAGGTGGGAGCTGGGCCAAACCCAGGCAGTAGTATTGCCACAGGCCTGGCAGAAGCCAGCAGTGGCACAATGTATCCGTGTGGATAAGGATAACAGAGAAAAGGCCTGTGGGTGGGTGCTGCCTGCTCCTGGAGCCAGGGCAGAGGTGTGAAACATCATGTTTCTGTCTGAGGACACTTCCCTTCTGGGCACCAGCCAAGTGCTCATGGCAGCAAAAGTCACGGTAATGGCGAACCTCTGTCGCAGCCGGCCTGCACACCTCACACAGCCCTGTAGGGCAGGCACTGCCGTTACCCCACGGCGTGTTCGTAAGAGGAAACAGGCACAGAGACGTCAGGTGGCTGGCCTGCTGTTAGGGCTGGTGACAGACTGAGGCAGGACGTGGCTCCCGGCCATCCTTCAACAAACTGGCTGACATGTATGGGAAGCACTGGCCGGGGCAGCACCCTCGCGCCCTGTGTGATGCCGGCACAGCACTTAACGTAACGACCAGAGGGCCCACCCGCAGGGGCCAGGCCTCAAGGTTCAGGTGAATCTTTACCCTCCTGGGACTTGGGAAGGCAAGCTTGAAACTTTTTTTCCTAGTATGTGGAGCTCTACTCCCCCCTCACACCGACACACACACAGGCTGCTAGTGGGTCTTGCGTCCACATACCTGTGTACATGCACAGTTACACACACATGCCCCTGCATACCTATGTGTTCTGAGGTGGCTAAAGAGCAGGCATCCCTTTTAAAACACCACAGGTAGCCGGGTGTCGTGGCGCACACTTGTAATCACAGCATTCGAGAGGCTGAGACCAGAGGATCGCGGTTCATGGACAGCCTCAGCTACTTAGTGAGGCCCTCTGCAACTCAGTGAGACCCTGTTTCAAAATAAAGAATAAAGCCAGGCATGGTGGCGCACACTTATAATACCTGCGCTTGGGAGGCAGAGACAGGAGGATTGCACAGGTTCGAAGCCAACCTCGCTGGCTTAAGAGACCCTGTTTCCAAATAAAATACAAAATTGGTCTGGGAGTATAGCCCAGAGGTAGAAGGGTTCCATCTCCAGTACTACCAAAAATAAAAAAAGAAAGAAAAGAATAAAAAACAGGGCAGGGGGCGTAGCTCAGAGGTCGAATACCCCCTGGATTCCATTCCCAGTACCACAAAAATAAATAATCCGGGCGTGGTGGTGCACATTTGTAATCCCAGCATTCGGGAAGCTGAGACCGTAGGATCGTGGTTCATGGCCAGCCTCAGCTACTTAGTGAGCCCCTCTGCGACTCAGCAAGACCTGGTTTCAAAATAAAGAATAAAAATAGGGCAGGGGGTGTACCTCGGAGGTCAAATGCACCTGGGTTCCATCCCCAGACCTGCCCAAAAGAATAGATAGATAGATAGATAGATAGATAGATAGATAAAACATCCCGAGTAGCCAGTATATTGGCACATGCCTGTAATCCCTGTACTTAAATGTCTGTGACAGGAGGATTACAAGTTTGAGGCCGGTCTTAACAATTTAGCAGGGCCTTCAGCAACTTATTTATTTATTATTTATTTATTTATTTATTTATTTATTTATTTATTTATTTTTGTGGTACTGGTAATGGAACCCAGGGGCTTTTCTACCTCCGGGCTATACTCCCAGACCTATTTTATAGTTTATTTGGAAACAGGGTCTCACTAAGTTGCTGAGAGCCTCACTAAGTAGCTGAGGCTGGCTTTGAACCTGCGTAATCCTCCTGTTTATTCTACCAAGTGCGGGGATTACAAGGGTGCACTGCCATGCCCGGCTGGCCTTCAGCAACTTAGTGAGACCCAGTTTCAAAATAAAATTAGAGCCGGGTGTGGTGGCGCACGCTTGTAATCCCCGCGCTTGGGAGGCAGAGACAGGAGAATCGCGCAGGTTCGAAGCCAGCCACGCGCGCTGGCTTAGGAGACCCTGTTTCCAAATAAAAATGTAAAAATAGGTCTGGGAGTGTAGCCTGGAGGTAGAAGGGCTTCCAGGAACCCCAGTGCCACCATAAATAAATAAATAAATAAATAAATAAATAAATAAATAAATAAATAAAATTAGAGCTGGTCATGGTGGAACATGCTTGTAATCCCAGCATTCGAGAGGCTGAGATTGGAGGATCACGGTTCACAGACAGCCTCAGCTACTTAGTGAGGCCCTCTGCAACTCAGTAAGACCCAGTTTCAAAATAAAGCATAAAAAATAGGACAGGGGGTATAGCTTGGAGGTCAAATGCCCCTGGGTTCCATTCCCAGACCCACCAAAAAAAGTAATAAAAATAAATAAATAAATAAATAAAATTAAGCTAGGGATGTAACTCGGAGGTAGAATCCCCTGAGTTCAGTCTCCAACATTACAAAAAACCCCAAGTGCTGGCTGCCCCCCCCCCATGTTCAGCATCTCACTGAGGTCCGGTCAGCACTGGAAAGCTGCACACAATTAGTATGTACAGCTCGGTGAGGTTGGCAGTAAGTTTACCCTCCCCTCTGGGTGTGCGTGTGTTACTGGGGATGAAACCCAGGGGCATTCAACCCCTGAGTTACAGCCCAGCCCTTTTTTTAATTTTTATTTTGAAACATAGTCTCGCTAGGTTGATAAGAGTCTTACTACTTGCTGAGGCTGTCCACAAACCTGCAGTCCTATCTCAGCTTCCCAAGTACTGGGATTCTAGGTGGGTGCCCTCACGCCCAGCTGCCCCTCCCCTCTGTTTTCATGGGAGATGTCCTCCCCTTCGTCCTGCGCAGCCCGTCCTCCCTCTGGAGTACTGCTGTCAGGAGCATCCTCATTTGCACGGACCCCGCTGGAGCCTCTTGACACTTCATGACTGATCACATCTAAAGCAGTCACCATGCAGATCGGATGTTTGTGGCCTTAGTTGTGGGTACCCGTTTTGGCAGCACTCAAATGATACTGAGAGGAGTGTTCATTCATTCATTCATTCTGGGGATGGAACCACGGGCATTCTACCTCTGAGCTACACTCCCAGCCATATTTTACTTTTACTCTGAAACGGGGTCTCACTAGGCTGAGGAGTCTCACAACTTGCTGAGGCTGTCCTCGAACCTCTGATCCTCCTGACTAGCCTCCCAAGTACTGGGATTCCAGGCCTGTGCCGCCATGCCCTCTTGCTGATCCTCCTCACAGCCTGTCTGCTTTTATGGCCCTCTGAGCCATAAAAACACCAGTGTGTTTTATTTTACATTCTGGGTATGAATTTCTCCCACTCAGAAGAATCAGCGTCCACCTTTCCACACAAAACCCTTCCTCCACTCTCTCCCATAGTGCTGCCAAGTCTAAACCGATCATCGCAGAGCCCGAGATCCACGGCTCGCAGCCTCTGGATGGGGTGACTGGCTTCCTGGTGCTCATGTCTGAAGGATTGTACAAGGCCCTGGAGGCAGCGCACGGGCCCGGGCAGGCCAACCAGGTGAGCTGGCCACTTCAGGGGTGTGCTCCTCTGGCCACCAGAGGCTCAGAGTCTCAGCTGCTGCACCAGACATCTTCTCTGGGTTCAAAGCTGAAGGAAGAAAAAGCCCAGAGAGAGGGCTGGAGGAGTAAAAGGCCTGCCTACGTGTTTGACACCTGGCTTCAATCCCTCGCACCAAGAAGGAAGGACAGATGGATGCTAAACGTCTCGTTTAGTTGCAGAGACTGGCCTCGAACCTGTGATCTTCCTATCTCAGCCTCTCAAGTACTGGGATTACAGGCCTGCCTAGCTAGGAAGGAATGCTTAATAATATATTTGTAGCCGGGCGTGGTGGTGCAGATTTGTGATCCTGGTACTTGGGAGGCTGAGACAGGAGCGTAGCAGGTTCACAGAGAGCCTCAGCTACTTAGTGAGCCCCTCTGCAACTTAGTGAGACCCCGTTTCAAAATAAAGAATAAAAAATTAGGCTAGGAGTGTAGCTGGAAGGTAGAATGCCCCTGGGTCCAGCCCCCAGAACCACACGCACACACACGAATCCGTTTTTGCTGGCTTCCTAGGAGTCTGCAGGGTGTTCTCACACCCGTGTGTTATGTAATCCACGTAATAACCCAGCGGGGTGGACATTATCCATTTAGAGGTGTGTAAACCAACAGTCAGAGATCTTACGGCCACACCTTTTCTAATGAGAAAGTTCCAGAATACCTAGGCAAGCTCAGGTTGCAAGCTGCCTGGCAGAGGCTTCCTCCACCTGCTGGCTATCTGGAGTAATGGGCGCGGGAGTTACGGCCCCCAGGCCCTGGGCCGCCCTTCACTCCTCACCAGGTCCACCCTCACTGCCCGCAGGAGATCGCTGCCATGATTGACACTGAGTTCGCCAAGCAGACCTCCCTGGACGCAGTGGCCCAGGCTGTGGTGGACCGGGTGAAGCGCATCCACAGCGACACCTTCGCCAGTGGTGGCGAGCGGGCCAAGTTCTGCCCGCGGCACGAGGACATGACCCTGCTGGTGAGGAACTTTGGCTACCCGCTGGGTGAGATGAGCCAGCCCACAGCAACCCCAGCCCCAGGTGCGTGTGCCCCAGGTGTGTGCCTTGCAGGCAGCCCTGCCCTCGCTGCCCAGGGTGCAGCGGGCTGGGCCGGGCTCCAGGCACATACTCCTGACCAGGCGCTCTGACTCCAGGCCCATACTCCTGACCAGGCGCTCTGACTCCAGGCCCATGCTCCTGACCAGGCGCTCTGACTCCAGGCCCATGCTCCTGACCAGGCGCTCTGACTCCAGGCCCATGCTCCTGACCAGGCGCTCTGACTCCAGGCCCATGCTCCTGACCAGGCGCTCTGACTCCAGGCCCATGCTCCTGACCAGGCGCTCTGACTCCAGGCCCATGCTCCTGACCAGGCGCTCTGACTCCAGGCCCATGCTCCTGACCAGGCGCTCTGACTCCAGGCCCATGCTCCTGACCAGGCTCCTGACCAGGCGCTCTGACTCCAGGCCCATGCTCCTGACCAGGCGCTCTGACTCCAGGCCCATGCTCCTGACCAGGCTCCTGACCAGGCGCTCTGACTCCAGGCACATGCTCCTGACCAGGCGCTCTGACTCCAGCCTCTCTCACATTCATGTTGCTTTTATTCCTTTTTGTCTGTAAAATGGCAGTTCATCTCCCTGGCAACCTTCTGAAGAGCTGGTGCAGGAGCCAGCCAAGTGCAGAGCCGCAGGGGCGCGTGGCCGCAGCCCCCAGCTGTGTGCCTCCTGCACCTGGCCGGCCCCTCCCCTACTCGAGCCCTCGCCAGCAGCCCCAGCGGTCCCACGTAGCTGGGGTGCAGGGAACTGGTCCTTTGTGGTGCCCAGCATCAGACCTTCAGCCCCTGAGGCCTGCACTTCCGTTTCTTTTCTGAGCGAGTAAGCCTCGGAGCTCAGCTTTGCAGATGGACTCTTCTCCCACCAACACGGGTTCCTGGAGTTCCTCTGGCTCATTGTCATTGCAACCGTGTTTTTATTGGGTCAGCCTCAGCTAGGAGCAGACTGATCCTCTGGACTAAGCACCGGTGGGAAGCCTGGCCCTCGATTCTGTTCTTGCTTCGAGCACCACTGGCTTCCTTGCTGGGGGGAAGTCCCACCCCGTCTGGAAAAGGCTCTGCCAAGGGACACTCCTGAGCTGCCCCTGGGGCGAGGGCTGGGCTGAGGCTTGGGGAGCCTCTCCGTCCTCAGATACCCACCCCACCAGACCCTGGGTCAGCCCTGCCGCCATCACTGAGTTTCCTCTCCTGACCCCAGTGCCCACCGTTTTCTTCCTCCCACAGCCGCAGGGGGCCGTGTGTACCCCGTGTCTGTGCCCTACGTGAGCACCCAGAGCACCAGCAAGACTAGTGTGACGCTCTCCCTCGTCATGCCCTCCCAGGGCCAGATGGTCAACGGGGCCCACAGTGCTTCCACCCTGGACGAAGCCACCCCCACCCTCACCAAGTAAGCCCCCTCGTGCTCCGGACAGCTCCACTGCCTGGACAGGAACAGGCATGGAGTCAGGCCCTGTAGATCTGTGATGTGCCACTGGATGGGGTCAGAAGCGGTCCCCAGCTTAGCCCCAGCAGGATTTTTTGTGTGTGTGTCTGTGTGGTTCTAGGGATGGAACACTGGGGCCTCTACCTCCAGGCTACATTCCCAGACCTATTTTATATTTTATTTTGAAACAGGGTCTCACTAAGTTGCTGAGAGCCTCACTAAGTAGCTGAAGCTGGCTTCGAACCTGTGTGATCCTCCTGTCTCAGCCTCCCAAGCGCGGGGATTACAAGTGTGCGTCACCACACCCGGCTCTAGCAGGATCTTTTTCTTTTTTTTTTTTTTTGGGTGGTACTGGGAGTGGAACCCAGAGGCTTTCTACCTCCAGGCTATACTCCCAGACCTATTTTATATTTTATTTGGAAACAGGGTCTCACTAAGTTGCTGAGAGCTTCACTAAGTAGCTGAGGCTGGCTTCGAACCTGTGCGATTCTCCTGTCTCAGCCTCCCAAGCGCGGGGATTACAAGTGTGCGCCACCATGCCCGGCTCTAGCAGGATCTTAACTTACACCACAGAAAGAAATTTCAGGGCACATCAAAGAGGCCTGAGCGAGCTGGGCATAGCATGCATGGCTGTGATCCTGGTAGTTGGGAGGCCGAAACAGGAGGATAGCAGGTGTGAGGCCAGCAATAACCTAGCAAGACCCTGCTTCAAAAAAAGTTTAAAATGGGCTTGGGGGCATAGCTCAGAGGTAGTTCCCTGAAAGCGAGACATGCTTTTGGGGTCTCAGGATTCCTTTGAGGGAAGACGAGATCACGAGGGGTGGCGCTGGCCTGATGGCTGGATTCTTTTGATCACAGAGCGCAAAGCAGGTCACGGTGGTCTGGTTCTTTTGAGTCTCAGGTTGACATCATCTCATTGAAGGAGAGCAGTTGGACTGCACCCATGTCATTAGGCTTTGAGCAGTGTTTCTCAGGGCCGTTTCTTTTTTTTCTTTATAGTAGAGATTGATCCCAGGGGCGTTCTATCTCAGAGCTACACCCGCAGCCCTTTTTATTTTTTATTTTGAAACAGGGAGTAACTAAGTTGCTGAGACTAGCTTTGAACCTATGATTTGATCTCAGCCTCCCAAGTATTGGGATTATAGGTATGCACCCCCGTGCCCAGCTTCTAGGCTTTTTTTTTTTTTTTTAATCAGTCTCAAAATATGTTCCCGATGCCAGGTGTGGTGGCACACATTTGTAATCTCAGCATTCCAGAGGCTGAGACCGGAGGATCACGATTCATGGCCAGTCTCAGCTACTTAGTGAGTCCCTCTGCAACTTAGTGAGACTGTGTTTCAAAATAAAGAATAAAAAATTGGGCAGGGGTAGTAGCTTGGAGGTTGAATGCCCTGGGTTCCATCCCCAGACCTGCAAAAAATAAAAATAAAAATGTGTTCTCGAGCAGGCGTGGTGGCACATTCTTATAATCCCAGCATTGGGAGGCTGAGACAGGAGAATCAAGGCCAAGGTACAGTAATTTATCGAGACCCTGTTTCAAACTAAAAATAAAATAGGGCTGGCCTCTAGTTCAGAAGAAGATTGCCCCTGGATTCAATCTTTAGTACCAAGAAACTAAAGGTACAGTCCCTTTACCTTCCCTGTTAGTCTCTGTTCTACCTTTTTTATTTCTTCTTTTTTTGGGTGCAGTTCTGGGGATTAAACCCAGGGGCACTCTACCTCGAGCTACACCCCAGCCCTTTCTATTTTTATTTGTATTTGTATTTTTTGCAGTACTGGGGATTGAACCCAGGGGCATATTGTCTCTGAGCTACATCCCAGCCCGATTTATTTCTTATTTTGAAACAGGGTCTTGCTGAGTTTCAGAGGGCCTCACTAGGTAGTTGAGGTTGGCCTCGAACCCGATCTTCCTGTCTCAGCCTCCCAAGTACTGGGATTACAAGCGTGTACCACCACACCCAGCTGATTCGTGTGTGTGTGTGTGTGTGTGTGTGTGTGTGTGTGTGTGTGTGTGTGTGTTTTACTGGGGATGGAACCCAGAGACATTTTACCTTCAAGCTACACCCCAGCTCCATTTTTTATTCTTTATTTTGAAACATGGTCTCGCTGAGTTGCAAAGGGCCTCACTAAGTAGTTGAGGCTGTCTGCGAACTGAGATCTTCCTGTCTCAGCCTCCCAGATGCTGGGATTACAAGCACGCGCCACCATGCCCGGCTTACCCAGTTTATTCTTATTTCTTTTCTACTAACTCAGTTGAATTTAGAGGTATTGGCATCCTGGACCCTCCAGTTCCCTTCTTTTACCCCTGGCAGAGGGAGGAGTTCTCTGTGGAGGAGACAGGGCGCAGGAAGGGCCAGCACAGTTGGTTCCAGGGCTCATTGAAGCTGAACATAGGTGGGGTGCGAGGACAGTCAGGAGGGACAGGGCGTCTGATGGTGCCGGCCCATCAGTCTGTTTTCTTTGGGCTTTCATTCTAGCTTTTGTTCCGTGGGAAGGTCCTCTTCCTTTTCCCCATTTTGGAGCCTGTGGTGTAGGATGACCTTCCACCTGGCGTCTGTGTTGGGGCCGTGGGGGACAGATCTGTGCTTTGCCTGTTCTGGCTGAGAGCACCACTGCTTCCTGACTACAACATTTTAGCTTTGAAGTGGGCTCTCTAAGGGGGTGCAGCTGGAGCGTAGCCTGCAGCTCCCTCCAGTGCGGCCTGCCCTGCAGCCCTGGTGCCCACCTGCCCCTCACCTCTGTGGATGCATACCCCACCCCCAGCCCAGAAAGTTAGCCCTGCTCAGAGTAAAGGGGATGCACACCCAGCCCTCTGAGGGAGGCACTGAGCAGGAAGGGCCAATCAGCATGTTTTCTTCTGCCTCCCAGGAGCCTGCCTTCTCCGCCCCCAAGTCCTGGCTGCTGCTACTGCTGGCCACCACCAGGGTTGAGGGGCCTGCTGGGAGCTGAGCGGCGGGCCCCCTGAGCAGCCAGGTGGCTCTTCCCCCCCTGCAGGGCTACCCCAGGACCCTGCCAGCTGTGTCCACAAAGCAGAGCCTGCTCGCTGGGAGGACCAGCATCCTCCGACTTAGGCTCAGTGGCGCACACAGCCTCTTCCCCAGCCCTGAGCCTGCCCAGCTGCTGCTGGGTGTGTTGGGAGTTGCCGGGCAGTGGCCACCAGCTGTTTCTTTGATAAGAGGAGGATGTCCAGGTATCTCTGTTCCACCTGGAGCAAGGTGGAGAGGAGTAAAGGAAGAAGGGGCATGCGGCCAGGGTCAGTGGGTTGGATTAGGCTGGGAGCCCTGGAGCTCAGCTCTGCCCGGCAGGCGTGTGTGGGACCCAGGGAATGTTCTGCCCCACATGGGAGCCACTCACCAGGAATGGCCACTCAGTACATGAACTGAGTATGCTACTTAACTTTGAGTAGCCACGGGGTTGCCGGTGCTTCAAAAATCCATCTGCCATTTTATCTGTCCCTAAGAACAGGGACCAGCAGGCTTTTATGTCTTTTTCTTCTCTTGGTGATACTATAAATGGAACCCAGGGCAATTCTACCTCCAACCTACACCCCCAGTTCCATTTTTTTAAAATTTATTTTTTCTTAATTTTATTTATTTTGAAGCAGGGTCTCATTAAGTTGTTGAGGGCCTTACTAAGTAGCTGAGGCTGGCCATGAACCTGCCATCCTCCTGTCTCAGCCTCCCAAATTCAAGGATTACAAGTGTGCACCAGCATGCCTGGCTTTACATCACTTGCCAGAGAATCCTGTGGCCAAGGACCTCTGTCCTGGCCAAAAGCCAGAGTCTTTGAACTAGCTGCCCTGACTCTGTCCCCTTTTGTCTCCGCAGCCAGAGCCCGACCATGACCCTGCAGTCCACTGACACGCACACCCAGAGCAGCAGCTCCAGCTCTGATGGGGGCCTCTTTCGCTCCCGCCCTGCCCACTCGCTCCCGCCTGGCGAGGATGGCCGCGTGGAACCCTACGTGGACTTTGCTGAGTTCTACCGCCTCTGGAGCGTGGACCATGGCGAACAGAGCGTGGGGACAGCACCATAGCCTGGCCAAGAGTGCAGCCGGAGCGGGACCTTGTGTCCGGGCAGGCCAGCGCCGCAGGATGGGGTCAGCCTTTCCTGACTTGGCCTGAGCGGTGGAGTCAGTAGGCAGCCGTCTGCGGCTTGTGCCCCACCCTGTCCCACTGCCCTGGGCTGCACCCCACACAGCAGGCCGAGGCCACATCTCTTGGGCAGCTGTTTCTCAGAACCAGGGCTGCAACATGGAAGCTGCGCTGGCCTGAGGCCCCTACGGTCCCTTTAGCCCCACGCAGAAGAGTAGAAAGGCCGACCTGTGGACAGTGAGCCGAGGCCCGCAGACAGGGCTGCCCTTGCCTCTGGACACTGTTTCCCCTTGCCTCTGGACACTGTTTCCCCTTCCAGACTCAGCCCTGTGCTCCCAAGCCCACAGGGCGACCTGTTGGGGGCCTGCACCGTCGCTGGTCATCAGTGCCAAATGCTCAGGAAGGTCTGGGCAACACTGGGGCCTGCACAGCCATGGGGAACAGTCAGCTGCAAAGGCCCGGAGAGCCTGGTCCTGGGCTGCCACGGAGAGCCTGTGGGGTCCCCTCCACTGTGGGGGCAGCTGAGGCCAGTGGCCTCACCCCTGGGTGACGAGTCTGGAGTGGCTGCGGGCTTGGCTGAGAGGGGAGTGGAGGCTGGTGCTGAGGGGAAGGGGCTCTTGGAGCCCCAGCTGCCCAGGAAGGCCACAGACAGATGGGGAAAGATTACCCAGCCGGGCCTCGAGACCTTTTCTCTTTCTCTTTCTTTCTTTCTTTCTTTCTTTCTTTCTTTCTTTCTTTCTTTCTTTCTTTCTTTCTTTTTTGGTATAGTACTGGGGAATGACCCAGAGGCATTCTACCTTTGAGCTACACTCCCAGCCCAATTTCTTTTTCTTATTTGGAAATGGAGTCTCAGTAGGTTGACGAGAGTCTCGCTACTTGCTGAGGCTGTCCTTGAACCTGCAATCCTCCCGTCTCAATACTGGATCCCAGGCTAGGTGAGATTCGTGCCACCACCCCTGGCTAGGTGAGACCATTTCCCCCACGCTCTCTGCCTCCAGTGATGAGGGGAGCCACCCTGACTGCTGTTCCCACTCAGAGGAGGGAGCAGGCCCAGAACTTGCTCCCAGCCCAAGTCACGCCATCCGTGGCGGGGCCAGAGCTGAAGCCACAGGGGCCTTTTCATTGGAATCAGCCAGCCCTCCCCATCCGCCCTCCTCCGTGGTACAACAGCAGCTGGCCAGGACCAGCCACCATGGAGCAGTCAAAGGCCAGTCCGTACCTGCTCGCCACGCCTGCAAATAGTGTGGGGAGTTGCAGGTTTCCCGGAGAAGCCTAGCAGGACCCTGGGAAGGGGGAGCTCTGCAGCAAGCCTGCTGCCCTCCACTGTGAAGCCATCTCTGCCCTGCGGGGGAACAGACTTCAACTCGGCACAGAGGCTGGGGAACAAAGGGGATTTTCTCCCAGGAACATCTCTGATACTGTTTGGTCTCCAGAAACAATGGCGTTTTCTAGTGCAGTGAAGTGGTACATGGTGGTATGTGCGTGGTGGCATTAGTGGCGTGTTTAACACCACATCTGTCCCACGAGGCCCTCTCCCTGGGAGCTGGCCACTGCCTCCTGATCTGCTTGGAGGCTGGTAAGCGATGGTCTGCTGGAACCCCAGCACTCTGACTGCGTCGCTGGGCGCCACTGTCCTGACACCGAGGGTGAGACCCCGGCCTGCTTCAGCCTCGCCCCGCAGTCCAGCTCCCGGGCTGTGGGCAGTGCTGGCTGTGAGCTGTCCTCAGTCCCCCTGAGTGAAGCCCTGGGCTGGTGTGTGGGTGGTGCTGCAGCTGCCCAGGCTGGGGTCAACAGGGCAGGGCCTCGCCCTCACTGGCTAGTTTGTTTACTTGGCTTTGTTTGGGTAAAGGACATGCTATAAATACTAGCCCATACCGTGCCTCTTCCTGCTGAGACTTAACTCATCACTCTGAGAGTGCGTCCACCACAGACTGAAAGGCCACCTAAGAAGGAAGCCAAGCTCCGCCTGGTGTGGCCAGAGGGTCCCAGGCACCACTCCCTCTGTTGGGCAGGGCTCTGCAGGGAGAGCCTCCTTTCAGGATCTGTCCCTCCACTCACCTGGCTGTGCCTCGGGTGTCCCTAAACACTCCTACGGCCACGGTACGGGCCCAGCCCCCCGAGGGGAGTGGGAAGCGCATGTTCTGAGGGCTAACGGCACAGGTGCAGGCCTGGGCCTGGTCGTAGAAGGCCACCCTCGGGCCGGGCTGGCCCCTGGTGACACCTACTCTGCCCTAGGCGTGCGGCGGGCACTGCCCTGGGGGCTCCCTGCCCCTGGTGTCGCTTAGCTCCTGGCAGGCGGTTCTGAGGGAGCATGGCGGGCATCGTTTGAGCCCTGGGGTCCTTTGATGGATGTCACATGTGGAACAGTGACAGGAAGAGCTTGGGAATCTGAGGACTTGAGGAAGAGTCAAGACTGGGAGAACACCCCACGGCCCCGAGCCCTGTCCCAGGCAGCCTCTGGCTGACACTGGGCCCTCCCTAGGCTTGGACCAGTGGGGAACACCCAGCGCCCTGAGGCCAGGTCAGCTGCCCTTGAAGGTGTCCAGGCCCCTTCTGGAACTCAGTCTGAAGTTTGGCCAAGACCATGGCCTATATCAGACCAGACGACCAGCCTCTTGGGGCCTTTGTGTGTCCAGGCTGAGGCAGATGGGCATTGGGAAGGTCCCCAGGGTGCTGGCTTTGCCACTTTTGTGGGCCTGTTTTGGGCCTCTGATTTTCTCACGAGTCAGCCCTTCCATGGGGCTGTGGGCTCCCAGAGGCCTCCGTGGTGGGGACCCCACTGGTGGCAGTCCTAAGAAGACACCTGGCTGGAGGACTCTGGCTCTGCAGTCTGATTTCTTATTGCCTTCCATTGCTCAGGTTTCAGCCCCAATGCTACCCCCCAATCCCCCTGGGGGGGCCTCCCCCAACCCAGTTCTCTTTGCGAGATCTCGCTGGCTGAACCTCAGCAAAACCTTAGTGAAACCCTTTGCAACTCAGTGAGAATCTGTTTCAAAATATAGGATAAAAAATAGGGCTGGGGTGTAGCTCAGAGGTAGAGCACCCCTGGGTTCCATCCCCAGTACTGCAAAAAAAAATTTTTTTTTTATATGTATATGTAACTGGGGACTGAACCCTGGAGCATTCTACCTCTGAACTATACCCACAGCCCAGTTTTATCTTTTTTGTCTAAGTTGCTGAGGGCCTTGCTCAGCCTCTCAAGTCCTGGGCTCACAGGCGTGCGCCGCCACACCTGGCTCCCAGCAGACATCTCTTGCTTCTCCCTCGCCCAGGATCCACTCTGCAAGAGCAAGGGCTTTGTGAATCCAGCCCCAGAGTCGACGCCAGGCCTGCGATGTCCGTCACAGGGCTGTGATTGGAGGAGTCAGAAGGCATGGGCCTGTGCTCGCGCAAGGTACTTGAACGGGTCACAGAAGAGTGTCTCTGGCAGAGGGCCAGAGGAATTCTCAGGGGGGGAAACTCGGTTTAGGACCAGCAGGGTCCTTGACATCTTTGAGGGAAAAGAACTTAAGCCCTGTCAGTAGAGGCATAAGGATATATTTAGGAAAACAAGGAGCACATCTCCAGAGTAAAAGGCGCATTCTTGGGGTTCCCAGCTCCTCTTTTAAAGAAAACTGGGTGGGGTGGGGTGGGAAGGTATGAGGCATGGGCTCAGCTGCTGATCTCTAGACTGTAGTGACCTGGTCATTCTCCATAGATAATGCTGGAAAGTCCTCTAAGGTAAACCGAGCGTGGTAGTGCATGCCTATAATCCCAGTACCCAAGAGGCCAAGACAGGAGGACCACAGGTTCAAGACCAACCTTGGCAACTTAGCAAGGCTCTTGGCAACCTAGCAAGATCGTGTTTCCAGGTAAAAATACGGATGGAGGTATAGCTTGGAGGTAGAATGCTTCTGGGTTCAATCCCCAGCACTACACACACAAGTTCCCCCAACATGCAGTTTCTCAAAATGTCAGCTTTCTCTTTGCTTAAACTATTTATTGGTGGTATAATTAAAACTGCACCAAGTAGCTTTATAACTTCCCCCCAGATCTCTGAGTGGCAGGCCTATGAGAGAAACTGGCTTGCAGAGCAACAGGCCTAGAAAAGGATGCAGAAATTCTGAATTAAAGTTACATTTCAAGCCAGGCGTGGTGGCGCACGCTTATAATCCCAGCATTTGGGAGGCTGAGACAAGAGGATTGAGGACAGCCTCAGCTACTTAGTGAGGCCCTCTGCAACTCAGTGAGACCCGGTTTCAAAATAAATAATAAAAGGGCAGGGGGTGTAGCTCAGAGGTCGAATGGCCCTGGGTTCCATCCCCAGACCCACCCAAAAAAAAAAAATTACATTTCAAAGCGGGGCATGGTGGCACACACTTGTATTCCCTGCGCTTGGGAGACTGAGACAAGAGGATTACCCAGGTTTGAAACCAGCCTCAGCTACTTAGTGAGGTGCTCAGCAACTTAGTGAGACCCTGTTTCCAAATAAAATCAGGCTGGGGGTTTAGCCCAGAGGTAGAATGCATCTGGGTTCAATCTCTAGTGCCACATTATAAAACAACAACAGGCTAACAGTGCTGGATGTGATAAAGCAGGCCTGTAATCCCAGTACTTGGGAGTCTGAGACAGGAAGATCATAGGTTCGAGGCCAACCAGCAGCTTAGTAAAACCCTATGTCAAGCCGGGCGTGGTGGCGCACGCTTTTAATCCCCACGCTTGGAAGACTGAGACAGGAGGGTCGCACAGGTTCGAAGCCAGCCTCAGCTACTTAGTGAGGCTCTCAACAACTTAGTGAGACCCTGTTTCCAAATAAAGTATAAAATAGGTCTGGGAGGATAGCCTGGAGGTAGAAAGCCTCCGGGTTCCACCCCAGTACCACCAAAAACAACAAAAAAAAGAAAACCTATCTCAAAAAATAAAAGGGTCTGGGGTTGTAGCTGAGAGGTAAAAGGCCCCTGGGTTCCATCTCCAGTATAAAAAAAAAAAAATACTAAATGACACACTGAATTAATATACAACCCAGCAATATAACTTTTGAACATTTCTCCAAAAGAATTAAAATCAGTCTCAAGCAGACATGCATAATTTTCTTTCTTTTCTTTCTTTCTTTTTTTTTTTTTTTTTTTTTTTTTTTTTTTTTTGTAGTACTGGGGATTGAACCCAGGGGCATGCTACCTTCAAGCTACACCTCCAGCCCTCTTTCATTTTTTTTTATTTTGAAACAGGATCTCACTAAGTTGCAGATGGCCTCACTAAGTAGCTGAGGCTGGCTGTGAATTTGGCAATCATGTCTCAGCTTCCCACGTACTGGGATTACAAGTGCATGCCACCACACCAGGCTATATTTATTTTTATTATTTTTTTCGGTACTAGGGATGGAACCCAGGGGCATTCTACCTCTGAGATACACCCCCTGCCCCCTTTTTTATTCTTTATTTTGAAACAGGGTCTCACTGAGTTGTGAAGGGCCTCACTTACTTTCCCCTGAGGCTGTCTGCAAACCAGGATCCTCCTGTCTCAGCCTCCCAATACTGGGATTACAAGTGTGCATCACCACTCCTACTTTGAAACAAGGTCTCGCTAGGTTTGTGGGGTGATCCCTCAGCTCAGGAACTCAGGGTCTGCAGGGTTCTTGGCTAAAAGGACGAAAAAGAATTTCAGCACATGCCAGTCAGAGACATGGACAGAGGTTTATTTGAGGGAAAGGGGAGGAAATAGACATTCAAGAGAGAATGCGGGCCACCTCGAGAGCAGGAAGGCATGTTGGGGGTTCGGGGCTCTTCATGACTGGTAGGCTAGAGGAGGGGTGTGAGGATAAGCTCAGTCCGCTAGTCCCCAGGCAGTTTATGGGGCAGGTGGTCTGGTCAGCCTTAGGGTCCTCAGGCTGATTGGGGTCCTCATTAGCTGATTGACAAACTGGAGTGTTCTAAATTAGAGTTTTCTCGGAACATCGATCTGCCTTATTATCAATGCACAGAGCAATTATAGTTTCTTTTAGTTATCTCGAGGATCTACAGGTATCCCAGGAATTTGGGAGTCAGGCCTGGGAAAGAACTGGTTTGTGGACTAGAGGCTGAAGCACTTCAGCTCCAGGTTCTTAGATTAAAGTTCTATTTTACTCTCCCTTCCTGTCTCCTTTCTGCCTGCTTATTTCCTCTCTCCTACATCAGGTTGACGAGAGTCTAGCTACTTGCTGAAGCTGTCCTCCAACCTGAGATCCTCTTGTCTCAGACTCCCAAATACTGGGCTTACAAGGTGTGCTCCCCCATGCCCGGCTCATGCATAATCTTCACCATAGCCAGGAGGTGGGAATGTCCAGCCATGGGTGCGTGAAATGCGGTCCAGGCATACGGTATGCTGGGCCTCGCCAGCCTTAAGAGAGGATGGAAATTCTGACACAGGCTTCACACCGTGAGCGTGGGGGACATCGTCCAGCCATAAGCAAAGCCTGTGCGCCTCTACCCCCGTGAAGGACCTACAGTAGTCAGATTTAGAAACCAAAATAGACCCGGGTCAGTGCCCAGAGGGTCAGTGCCCAGAGGGGCGGGCATGGATTTTGTTTAAGGGTTTTGTTTAATGGGTGTGGAATTCATTTTGCAAAACAAAGGAGTTCTGGAGCCTGCTGTGGTAGCTCGGCTGTAGTCCTGGTGCTCGGGAGGCTGAGATGGGGAGGGCAGGTGCTGTGCTGGACTCAGAAATTGGTGGAGGTAGAATGTCACTGGGTTCAATCCCCAGGGTCCCCCTCCCCGCCAAAAATAAACACAGGAGTTCTGGAGATGGGTGGGACTGTGCACCAATGTGAATGGAAGTACTGCCCCTGTGCTACACGCGTAACTTTTTTTTTTTTTTTTTCAGTACTGGGGATGGAACCCAGGGGCATTCTACTTCCGAGCTACACCCCCAGCCCTATTTTTTATTCTTTATTTTGAAACAGGGTCTCACTAAGTAGCTGTGGCTGGCCGCAAACCACGATCCTCCCACCTCAGCCTCCTGAATGCTGGGATTACAAGTGCGCCACCATGCCCGGCTTAACATGGTAAATTTTATGTTGTGTTTATTTTACTCTTTTTTCTGGGGATTGAACCCAGAGGCTCTCTACCACAGAGCTACGTCCCCAGCCGTTTTTATTTTTTCACTTGAGACAGGGTCTTACTAATCGCCCAGGCTAGTGTCAAACTTGTGATCCTGCTGTCTCAGTCTCCAAGTAGCTGGAATCACGGGCAGGTGTCATGGCACCCAGGGTATCACAGTTTTATTTTTTAATTTTGCTACTCAGTGTGTTTAGATTTGTTTGGCCAGTTACTGGTGGCCAAAGACCTGGAAAGCTGAGGAGCCTGCACAGCAGGGTCCTGTCCAGGTCTGTTCCAGCCAGGGCCTCCCAGGGTGGGGCGGTACACAGAGAAGGATGCAGGGGAAGCCAGGCCCGCTGAACTGCGGCCCAGGTCACCAGGCCCCAGACCGCTCCTCCTGGGCACCTGCCGCCTGCGTGTGGCAGAGTGAGCAAGGCCCCTCCATCCGCCAATTTGAATTTTTATTGGTTCCACTACCTTATTATTCATTTGTAAATTTGCTCTGGTTTTAATGTTGGAAGCAAATATAAGCACCTGAGGTTTATACCTGGTTGAGTGTCTGTTCCTATTTAAGAAGCAGTATACTAAACGTGATCAAAGACAACCCCAGGACTGTGAGAATTTTTCAAAGAATGCTCCCACTCCTTGCGCAGTTTTGCAGAATGCTGAGGTTTGGCCTCTGGGTCTGCCTCCCTTGAGCAAGGTCACCTCTGACTGTCCCAGGGGGCTGGCATCCAGGGAGGAGAGATTGAGTCCCTGTAGGTGGCAGAACCAGGAAAGGCTTCCAGGTGGAGGCATCTTCCAGCCTGTAGCAGGAATTGAGAAGTAGGAGGTAGGAGCAGGATGGACGCATTGTAGGGGGCACCAGCCCGGCCTGGGGGGCGCTGAGGGGCCTGGCTCTGCCCTGGGATGTACCCGGAACCAGACTCTGAGTCATTTTCAGGGGCAGGTAACCAGGGGGCCCTGGGAGCCAACCCCACTACTGGGCCTCTCCACACCCACACAGACCTGGTCCTGGTGGGCGCCCCTTCCCCAGCCCTGCCCAGCATTACTCCTCCACTGGCCGCCACATCTGCCTGCGTCCACATGCACGGCCAGCAGATGTCCACTCGCTCCCCTGGCCTGTGTGCACTGAGCACCTAGGTGTGCCCGGCAGATAAATAAGAGATGAGAGGCCCTGCCCAGGAGACACAACAAACACAGAACCAGAAGCCGGTTTGTTTGTTTGTTTGTTTGTTTGTTTGTGGTACTGGGGCTTAAATCCAGGGACATTCTACCTCTGAGCTGCACCCCTAGTCGTGTGTGTGTGTGTGTGTGTGTGTGTGTGTGTGTGTGTGTGTTACTGGGGATGGAATCTAGGGTCCTATTACCTCTGAACTATGCCCCAACCCTATTTTATTTTTTATTTGAAATGGGTCTGCAGTATCAGGAGCTGCCTGTGACCATCGATGCCCCTTCTTGTCCCCAGGACCCAGGAGGCTTGGAGCATGTAGGGAGGCGGGCAAGGATGCAGGAGGGAGGAGGGAGGAGGGCTTCCCTCAAGCAGGCACTCCCTGCCCCAAGCCAGGCTCCGCCCCAGGGCCCCTAAGGCACCTGGTGGGGCTGGCTCCCAGCGCTCAGTAGCCCAGGTCCTTCCAGTCTCCCCAGCTGTGCCTCCACATCTGATGAGTAGAGATGGTCCCCAGAGGTGGCAGGTGGAGCGGATCCTCAGGAGGATTCATCTTCTACTGGGAACAATAGGATTTGGGAGGGGGATAGGGAGAAGGGGGTTGGTATTGAGGATTGAACCCCAGGGCATTCCACCTCTACACTACACCCCAGCCCTTTGCATTTTTTATGTTGAGACAGGCTGTTCCTAAATTACCCAGGCTAAATCAGGCGTGGTGGCGCATGCTTGTAATCCCTGTGCTTGGGAGGCTGAGACAGGATGATTACACAGGTTTGAAGCCAGCCTCAGCTACTTAGTGAGGCTCTCAGCCACTTAGACCTTGTATCCAAGTAAAATATAAAATAGGTCTGGTAATATAGCCTGGTAGTAGAAAGCCTCTGGGTTCTGCCCCCAGTAGAACCCAAAAAAGAAGGAAGGAAGGAAGGAAGGAAGGAAGGAAGGAAGGAAGGAAGGTTGGTTGCCCAGGCTGGCAGCTTTGCACCCCTTGAAGGGGATGTTTTCTCTCCATCTTTTAGGGGTCTTTGGGAATCCCAGTGCTTAAGAGGCTGAGACAGGAGGACCACAGTTCACAGACAGCCTCAGCTACTTAGGCCCTTTGCAACTCAGTGAGACCCTGTTCCAAAATAAAGAATAAAAATTAGGGTTGGGGGTATAGTTGGGAGGTAGAATGCCCCAAGGTTTCATCCCCAGTACCACAAAAAAGTACTTTCTGTAAGGGGTCTTTGAGCCTCAGAATTAAGCAGACACAGGCTAGATTAGCTGGAGAAAAACACACACTTCATTGATGTTTTACCGGACTTGGGAGACCTGAAAAGGAAATGAAGACCTAAAGAAGTGGCAGAACTTAGCCAGGCGTGGCGGTGACGCTTATGATCCCAGTACTCGGGAAGCTGAGACAGGAGGATTGCTGGTTCAAAGCCAGCCTCAGCAATTTAGTGAGGCTCTCTGCAACTCAGTGAGACCCTGTTTCAAACCAAAAAATAAAAATAGTGCTGGGAACCAGGCGTGGTGACACACGCTTGTAATTCCAGCATTCTGGAGGCTGAGACAGGAGGATTACGGTTTGCAGACAGCCTCAGCTTCTTAGTGAGGCCCTCTGCAACTCAGTGAGACCCTGTTTCAAAATAAAGAAAGAAAGAAAAAAAAAAGGCTGGGGATGTAGCTTGGAGGCAGAATGCTCCTGGGTTCAATCCCTAGTTCTACACACAAAAAAATTAAAAGAAAAAGAATAAAATAGGGCTGGGGGTGTCGTTCAAAGGTAGAATGCCTCTGGGTTCTATCCCCAGTACCAAGAAGAAGAAAAGGAAGACGGAGGAGGAGCAGCACCTAAATACAGCAGGTGGAACAGAGAGGAAGTTGTACCAAAGAAACTCATTGGTGGGGATGCGAAAGGACAGTGAGGTTACTTAACAAGGTCTGTTTGTGTCGACTCTTGACCTCAAGGCTGGGGGTTTAGGTCTGTGGTAGCCTAGCATGTGTGAAGTCCTGGGTTCAAGCCCAGCATCACACATACACACACACACACACACACACCTTTCATTTCAACTTTCCTGGGTTCAAGCCCAGCATCACACACACACACACGCTAAGTATGGGGCCCGCGGGGTGTGATGGCGAATGCCCGTACTCCTAGTACTCGGAAAGCCAAGACAGGAGGGTTGTGGTTCCAGGCCAGCATCGGCAGCTTAGCGAGGCCCTTAGCCATTAGTGAGACCCTGTTTTAATAAGTAAAATAAGACTAGTGATATAATGCAGAGGTAGAAGGCCCCTGGGTTCGATCCTCAGTACAAAAAAATTAAAAAGACTCAAACCCAGGAGCCTAACGGCTTCTCTGAGATGCAGAGAGCATGTCAGAAAGGTGGAAGTGGACAGCAGTCAGAACCCGCCCGCGGTGCCCGGGCAGAGCGGCCACCCTCTAATGGTAGTGCCAGTGGCGCATGCTTGTGCACGCAGCCCTGGGCCTTCGAGCTCTGCTTGGCACGCTCCTCCTCTGCACTCTGCCCCCCCTCGTGCCCCCCGCCATGCTGAGCTGAGCCAGAGAGGTTATGGGACCTGCCCGGGCTGCCAGCGGAAGCAGGACTCAGATCCGCTCTGCCCACCACCCTGTGGACTCTGCAGTAAGCCGAGTCTGGGCCCCTGTCCTCCCTGTGTCCTGGGTCATCAGATCTTTCTGACCTCTGGCCTCTACCCAGGAGAAAATGGCCACCCCAAGATCGCCCAAGGCTCGGCTGGACATGTCCTGCTGGCTGCAAGGTCCAGGTCCAGGGACTGTGAGAGGCGAGGCCAGGTCCCATCCTCCGAGCCCTGCGTGCTGCTGCTGGGCTCCTGGTAACAGAGAGTATCTAACACCCCAGACAGGCCACTCTGACTGGTTTTCCCATTCGGGGAGCCCCTCCCTTTGGGGGGCTTCTCTCCCTCTTGTAGGGCTCATTGGCTTTGGGAGAAATTGGTGTGTCACTGAGGCACTGGGCCCAGGCAACTCCTGGGTAGTGACAGGACCCCGCTGGGCGGCGAGGCCGGGCAAGGCCCAGGGGTGGCCGGCACCTCTCCTCAGTAGAGCTCGAGGACTTTAGGAGTAGCAGTTGCGACTGACAGCACGTGGCTGGGGCTCCTCCGACGCCAGGGTCCCCAGGGCCCACAACGTGTTCTGCGTCTCTACCCCTTTCCTGTTCTCTTTATGGTAGACTCCCGCTCACCTTTTAGTTGTCTGCAAGAGGCATTCTTTATACTTCATAGATAAGGACCCCGGTTAGGAGACCGCAGGTTTCCACGGGGTGGGAGAGTTGCCGGCGCCCTTGAGTATACCGAGGAACACTGGGAAGGCTCCCGGCCCTTACTCCTCTGGGCCTGCCCCTCCTGGGCCCTGGCCACTCCGCTCCCAGTCCCCGGGGGGCCTTGTCAGTCCCTGTTGTCAGCCTCTTCCAGTGTGACAATACTCCAAGGGCCTGCCTGGGCTTTGCTGGGGCACCGTGCCCTGCCCCGCCTTGGGCCTCTAATCCTGGGACACTTCCTCCCCGCCTGGCCTTCCAGGTTCTGAGCATATGTCTCCGCATACTGATGCTCCCTGGGGTCAGTGAGGAGACCAGGGTACGTCCTTCTCCCTCGTCCACCCCTGAGAAGCCTCAGGAACTGCCCGCTGGCCGCCCCAGCCCGACACAGGCTCTGGAGTTGTACCAGGCTCTGCACTCACGAGCTGTGTCGCGTTGGAGAGGCTGTTTAACCTCTCTGCGATTCAGTGTCCTCATCTAAGAAATTGGGAGAAGTGCGGGTGTGGTGGCGCACACCTGTGATTCAGACAGGAGGTTTGCAGGTTCTAGGGCAGCCTCAGTGACCTAGTAAGACTCTGTTTCAAAACAAAACAAAAAGGGCTGGGGGTGGGGTGTTACTCAGAAGTAGAATGCCCCTAGTTCAATTCCTGTACCTCCCCCAAAAAAAAGAAAAAAGAAAAAGATAAGGCCGGGCATGGTGGCACACACTTGTAATCCCTGCGTGCTTGGGAGGCGGAGACAGGAGGATTGCACAGGTTCGAAGCCAGCCTCAGCTACTTAATGAGGCTCTCAGCAACTTAGTGAGACCCTGTTTCCAAATAAAGTATAAAATAGGTCTGGGAGTATAGCCCGGAGGTAGAAAGCCTCTGGGTTCCACCCCAGTACCACCAAAATAAATAAATAAATAAATAAATAAATAAATAAATAAATAAATAAAACAAATTTAAAAAAAAGAAAAAGCAATTGTGAGCTGGGCGTGGTGGTGCATGCTTGTAATCCCAGCATTCAGGAGGCCGAGACAGGACGATATCAGTTTGCAGACAGCCTCAGCTACTTAGTGAGGCCCTCCGAAACTTAGTGAGACCATGTTTCAAAATAAAAAATAAAAAATAGGACTGGGGGTGTCGCTTGGAGGTAGAATGCCCCTGGGTTCCATCCCCAGACCTGAAAAAAAAAAAAGGAGCACATGAGATGCTTCTGCCCCAGGCACTCAGCCCATAACTGCAGCAACTTGTTCAGTCCCCGCAGCCCCCCGAGGGGTCCTGTGGTTACTCTCCTCACTTCCCAGGTGAGGGGTGAAGGCACAGAGAGGCCAACGGCCTGGCTTGAGGGCACACAGTTTCTTGGGGCAGGTGGGATTGGGCCGGGCCGTCTGCCCTGGTGGCTGCCCTGCCACAGGCCCGGCTGGCCTCTCTGTGTCGCTGCGGGGTGTCCGCCCTGCGGTGTTCTTAGCATCAGGGTCCTTCTGGACCCCACACTCCGTCTGCTTCCCCAGGGCCCTCTCCCCATCCAATTCCTTCTCTTTCTAATTATGACGTGATACTTATAATAGGCTGTACTTTTTATTTTTTTTATTTTTTGTAGTACTGGAGATGGAACCCAGGGCCATTCTACTTCCAATCTATGCCCCCAGCCCTTTTTTAAAATTATTTATTTATTTATTTATTTATTTATTTATTTATTTTTGTGGTACTGGGGTGGAACCTAGGGGCTTTTCTACCTCTGGGCTATATTTCCAGATATTTTATACTTTATTTGGAAACAGTCCCACTAAGTAGCTGAGGCTAGCTTCAAACCTGTGTGATCCTCCTGTCTCTGCCTCCCAAATACTGGGATTACAAGCGTGCACTACCATGCCCACCCCAGCCCTATTTTTTTATTCTTTATTTTTAAACAGGGTCTCGCTTAGTTACAAAGGGCCTCACTAAATAGCTGAGGCTGTCCGTGAACTGTGATCCTTCTGTCTCAGCCTTCCAAATGCTGGGATTACAAGCATGTGCCACCATGCCAGGCTCCCCCCAGCCCTTTATAGCTTTATTTTATTTTATTCTGGTGCTGGAAATTAAACCCAGAGGCATTCTACCTCCAAGCTACACCCCTAACCTTATTTTTAGATTTTCTTATTTGGAAACCGTCTCACTAAGTTGATGCGAGCCTCACTGAGTTGTTGAGGCTGATTTCAAACCTGAGATCCTCCTGTCTCCACTTCCCGAGTACTAGGATTACAGGCCTGCACCGCCGTGTTGGGCTTGGCTTCTCTTTAATTTTTCACCAAGGTGTTACTAAACTGCCCAGGAGGGGCTTAACTTCCCATCCTCCTGTGTCAGTCTCCTAAATAGCTGGGATTACAGGCGTGGCGGCCACACCCGGCGTTAATCTGTGTTTATTCACAGTTCTGTACTGTGTGTGGGTGAGGATTTTTTAACTAGCATACGTTGGGGCCCCGGGCCTTTCCAGGCCCCACTTCCTGTAGTTCCTGGAGCAGCTTGCCGCAGTGGAGTGAGCAGGGCTGGCAGGCTGTGTCACCCGGGTGTAGGATCGCAGGGCAAATGGGAGAGCGAGTGGCTGGGATGGAAGGGTCAGGACCATGTTGTAGGAGCCTGTGGAACCTGAGGAGTGCAGGAGGGATGGAGGAACGGGCTTGCTCTGGCAGGTCCAGGTAGCGGGTCCTAGGAATTCTCGTGGCCCCAGCTGCCCCAGGATCACAAGAGCTGGGGGGGTGTGAGCCCAGTGACACGGGTGGGCGGCGAGGCCCAGAGGCCCCTCCCAGGTCACAGTGTGAGGGCCTATGACCAGCATCTGACATTCCCACAGCCTCAGCTCGGGAGGGGTTAAAGGCCAGTGCTGAGCTCTGGCTGAGCCTGGCTGCTGACTCCGGCCCCTGGATGGAGAGTCGGCCCTGTAGCCTTTCTCTGGCTGACTCCAGATTTTTATTTTTTATTTTTTAATGGTATTGAAAATTAATCCCAGGGATATTCTACCTCTGAGCCACAACACCCTTAGCCCTAATTCACTTTTTTTTTTTTTTAAACTGGAAACAGGGTCTTGCTAGGTTGCTGAGAGCCTCACTAAATTGCTGAGGCTAGCCTTTAACCTGCAATCCTCCTGCCTCAGTCTCCCAGGTACTGGGGTCACAGGTGTGTACCACCATGCCCAGCTTGACCCCAGATTTTGTGGGTGAATTTCTCCCCTCTTCCAGTTCTGTCCACTGGCCAGGCTCCAGCTAGACAGCGCTGACCCCTGACCAGGGCTTCTAGCAGTACTCTGGGTACTCTATAAGTTTTCAGTGATGAAATGGACCAGAGACACTGACCCCTCACAGGCCACCTCTGGGCCTGTGATTTTGGGGCTCAGATAAATGAAGACAAACTGGATGTTCTCAAGGTTGCCTTCCAGGCCCGGCACCCCACCCACCTGCCTGTGGCCGTCAATTGCCAGGTGAGGATTTGGCATAGAGGTCTCGAGAATGGACCCTGACCTTCACCCCCACCCCCGCCCCCGCCAGCCTGAGCCGAGGCTGCCATTTGGGGAGTGTGCATGGCCGTTGCCCCCCACTCCTTCCTGCCACTTGGCCAGGGCAAGCACCCGGTGTGGACGGAGCAGGGCTCTGGGGTGGTGGGCACTGGGTTCCCGGCCCGCCCTCCCTGCTGTGGCCCTATAGATACTGTTGTGGTATGACTTTGTGGGGAGTGCCCAGCAGGATTCTGTGGTCTCAGGAGTGTACCCTGAGTGTGCACATGGGTGTAGACAGGTTGTACAACTATGAGATGGTGTGTGTTGTGTAACACTGAGTGGGGGACCAGAGGGTGCGCTGGCAGGCAGAGTATGGGGCCTGCTACCTGTGCGTCCCCAGGGCCTCAAGCCTGGCGCACGGGCCTGGCTCTGTCGTCTCCTCCCCAGGGCCTGCTGGGCCCTGTGTGACTCAGGCGGTTCCCTCCAGCACAGGAGGCACCTCCCGGGCCGGCCAGGAGCAGCGGGAACTCAGCCCAGCTCTCAGCTCCGGGGCATCCTGGGAGCTGCGGGTCCTCAGCCCGCCCCCCATCTTCTGGCATGCCCAGCCCTCACCTGCGCGCACCCGTGCTCTCCTGCCCCATAGTGCCGGTCCCATAGTGCACCTGAGGAGAAAGACGCGGACCCAGCGCAGAGGGCGCGGGCAGGCCGGGGCCTCACTCGCGGGCGAAGGCCCCGCTGGACACGGGTCCACAGCTTTACTCATTCTCCAGGGCGAGGTTGAGGCGCGGATGCTGCTGCATCCATGCGGGGTCCAGAGAGCAAGGGGCAAAGTCGACCAGGCACAAGGCAGCACAAGTGGAGTCTGAGCTAGCCATCAGCAACGAACCCGAGGACGCGCGGAGGCCTGGAGGCGAGGGCTGACACGCGGGTGTGTGGGGACGGGCGGCAGTGAGGACACAGGGACGTTCACCTTGGAGGAACAGGCTGCTCTCAGGCGTCCAGCAGCCTAATCCTGTAATCATGGCTTCCCACGACCCTTACACCTTCCTTCCTTCCTTTCTTTTCTTTTTTTTTTTTTTGGCGGGATTGGGGATGGAACCCAGGGACATTTGACCTCCAAGCTACACCCTCAACCTTATTTTTTGTTCTTTTCTTTTTTTGTTCTTTTGTTTTGAAACAGGGTCTCACTAAGTTTCAGAAGGCCTCACTAAGTAGCTGAGGCTGTCTGCAAACCATACAATTGTGCGCCACCACGCCTGTCTTTTATTCTCTATTTTGAAACAGAGTCACAAAGCGTGCGCCACCACACCTGGCTTTTATTCTCTTTTTTTTTTTGTTGATATTTTAGCTAAATCTTAATTTAATAAAAATCCAATTTATTTTAAGTGAAGGATACCTTGACATAATTACTTGGGAGTTTCTTTTTTTTTTTTTTATTGGTGCACTGTATTCATACATCATAGTGGGATACAAACTTTTGTAGACATACATGCACACTTTTCCCAGGCAGCCCCCACCCGATCCCCACCCCATTCTCTCCCTATCCCTCCCTCCCATGCTTGGCTTAGTAGTTGACATCTAGTATTATGGCAATTTATCTAAAATTAAAAATGATAATCTCACAGAACGGTTTCATTTGTCTGATACCAAGCTTTTGATGACTTAAAGATAACATTTCAATATTCCTTTTTGCTTTCTTTCTTACCAGAGAATATTTTTTTTCTATTTTTTAGTATTCTCTGTTTTGAAACAGAGTCTCACTAAATTGCGAGGGCCTCACTAAGTAGCTGAGGCTGTCTGCAAACTACTATTCTCCAGCTTTAGCCTCCCAAGCACTGGAATTACAAGCCTGCGCCACCACGCCAGGCCCCTGAGACCTTTCCAAGCAAATGTCTCCCACGCCCTGCCTTTGCTCATGCTGTTCCGCAGCCTGGGTGCTGTTCCCACTTTTGTTAACCCAGATCGGCCTCAAGTTTGCAGGCCTGGTGGAGCTGCTGCCCCACGGTCCTCGGCTTCCAGGCAGCCCTGCCTCTTCGTCTCTGCCGTCTACCAGCTCTTTACCTGTCCCCCCATCCCTGCCGGTCCAGGCTCTCCTGGGAACAGGGACAAGTCGGGCACTTATCTATCCCCCAAACAGCCTAGAGTACATGGCCCGGCCATCAGCAGGTGCTCAATAAATGAATGGTGGTGCACACTTGTCATTCCAGTGCTTAGGAAGCTGAGGAAGATTACAGGCTCGAGGCCAGTCTTAGCAACTCAGTAGGCCCCTGTCTCCAAATAAAAAAATAAGCTCTCTGCAACTTAGACCCTGTTTCAGAATGCCTTTGGGTTCAATCCCTAGTACCTAAAAAAAAAAAAAAAAAATCAGGCCTGGTGACGTACATCTGCAATCCCAGGACTTGAGAACTGAGATGGGAGAATCACAGAATTTTGCTAAGTTTGAGAGTAACCTCAGGAACTTAGCAAGAGCCGGTTTGAAAAAATAAAATAGGGCTGGGGGTATAGCCAGGAGGTAGAATCCTCCTGGGTTCAATCCCCAGTTCTGCAAATAAAGAATGATTTACCCACATATACAAATGCCCACCTTCCTCTCTGAGCCACTGGGAGAGGGTGCTGCGGGTGGGGCAGGAGGACTCTCCCCTGATGGCCAGAACACTGGCTCTGCGTGAGGCTCAGCCATCGAGTCGACTCTGCCAATCCCGTATTCATATCCTCCCTCTGTCTCTCTCTCTCTCTGTGGTGCTGGGGATTGAATGTAGGAGCGTTCTACCTCCAAGCTACACCCCCAGACCTTTTTTTTTTTTTTATTTTGAAACAGAGTCTTGCTAAGCTGCTAAGGCTGGCCTTGAACCTGTGATCCTCCTGTCTCAGCCTCCCAAGTACTGAGTTACAGGTGTGCACCACTGCGCCTGGCTGCCAAGCTCTTCTTCCTGTGCTGTAGCCTCTGCACCAGGATGTCCTGTGTGTGTGGCCTGCCCGGGGAAGGCAGAAGGCCAGGGTGGCACCGCAGGGGCTGGAGATGGAGCAGGTACCTGCGTCTTCTGGGCACAGCGGCCAGGGCCAGCTCTGCAGGCAACACACAGCACAAAGGGTACCTGTGTCGGGGTCACAGCTGCCGGCATCACACACACAACAACCCTGGCCTTCCAGGGTTTCAAAATTAAAAAATAACTGGGAGCCGGGCGTGGAGGCCGAGGCTGAGACCTGAGGATCGCGGTTCACGGATAACCTTAGCTATTTAGTGAGGCCCTCTGCAACTCAGTAAGACCTGGTTTCAAAACAAAGAATAAAAAATAGGTCAGGGGCTGTAGCTCGGAGGTCGAATGCCCCTGGGTTCCAGTCCCAGGCCTGCAAAAAAAAAAAAAAAAAGGAAAAATAACGGCATGGTGGTGCCCACTTGTAATCCCAGTACTTGGAAGCCTGAGATTGGAAGATCACAGATTCACAGCCAGCCTCCGATATTTAGTGAGGTCCTCTGCAATTTAGTGAGATATTTTAGGGGCATTCTACCTCCGAGCTACACCCCTGGCCTATTTTTGTGTGTGTGTGTGTGTGTGTGTGTGTGTGTGTGTGTGTGGTACTGGGGATGGAATCCAGGGGCATTCTACCTCTGAGCTGCACCTCAGCCCTATTTTTTATTCTTTAATTTGAAACAGGGTCTCACTGAGTTGCAAAAGGCCTTACTAAGTAGCTGAGGCTGTCTGCGAACTGCGATCCTCCGGTCTCAGCCTCCTGAATGCTGGGATTACAAGTGTGCACCACCACACCTGGTTTAGTTTTAATTTTTGAAATAGGGTCTTGCTAAATTGCTGAGGCTGGCCTCAAACCTGCAATTCTCCCCTCTCAGCCTCCTACACTTGGATTTCAGCTGTGCGCCACCATGCCTGTCAGAGCCCAAGTTTTAATCCCTTGCTGAGCACCCAATAAGAGCCAGTGCAGGAAGCTGAGCAGCACTTTTGGGGAGGAGTGGGGGTCGTTTCCCTCTGTGGCCAGCGTGCTCTCACCACGTGAGTGGAGGGCAGGCCTGGTGTGTCAGCCTCTGCCAGAGGCTCGCTGTGTGAGCCCAGCAAGTCCGTTATCTCTGAAGGGCCAAGAGGGCCAGTACTCAGCATGGGGCCCCAAAAGACTGCCAGAGCCGCCCTGGGGAGCCGAGGCCGACTTTGGTATGGCCCTAAACAGGCTGGCTTCCCCTTCCTCCTGGAGGCCTCCCAAGAAGCTCGGGAATCTGGAAAGGTCGAGAAAAACAAAGCCCCGAGTGGGGGAGGATGACCTTTCCGAAGTGGCCAGCTCTGGGCAATTCCACTCCTGTCCTTTGCACAACTGTGGGGGAGGGCGGCGTCAGGGGAGGGGAGTCCAGGCTGGCACGGCTGTTTTGCATCTTATTTTAAAAACAAAAAGGGGGGGGGGGGCTGAGAATGTAGCTCAGTGGCCATGAGGCCATGATGAGGATAGAAGAAATAAGTAGGTAGGAAGGAGACAGATAAGAAGGAAAAGTAAAATATAACTTTTTTTTTTTTTTTTTTTTTTTTTTGCGGTACTGGAGATGGAGCCCAGGGGCATTCTACCTCTGAGCTATACCCTGAGCCCTATTTTTAAAAAATTTTTATGTGGACTCTATTGAAAATGGCTTACATCCAGACTATGCTTGGTACCCTCCCCTCTGCCCCCTCCCAACAATGAGTGTCCAGGTTAACCATGCTATATTTGTATTTTTACACAAATTCAGATGCAGCTCCTTCATTAATCAACCTCAGCCTTCTTCCTCTCCCATCCTTCCATTCTAGCTTTGATGGGGTTTCTCCCCCATCATCTGGAGTCCCTCTGGTATTCCCAATACTCCCTAGCTTGGGCATATTAGAGAAAACATAAGTCCTTTCTCTTTCTGTGCTTGGCTGATCTCACTTAACATAATGTTCTCCAGGTCTTTCCATCTTCTTGCAAATGACAGGATTTTGTTCTTCTTTATGGCTGAGTAGAATTCCATTGTGTGCATTTCCCATAATTTTGCAAGCCATGCATCTGCTGATGGAGACCTAGGTTGGTTCCATACTTTGGCTATTACAAATTGTGCTGCTATGAACATGGCTATGCATATGTTACTGTAGTTCTCTGATTTCAACCCCTTTGGAACCCAGGAGTGGTAAAGCCGTATCATATCATCCTCAGCCCTATTTTTTATTCTTTATTTTGGAACAGGGTCTCATTGTGTTTCAAAGGGCCTCACTAAGTAGCTGAGGCTGGCCGCCAACCACAATCCTCCTGTCTCAGCCTCCCAAGTACTGGGATTACAAGCTTGCGCCACCACACCCGGCAAAATATAATTTTGATATAAGAACCTGGAGCTGAAGGGCTTCAAGTTCTTTTTTTTTTTTTTTCTTTTTTTTTTTTTTGTACTGGGGATTGAACCCAGGGGCATTCTACCTCTGAGTTCTACCTCTAGCCCAATTTTTTATTCTAAGTGTAGTGGATTGGCTTTTAGGTCACAGCAAAATGGCTTTGCATCATGAATATGTCACCAGGAAGGCGGGCGTGGTGGCGCACGCTTGTAATCCCAGCATTTGGGAGGCTGAGAATGGAGGATCATGGTTCGCGGACAGCCTCAGCTACTTAGTGAGGCTCTCTGCAACTCAGTGAGACTGTTTCAAAATAGAGACTAAAAAATCAGGCTGGGGGTGTGGCTTGGAGGTTGAAAGCCCCTGGGTTCCATCCCCAGTACCATGCGCGCGCGCGCGCACACACACACACACACACACACACACAGACACATGTCACCAGGGTAAGACAAAGGGGAGCTGAGTTCTGGGGTGGTGGTGGGCTTTCCTTTCCACTTTTGGTCATTTTAAATTTTACACTGTAAGCCGGGCATGATGGTGCACACCTGTCATCCCAGTACTTGGGAGGCTGAGACAGAAGGATCACAGGTTTGAGGCTAGTAGTGTGAGGTAATTCAGTGAGACCCTGTTTCAAAATAAAAAAATAAAAGTGGGCGTGGTACAATCCCAGTACTTGCAGGAGGCTCACAGGTTCTCAGGCCAGCCTCAGCTACTTAGGGAGGCCCTCTGCAACTTAGTGAGACACTGTTTCAAAATAAAGAATGAAAAAATAGGGCTGGGGGTGTAGCTCAGAAATAGAATGTCTCTGGTTCCATTCCCAGTACCACAAAAGGATAAAAAACAATAATAAAGAATACAAAAATAGGGCTGGGGGTATAGCTCAGAGGTAGAATGTTCCTGGGTTCCATCCCCAGTACCACCCCCCACATAAATAAATAAATAAATAAATAAATAAATAAATAAATAAATAAATAAATAAAATAATAAATGGCAAAAAGGCACATTTGTGGTCCCAGCCCTGTTCCAGACCTGCAGGGCACAGGTCCTGGGGAGGGGGAGCTTGTCGGGGAAGAGTCCAGTCCCTGCGGCAGGTGAGCCCGTGACTACACAGCAGTACCCTCCTGGACCAAGGAGTGGAGAATGAGTGCGCCCCCAATCCCGGGGTAAGCCCCAGCACATCGTCTGGGCTCCCTGGGCACACCACATCATCTCCTTCCCTTTGCTGGGAACAGCAGAAA
Source organism: Muscardinus avellanarius (assembly GCF_963383645.1). Lineage (NCBI taxonomy): Eukaryota > Metazoa > Chordata > Mammalia > Rodentia > Gliridae > Muscardinus > Muscardinus avellanarius. The sequence goes on along the minus strand of NC_137797.1, from coordinate 9,831,080 downwards.
TGGAGGGAGGTGAGATTTTGGGTCAGGGAACTTGGCTGGTCCCCAAGTTCCCTTGATGTTTAGAGCCTGGGTTGCTGCCTCTGAGAAGGCAGCAGCCCCGCAGTCGTGCCGGGAGCTGTCCTTCCAGAGGACTGGAGCCCCAGGCAGAGGGTGCCCTGGAGCCTGTGGGGCCCGGAGGGCTGGAGAGGAGCTCTCTGGGGACCCAGGCGGAGCCCCCAGAAGACCGACAGTTGAGGAGCCAGTGAGGGATCAGAGCAGGGTGAGGGAGGAACGGTTTGCACATTTCTAAATGGTTGGTGGAAAAAAGAAATCAAAAGAATGGTTTTTCAGGATCCCTGAAAATGATATGAAATTCAAATTTTCGTGCCCATAAATAAAGTTTTGTTGGAACGCAGCCCTGCTCCTTCCTCGACGTACTGTCTGTGGTTGATTTTCTGTGACAATGGTGGAATTGAATAGTTGCGCCACAGACTGTAGGCCGGCAAAGCCTAAAATATGTACAATCTGGAGCCGGGCGCGGTGGCGCACGCTTGTAATCCCCGCGCTTGGGAGGCGGAGACAGGAGGATCGCACAGGTTCAAAGCCAGCCTCAGCTACTTAGTGAGGTTCTCGGCAACTTTAGTGAGACCGTTTCCAAATAAAGTATAAAATAGGTCTGGGAGTACAGCCTGGAGGTAGAAAAGCCCCTGGGTTATACCCCCAGTACTACAAAAAATAAAAAATAGCCGGGCGTGGTGGCACAGGCTTGTAATCCCCGCGCTTAGGAGGCGGGGACAGGAGGATTGCGTGGGTTCGCAGGTTCGGAGGCAGCCTTGCTGGCTTAAGAGACCCTGTTTCCAAATAAAAATATAAAAATTAGGTCTGGGACTGTAGCCCGGAGGTAGAAGGGCTTCCAGGAACCCCAGTACCACCAAAAATAAATAAATAATGTACGATCTGCCTTTATTTTTTTTATTTTTGGGTGGTACTGGGGTTCCTGGAAGCCCTTCTACCTCCGGGCTACACTCCCAGACCTATTTTTACATTTTTACTTGGAAACAGGGTCTCCTAAACCAGCCCGCGGCTGGCTTCAAACCTGCGCGATCCTCCTGTCTCTGCCTCCCAAGCGCGGGTTTTACAAGCGTGCCCACCACGCCCGGCCTAACAATCTGCCTTTACAAGATAGTTTCTCTTGGAGCCTCCAGAGAGGGGGGAGCAGCCTGTCTGTGGGGGGATATGGGAGAAGGGGCAGGCCATGTCACCAGGGCCTCCCTGCCCACTCGGGCACTAGACTTCAGCAGGAGCCACGGGGTTCAGGCAGGAGGGTGGCCTCAGGAGAATGTTCAAAGATCTACATAAAGATGTAAAGATGGGCAAAAGTGGGCTCGGAGGCAGGAAGGCCAAGACGGCTCCAACCTGGCCCTGGGGGCCTCGGCCCACCTGCGTGGATGGCGCCGGCGGGTGTCCGGCGTGCCAAGCCCTCCACGCGGCTGCCCCCAAGCCCCCGAGTGGACGGGCCAGTGGACGGGCGGGGTGCAGGTGAGGCCGCCCCCAGGCCCCGAGAGAGCCGGCCAGAGCCAGGTGCAGAGCGGTGGGCCCCCGGGGCACCCGGGGCAGGCACATTGGCCGCCCTGGAGGCCCACGCTGGCGCCCGGCGCCCGGGGGCGGTCACCCCTGGGAGTCAGTGGAGGCCCTGGCGCACGCGTGGGTTCGGGGCGCTCAGGGGGCAGGAGGCCCCGCACGCGTGGGGTCGGGGAGGGGGGGCCGGGGGGCAGGAGGCCCCGCACGCGTGGGGTCGGGGGGCCGGGGGGCAGGAGGCCCCGCACGCGTGGGGTCGGGGGCAGGAGGCCCCGCACGCATGGGATGGGGGGGCAGGAGGCCCCGCACGCATGGGATGGGGGGGCAGGAGGCCCCGCACGCGTGGGGTCGGGGGGTCGGGGAGCAGGAGGCCCCGCACGCGTGGGGTCGGGGGGGCAGGAGGCCCCGGACGCGGGGGGTCGGGGGGGCAGGAGGCCCCGCACGCGTGGGGTCGGGGGGGCAGGAGGCCCCGCACGCGTGGGGTCGGGGGCAGGAGGCCCCGCACGCATGGGATGGGGGGGCAGGAGGCCCCGCACGCGTGGGGTCGGGGGGTCGGGGGGCAGGAGGCCCCGCACGCGTGGGGTCGGGGGGTCGGGGGGCAGGAGGCCCCGCACGCATGGGATGGGGGGGCAGGAGGCCCCGCACGCGTGGGGTCGGGGGGTCGGGGGCAGGAGGCCCCGCACGCGTGGGGTCGGGGGGGCAGGAGGCCCCGCACGCGTGGGGTCGGGGGGCCGGGGGCAGGAGGCCCCGCACGGCCGCAGCGGCTCCGTGACTCAGCCGCGCGGGCTCGCGCACGCTCCGCGCCGCCGCCGCGCCGGTGGGAGCCGAGCCGGCCGGGAGGCGGTGGGGGCGGGTCGCCGGCCGGCCGCGCCTCCCCGCCGCGATGCCGGGCGCCCGCCGCCGCCGGCCGAGCCCGGGATGGGGCGAGAGGCTGCGGCGGACGCCAGCTCCTCCCCGCCGGGGGCCGCGGAGCCGCCGCTGCTGCCGCCGCCGCTGAGACCCCGCGGGCGATGGGTGAGTCGGCCCGCGCGGCCTGCGGGGGGCGGGATGCGCTCCGCGGCCCTCCCCCCGCGGCTCCCGGCCGGGCGCGGCCCCGCGGCCCCCTCCCCCGGCGGGCGGGGGGCGTCCGGAGCCCGGCTTTGTGCGCCGCGCCCCCCCTCCGGCGCGCGCGGGGCTGGGGGCGGGAGGCCTGGCCCGCCTTCCCCACCCCCGGCCCGGCCGCCGAGGCCCCCGCGGGTCCGGGGCTGGGGCTGGGGGCTGGGGCTGCCGGAGGGACCCGGCGGAGCGAGGGCAGGGGAGCCCCCGAGCGCCGACGGGGTGGGGGGCTCCCGCTTTTGCACTGCACCGCCCAGGGCGGAGGAGGGATCCTGGCTGGGGGAGGACGCTATAAATATCTGCAAATAGTGAGTTCTGGAACCGGGGGTGGGGAGGGGAGCGAGCCTGGTATATGGGGGTGCCTGAGCTGGGGGGCAGCAGCAAGGCATGCGTGTGGCTCAGCCAGCCCTGGTGGCCTGAGGCGGGGAGACTGGCATGGAGACACCCTGCAGGGAGCCCAGGGCAGGCAGGTTTCTCCAGGGTCCCCTCTCCCTCCTGGGACACCAGTCCAGCCAGGCTTGGTGGGAGCTGGGGCACCCGCGTGCCGCACGCGCAGTTAGGGAAGCCTGAGGAAGGGGCTCGGGAGGCCACGGCAAGAAGCCAGCAACTCTGGCTCAGGAGACAGGTACACATCCTGGGAAAGTCTGGAAGAGGGGGTTCCAAGCCCAAGAGGAAAGAGAACTTACTAGAAGAGATGATAACGGGGAAGGGAAGAATTCACCAGGCAGGGAAGGGGAGGGAGGGCATTCTGGGAGCTGGAGGTGGCAGGTGGTCCACCAGAAAGTGAGGTGAACAGGCTGGCAGCTGGGAGGGGAGCCAGGGCTGAAGGGCAGGAGGGCCAGGTGGACCAAGGCTGCGGTCACCCTGGGGAGCTGGCACCCCCCTGCGGACAGCAGGGGGCTGAGAGAGGGCTGGGGTGAGGAGTGGGCCAGCGGCCCCGAGGCTGCCCAGGCCCCGTGTGGCACGGCCGCGGGTGCACACTGGTCAGCTCCTCTGGCACAGCTGCCAGCCCACCTCCGGGAGCCGGCTTTCTGAGCCTGTTTCCACCCTGTCAAATGGGGCTCCAGAGGCTTTTGGAGAGGGCTGGGAGATGATGCCTGCGAGGTGCCTGGACCCCAAGAAGTTGGGGAAATGGCTGGCTGCAGGGCCAGTGTTATTACCTGAGAAACGAGGACATCCGATGCCAGCTGGCAGGGAGGGCAGGCGGGCGGTGCTGAGGTCCACGTGAGGGCCGGAGCGGATGTGAGCCAGGGCTGGGGGAGCAGCTGTCCGTGCAGACTTGGGGGGAGACGGGCAGCGCACTTGGGCAGGGTGGCCCCCAGGTGTACCTCCTCTCCCTCCGCGCACCGTCCGGCTCCGCCCCGCTTCCAGCAAGGGGATCTGTTTGGAGTGGACCTTTCTGCTCCCAGGGCCACAGCCTGTTTGCTGTGCACCCCATCCTCCCAGCTAACTCTAGCTTTCCAAAACAGGCTCCCTTCTAGAAGCTTCTTCAGACATGCATGCCAAGAAACACAGCGTCCTCAGGCGAGGGTCCCAAGCTGGATAGAAAAGATATAGACCTTGTTCTCAGACTAGAGTCAGGGTGGGCAGTAGGTCCTCGCAGGCACCCTCTGTCTGCCTAGCCCTGGGCCCATTGCCGGGGACCTGGGAGAGTTGCTAAGCAGACCTCGGATCCAGTGGCCAGGTTCAGATCCTGGCCCTGCCGTTTCTCACTGCGTGGCTGCACTCCACATCCCCGTGCCTCTGTTTCCCTGTCTCTGAGATGGGGTGATGTATTTCTGCTGGGCATGACTGCCTCCCTTTCAGAGTGAGCCTGCGATTCCCCCTGGCCTCCTCAGAGGCCCTCTCCCTGCCGTCCTCCCACCCCTCCCATGGCGGCCTCCTGCCCGGGGCCTGGCTTTCTGTGTTGTTACTCTGGCAGGGGGCAGTGGCTCCTTAGGAAAATCCCTGGTGAGTAGTGCCGGCCCATTCCCCTGGTGTAAATCTCAGCGTGGCTGATTTTAAGCCACCAAGCCCTTAACCAGAGCCTGCTAATGGGAGGTGGGACCCAGCAGCTTCAGCACTGAGGCATTCAGTAGGTGCTTAGTACTGATGGTTGGACAGGGCAGAAAGGCACCAGAGGCTGCTGGTCATGTGGACTGGGGGACTGGGATGGGCAGAGGCTGGAGGTGAGTCCTCCTTGAGCCGCATGCCACAGGCAGGGTGGCTGGTGGGGAGCGGAGCGCTCCCGCCCGAGCCTCCCCCGCTCTGGCTCCTTCCCCAGGGGCTGTCCCCCACGGCCTGGCCTTGAGTTCTGGGTAGAATGGCCCAATGGGGTCCAGCGTGCTTTGTCTGAACAGAGCTGAGAGGGGTCCAAGCAGGTCCCCGTCCTCCGCTCCTGTCCCTGGGCTTATGCTGTCCTCTCTGCCTCGTTCTCTTTTCCATTCCACCCCTTCCCCTGTATCCTAAAACCGTCACCTATGGAAAGCTTCCTGATGTCTCTTCTCCCTAGGGCCAGCCCTCTGCCCGATCACACAGACCCGGCTCCCTGTCCATGCATCCCCTCGAAGTGCTCGGGGCTGCCCAAGAAAATGCTAACAGCTGCCCATTATGGTGACCCATGGCCGAGGTACCATGGGAACCCCCTCTGCAGAAGGGGACACCGAGGCACACCGTTCTTTGTGTGTGTGTGTGGTCCTGGGGATTGAACCCAGGAGTGTTCTACCTCTGAGCTGGACCTTCAGGCCTTTTTATTTTGAAACAGGATCTCAATAAGTTGCTGAGGCTGGCCTGGAACCTGCGATCCTCCTGTCTCGGCCTCCCAAGTACCAGGATGACAGGGGAGCGCCACCGCCCCTGACGGAGGCAACTTCTTGTCCCAGGGGGACCCGTCCTTCTCCCTGTAGCTTGAGCACCGCTGGCTCAGGGGCGCCCCTGGGAGTCCTGGTCCCTTTGCTCTAGTCCTGCAGAGCGGTGCCTGACTCTGGCATGTCTGTGTGTGTCCCCAGTAGGCTGTCCGTGGCAGATGTGCCGAGGAGGCCCTCCGTGAATACGGGCGAGTGAGTGATCCTCGGCCTGGGTCTGCTCTCACTTCTCCTGCTGTCCCGAGGAGACTGACCCTTCAGACCGCAGCTTCACGCCGCGCAGGACGGTCACAGGGCCTCCGGCAGGGGAGGGGGCAGGGAGACCTCGGAGGGCAGCTCGCCTCTGGGCCTGCAGCAGTTCTGGTGGAAGGCCTGGGACCGCCCCTGTGGTCCAGCATGGAGTTGACCGGGGCCACGCCTTGCCCAGGAGCCGGGAAGTTACCGGAGCCTCCGTGCTTCTCTCTGTGCTGCCCGCAGTGGAAGGAGACCCCTCGGTCGCTGACTAATTTTCATCTTTTGGCCAAAAATAAAAGGAGCAATAGAGATCGTTCACACATTAATCTCTCCATTGTTTTATGCACTCACAGCTTATTTGGCTGGAAACTTTAGTTCCCACTGAAGTGGGGTCCCCTGGGAGGAGAGGGGGCAGGACAGGAAGCAGGAGGCTGCAGAGACATGGGGACCTCCTCAGGGCCTGCCCTCCTGCTGCCCTGTCCAGGCGGGCTGGAACTTTCCAGAAGAAACAGCCTGGAGCCAAGGGCCTGCGCAGGCTCTGGGCTTGGGCTGGCAGAGACCCCTGGCGGATGGCCTTCTAGATGGTTCTCCCCACTTCCACTTCCGGGCCCTGCGGACTTGCCACTGTTTATCCAGCACTTACTACGTGGTGGGCGGGGCCAAGAACTTCATCTGCAACATCCAGAGACCCTGCACGGCTTCCTGAGCGTGGATGCTGTCGTTGTCCCACTGCAGTTTGGGGGTGTCTGGAACTAGGGGCTCACGGCCAGGAAGTGGCAGGGCTACAATTGCACTCAAGGCTGCAGGAGCCCTGAGCATGTCAGGGCTGCCTGTCTGGGCCTTGGTCACCTAGACCTACCCTTCCTGTCCCCGTGGGCTCCTGGAGCTTGAACCCCCCAAGGCAGCCGTCTCCCCAGCTTCCCCGCGTCCACGCCGCCTCCTTTTGGCCACTGCTGCCTTCTCTTTTGTCCTAGACCTGTCTCCAAAACCCCGCTCAGCCTCACCCGGGCAGCCAGAGTTTTATTTTATTTTATTTTTATTTTTTGTGGTACTGGGGATTGAGCCCAGGAGCAGTCTGCCTCCGAGCCACACCCCCCAGCCATATTTTTTAATTTTTATTTTGAAACTGGGTCTCAGTAGGTTGATGAGAGTCTCACTACTTGCTGAGGCTGTCCTTGAACCTGTGATCCTCCCGTCTCAGCTCCCCAAGTACTTAGGATTACAAAGTATGACTTCACACTTTTATTTTCCATTTTGAAACAGGGTCTTTCATAGTTGTCGAGGGCCTCACTAAGTAGCTGAGGCTGGCCTTAAACCTGTGATTCTCCTGTCTCAGCCTCCCAAATACTGGGATTACAAGTGTGAGCCACCATGCCCAGCAAACCCATTTAAACATCTCCAGCTTTCCTGGAGAGTCAGAGGCTGGCGGATTCCAAACTGCCGCCCAGCCCCATGAGGTGCAGTCCAGGCTGCCTGCTCGCTCCCGCACCTGCTCCTGGCCACCCAGGTCTTCACACGAGCTGTTCTTCCAGTCCCATAGCTTCTGTCCTGGTCCACAGCACTGCCCCTTCCAGAAAGCTGTGACTCCCAGAGCTGCCTGACCCTGGGAAGACCCTGTGGCCAGGGTTTCTCTGGCCATCTCGGGGCGCAACACTTGGCCAGGGCTAATCGCGGCAAGAGAACGATGCTGGCCACCCCAGAAGAGGGGCCACAGGGACAGCCACCGGTAACGGGAAGGGCCGGGCTCCCGGGCCAGCTCCCAGGCACGCACTCAGGCCTGGCGCCGTGCCTGGCACACAGAAGGCGTTCAATATATATTCAAATATTTGTTGAGTGGTGATAGTGCAGCGGGGGAGGGCCTTTCCCGGAAACAACGGGGCCTGGCTGGTGTAGGCGAAGGATTGGACACCTTCCTGACCTACCGTCCATTGCTGGGAGCGTTAATGGCTGTCATTCATACTTATGGCATGAACAGAACCAGCAAACCTCATTGTGGGATCTCGTTTTGGTATCTCAGGAGATCTGGGGGGGGGTGCCCAAAGAGTCCTCTTCACTGTTGGGAGACTGAGTCCCAGGTAGGGAAGGTGACCGGCCTGATTGCGTCATACAGACACGGTCAGGGTCTGCAGGACACCTGCCCCATGGCCAGTGGTTGGATGAGCCTGTGGCTTTGCAGCTCACAGAGCATTCCACACACGATCTCCTTTAGCGCTCGCTTGGGTAGGCGTAGACATCTCTTCTTTTTTACATCTTGGGTTTGGAAATCGTCCGAGGTTTGTGCTGCATCTGAGGGGCTGGAGGTGTGTGTAGGGAAGAGGAGACCCTCTGCCCAGACTGTCAGGCGATGTGATAAGGCCTCGTGGGATGGGGCCTGGGTACACCCAGGTGTTTGGCAGCTGCTTGTTCTGGGAGGCCAACCAGGCCTGTCCTGGGGCCTTGATGCCATCTGGTATATGGTTTGGCCTCACCTGGAATGTTGATTATTAACTTGGAACAGTCCAAGATAGTCTTCAATCTTGATTCAGAAGCCCATAGTGGGTATCCAGTCAAAGATCACAGCGTGTACACCCAGGTAGTGGACTTTTAGCTTGGCTAAGGGCTGGGGCCAGGAGTCTGGGCTGGCTTAGAAGAGCCCAAGGAGCCTGGTAGGAGGATTGTGGCTGTACAGAATGACCCCTGCTAGCCACTAAAATACCCTGCTGCTGGGGCTGGCCCTGGGCTGAAGGCACACCCCAAAGGACACCTGACAAACCTCTTCTGGGGTGCCTGAGACCAGGTCTTCTAAGACCGAGGGGGGCCTGTCATGTCACTGCTGTTGGAAGCGTTTAGAGCCACACAGGAGTGTGGGCTGGCGACCCTGCACTTAGCGCTGGGGGCAAATTGAAAGAAACTGTGACCCCCTGGGTACTCACAGAGGGGGAGGGCACACGGGCCCCATATTCTTGAAGAAGTGATATCAGCACACCCAGAGATCCAGGGCCGGTGCCCTTGGGCCTTGGCAGGTGTTGCCTCTTATCTAGAGCACCCTTCCCTCCTCTCTTGGGTGCTGCTGGTTTAGCCCTTGGCCTCCTCCAGGAAGCCATGGCTCAGTCCTCCCCCTGTGCTGGCGCTCACTGCCCAGGGCCCTGAACCCCCGCAGGATGGTCTGCGTCCCTGCCTGCCAGGGCAGGTCTGTTGAGGGCCTGGGGACAGTGCAGGGCCCGGCGGGAGATGCTGGTGGAGCGAAGCCAGGCCTGGGCCAGGAGGTCACCGGGGCTCACCTTGCTGCTCCTTGTGTCTGGGTGGCAGAGGGAGAGGTTTGCAGGGAAGGCCGGGGTCCCCTGCCTGCCTCCTGCAAGTGTCCCTCGGTGTAGCTGAGTCCAGGTGACTGTCACGCCTCCTAGTGAGGGGGGCGGCTCTGGAATCGCTCCAGGCCTTCGGGCCAGCTGAATCTGCCCACTTTGCAAAAGAACACCGAGGCCTGGGGCGCGTGGGACTTGGCCAGGGTGCCACAGAGGCTGGCGGTCCCCGGGGTGGGGTGTGGGAGGGGAGTCCAGGGTTGCTGAACTCTCCCACTGCCCTCCTCCCTGTCCGCAAGCTGGAGCATCCCTCCGCAGCATCGGGTCGGGTCTGGAGGTGGAGGAGCTGAGGGAAGCGGAGTCCCCGGGGCTCCAAGCTCCTGTCCTCTAGCACGGAGAAAGGACAACACTTGATAGAGAAAAATGCTTGTTGCCCCAAGGCTGGCAGGAAATCCATGTTGATGGCTCATTCCAGCAAAAGGTGCACAGAGGGGAAGAGAGAGGATGTGCGGGCACAGGCCAGAATGAGCCCGGGCGGCTGTGGGCGCTGATCCTGCCATGTTTGTTTTGCTGTGCTTTCCAGATTTTCTAGAATGTGTAAGAGACCTTTATAACCAGAGAATGAACTTGTATTCCTAAGGCAAGAGGTAAGAGAAGAGCTGGCTCCCCTCTGATTCCTTGCAGCAGCCTCCGGAGTGCCTGGCTGTGGCGTCTCCCCTGTAGGATCCGCCCCTGGACCAAGCGCTTCTGCAGCCAGAAGCCTGAGTTTCTTTGGGGAAATTGGGTCATGAGAATCTACACCTGGGGCTACTTAGTGCAGTGCTGAGAATTCCAGTCTCTGCCTTGGGGCACCAGTCTGGCCTCTGCACCTGCTCGCGCCACACCCTGTGCTCAGGCTCTGGGGCTGTTGCTGTTGGTTCTCTGTGTGGTCTGCGCCTTCCTATTCCCTGGCCTTTGTTGGTTCTGGGCCTTCTGGAAATCCCCCATCTTCCCTCAGGGCTGCCACCGTCTTCCCCTGGGCCAGTGGTGACCCCAGGGCAGGGCCAGGGCGATGGCCTCCCTCCCTCCCTGGCGCTGAGGGGCAGTCAGCACCGCAGGCCAATGTCCTCGCCGACTCTGGCCTCCAGGCGCCTTTCTGAGTGTCCTCTCGCATGGGGCAGGTGCAGCCCTGGAGCTGGGAGCCTGGATCCTGGCAAGGACTTAGGCTCTGGCTGATACAGACCTGGAAACATTAGGGTGCGACTACGTATGTGTTTGCGCATACTGCCTGCATATGCACGTGGAGTGAGCATCTCTGTCATGTGTAAACACATGTGTGTCTCTTAGGCTGTGCCCCTGTGTATTGTAATTTGGGGGTTCCCTGGGTTTTCATGGGGTGCGTATTTACTGAGCACCCACCAAGCAGATGCCCTCACCGGAAGATCAGTTACCCACAGTCTCCATCACCAAGAAGCGTCTGTTCCGCGGGGCCGGTGGAGGTGCAGTCTGCGGAGAGGGTGGAGAAGGGCATTCCTAGCCTGGGTGTGCGCTGAGGTTGCTGTGGTTTCCTGGCTTTAAAGCGCCCCGGAAGCCAGGCATAGTGGTTCACACCTCTGATCCCAGTACTTGGGAGGTAGAGACAGGAGGAGAATAGATTTGCCACCAGCCCCAGAAACTTAGCAGAACCCTCAGCAACTTAATGAGACCCCGTTAAAAAAAAATCAGCTGAGCGTGGTGACACACGCTTGTAATCCTAGTACTTGGGAGGCTGAGACAGGAGGATTGCGGGTTCGTGGTCAGCCTCAGCTATTTAGTGAGACTCTTTAAATATAAAGAATAAGCCGGGCATGGTGGCACACGCTTGTAATTCCCGCCCTTGGGAGGCGGAGACAGGAGGATTGCACAGGTTCAAAGCCAGCCTCAGCTACTTAGTGAGGCTCTCAGCAACTTAGTGAGACTCTTTTTCCAAATAAAATATAAAATATGTCTGGGAGTATAGCCCAGAGGTAGAAAAGCCCCTGGGTTCTACTTCCAGTACCACAATAAATAAATAAATAATAAAATAAAATAAAATAAAATAAAAATAAAGAATAAAAAATAGGGCTGGGAGTATGGCTCAGAGGCAGAATGCCCCTGGGTTCAATCCCTAGTACTGTAAAAGGAAAGAAAGAAAGAAAGAAAGAAAGAAAGAAAGAAAGAAAGAAAGAATTCTTGTTTAAATGGAGCTGGGGGTATAGCTCAGAGGTAGACTGCCCCTGGGTTCAATCCCCAGTGCCGCACATGCATAAAAAATAAAGTGTGGGGTGGGGGGCCTGGGGTGTGGAGGGTGGGCAGGAGCTCCCTGTTGCAGGCCAGGGGGAGGGAGAATGGAAACAAGATCCCCAGAGGACACAGACCTGGGACCCGAGGAGTGGTCCTCCTGTCGCAGAGCTTTCAAGGGGAGGAGAACCTGGGAGCAGGGGTCAGAACCTAGCCGACCAGAGCCCAGAGCGCCCGGCTGCCGCTGCCCTGGGGAAGCCGGAGTCCACCTGGGAGTCCACCTGGGAGTCCACCTGGGAGCGGGGTCTTCTAGAACTCCGAGGGCGGCCCACAGTGCCGGGGGGGCGAGGCTGGGCTGGGTAGGAGCCCCCGCTGCTGCGTGCTGGTGTCTGAGAGCGGGCAAGCCCCGTCCCTCGTCAGGTTCAGCCTCTCTTCTGCAGAATTGCCTGTGGGGATGAAACGAGATCTGCACATCTCTCGGGACGCCAGGGTCACCCAGCAGGCGGGTGGCATTGCTGAGATTGGCCCCGCCACCAGCCCCTGGAATTACCTACTCCCTTCCTGGAGATGGTTTTGTGGCTATCCCCCCTCCCCTCTTTCCTAGACATCAGTGGGACCTTTGAGCACTTGCCTGCCTGGCTTGTAGCACTTTCTGGCTCTTCCTAGTGAGAACGCTAGTAATTGGCAGGGCCCGAGCAGCCGGGTGGGGGTCTCACGGCGCTGAGGAGCGGCAGGCTAAGCCCCCTGCCGCAGCTCAGCCACCACCATAAACACCCTCCTGAATCGGCAGACGGGCGTCCTGTTGCCTCAGCAGCCCCCAGGGGTGAGCAAGTGGGTTTTGTGCTTGCCAAGCCCATCTGTGGGGCGTGTCCTGTACACAGGTGGAGCTGCCAGTGGCCTCTCACTTTCCAGAAAAACAAAGCACACCTCCGGATGGCCCTGCAGGTGGCTTGGGGGCCACACAGCCACTCTCTTGGACCAGGCCTGGCTCTTGGCTGGAGCCTCAGGTACAGAGCAGAGAAGGGTGCTGGGTCTAGCAGAATAATTGGGGAGGGAAGAAGAGAAAGGGCCCATTGTTCCGGCTTCCTGCACACACAGGCACCTCACCATGCCCAGAGCCCAGGAGCCAAGCAGGTGCCCCACCAGGACCCAAATTCATGGCTGCTCAGGCTCCCAGCTCCGCACCCAGAGGCCTCCCGGAGCGCCAGGCTCAGCTGGACAATGAGCGCATGGTGGTAAGCTGGGTATGGGCACCGGTGGACAGGGCTCTGGCCTCGTTCAGTCCCCGTGGCCTCCCTTCCTGATTCTTCTCAGCCCAAAGGCTGGGGTCCTTTCCTTTGTCTCCCCTCTGTGCCACCAACAGCCTAGTGGGAAGAGATCCTTACCTTCATGGGGGCCTGAGGTGCCCAGGGTGGCATGGTGGGCTGGACTAGGACCCTGGGCCACTTTCCTGCGCCCCAGCTCAGGCCCAAGAGCGCAGCAGTGCTGCAGAAAGGTGTGGAGCTGGGGAGGGTCACTTACTCATTCAACGGAACAGTGTCCAGCACCTTCTGTGTGTCAGCTGGGTGTGTACTCGGAGGTGGGATGCAGAGCTGGTTTTTTTTTTTTTTCCTGTGCTGGGGATGGAACCCAGGGACATTCTACCTTTGAGCTACACCCCCAGCCCTATTTTTTTATTTTCTATTTGGAAACAAGGTCTCACTACATTGCAGAGGGTCTCACTAAGTAGCTGAGGCTGGCCAGAACCCGTGATCCTCCTGTCTCAGCCTCCCAAATACTGGGACTACAAGCCTGGGCCACCACACCTGGCTCACAGCCCCTGTTTTGGTGTGGGGGGTCCCAAGGAGGAGGCTGGGTACAGCTCAGGTTTCCAGCAGGGGAGGCCAGGGGCCTGGAGGGACAGCTGTGACGGAATGATTGCACAGGGGCCCTGAAGCCTCCCTCAAGGGCCTGGACTTTATCCCGAGGACAGTGGGTCCAAGAGGGGAAGCAGCAACAGCTGCTTCCTGAGGACCTGGACGGGAGCCCCTGGGGAGGCTTCAGGTGAGCACCCGTAGGCCTTGACCAGCCTGGGCCCAGAGGGGGTATTGAGGGGTGCTGGGCAGGTGGGTGGTGGGTGAGGAGGGCACCCAGCAGAGTGATCGAGAGTGGCTGCCAGGCTCCTGGCACAGGTGGCTGGCTGGCAGGGCCCAGAAGAAGGGACATCTGAGTATCGCCAAGGCTGTGAGTGGGACTATCAGTGCCAGGCATGGGTCACAGGTTATCAGCTCAGGTCGGCTGTAGCCGGTTGAGCATCGAGTCTCACTTACAGGGAAGGGTGTCAGAGGGGCTGAGCACCCTGCCAGGCAGGACCAAGCCAGGGCCCGTGCTGCCTCCACAGCTCCCTCTCCCAGCCCAGTTGGCCTGTCGGGTGCACCAGTCCACCCACCACTAGCTGCCACCTCCTGGCAGGCAGGTGCCCGGCCACGGGCATGCTCCCACTCCTACCACTGGGGCTCTTGGACCAGCCCTGCCCTGCCACCCCGTGCCACCCAGAGACGCTCGGACGGAGCTTCCGGGCCCCAGCTTGACTCTGCAGCCGCACCCCTCCTCCCCCAGCCTTCTGCACTGGCGATGGCGGGAGCCTCCGCACTGAAGTGGCCCTTTGTACATTGTTCCTGAGGACGGAGCCTGGGCGGGAGGGGCTGGCACTGCTGGCTGGGGCAGGACCGAGCTGGTCTCAGTAGGGTGGGGGTAGGGCCTCTCTGGGCGCACCGTGAGGTGCTGGCCTGTACCCCGTGCACCCCGGAACAGCCACATGCTTGCTCGGAGTACATGGTCCTCACTGGGGACCCCCGAGTCTTTGGACTCTCGAGTTATTCCTCAGCAGCTGTTCATGGAGCTTGTAGGCCAGGCCGTGTCCTGGGGTGGGGATGCAGCCACCCTGCTCTCCAGGGGTTGACATTGCGGTGAGCACGAAGGCGGGGCCCGGCAGACATAAACAAGGAGAGGAGATAGCAGCTTCCCAGGGCTGAGCTGGAGGGGAGAGAGGGCTGTTGGCTGGGGTGGGGTCAGGAGGCCTCTGGGAACAGACACCAAAGGAAGGGAAGGCCATCCCAGGAGGAAGGGCCTGGGGTGGGGCCGGGAATGTGGCTGGCGCCTCGGAAGCTAGGGGAGCCAGGTCAGTGGAGACTCAGCTGGGTTGGCAGGGCTGGGCACCAAGGGCAGTGTGGGCTTCATTCAGAGGTGATGGGGTGTAGGGGAGCACAGGGAGGGGGCTTGATGGAGACTTAGCATTGACCAGGGCTGCTGCAGAGGCAGGCGGCCAGTGAGCAGGGCCTCGGGGAGTTGGGAGAGGCAAAGGTCAGATCCTGAGAGCGGGCTAGAGGGGTGCCACCCAGCACCCGCCGGGCACATGGTAAGGCTGGTAGGGGGACCGCAGAGTCCAGCTCGGTGCGACAGGTCAAGGCTCTTCAGTTATCAGCCCACGGAATCCGCAGGGGGGAGGGGGAGGGATGGTCTCGCTTTGGGGATGGGGTTGCCAAAGTCCAGGATATTAAGTACCTTGCTCAGGGTCACACAGGGTGGACTGAGAAGGGCTGGTTTGAGTCCAGGCCCCAGCAAGCTGCTGCCCACTCACACCGTCTTCTGAAAGTTTGGGCTGGAGAGATCCCCCCAGCCCTGGCTGGAAGGGCCCAGAATGTTTCTTTTGGAGCCAGAGGCGCTTGGCGCTGGCCCCTCTGGCCTGGCTTGGCCTTGCGTCCTTGGTAGCTGGTGAGGGCCGCCTCTCTCAGCCCACTGCCAACCCCAAGACGCTGAGAGCTGCTCTGCTCCGGAGGAGCACTGGAGGAGGGGGCACCCTGATCGCCATCCATGGATGTAGAAACTGAGGCAGGGCAGGGCTGGCCTCAACCCCAGCCCCCTGGACTCTGCTCTCTCTCCTGGCCTACTGCAGGCCAGGCAGGGTCGGTCGTGTGAATCCAGAGGCTGCGTGGCCTGGGGATAGCAGGGAGCCGCAGGCCCAAGGTGAGGGAGTCTCGGGGGATTTATTCCCCACTGGCCTGTGGTTCTCAGGGGACCAGAGAAACAAGGTGGACGTGGCTGTCCAGGGGTCTCCTCTATCCCGTGTCTCACTGTAGCTAGCCATGCGGGGCCCAGTCTCCACTCCCTCACAGTGAGCCCCTGACCTGCGCCCCTCCGTGGGCTTAGGTCCCTGCCCCTTGGTCCCCCCACTTTGAGAGGCTGGGTCCCTCCACAGAGTTTATTTCCAAGCTTGTCCACTTTCACACACTCCTTGGCTTCCGTTCATTTCCCACTGAGAATGTCCAGCCTCTTCCCCACCCCAGGAGAGTTGGGGTGCAGCTCTCAGGGGGACCCTCTATCCAGAGAACAAGGAGGGCAAGGCTCAGAGGGAAGCACACGGTTTACCTTACCAGCGCCTGCCGGGAAAAGGTGTTCCCTGCCCCCTGCACCTGGCCGTGGGTGCGGCTGCCTCCCGCTGCCGGGTTACCTGTTGGAAGAAAGAGGGGACTGAGGCCGAGGTGGGGCAGCCGGGAGAGGCGGTGGGGCTGGAAGCCAGCCCAGGTGAAGGGCAGGGCTGGCATTCGGCAGGGCCAAGGTCTGCTTCCAGTCACCTAACTGACATCTGGGGAGACCAGGACAGCCTCTAGGGAGGCCTCAGCCACCATAAAGCTATAAAAACCAGGAACAGAGCCCGGAGAGCACGGTGGCAGCTGGGGCTGACGCTGCAACCCCCCCCCCCCATGGTGGTGTCTCTGGGGGCCTGGAGGCAGGTACCAGGTGACGGGAGGTGGCAGCGATGACCGCAGGGTGAGTTGGACGTGCCCTCTGACTCTTGGAGCCCACTGGTGTTGGGTGGAATTAGAGAACAGCTCTGAAGCACTTGGCAGACCCTGCCAGCGGGCGTCGCGCGGTAGGTCTCAGCAGGATGCTCCCTCCCCCTCCCGTGTAGTTCCAGGCTGTGGACATGGGCTTGGGTATCCCTGGGCTGTGACCAGGTCAGGCTCGCGGGAGGCAGGGCCAGGCAGCCAGGAAGTGGGGATGTGCGGTTGCCCGGGGCCTCCCTTGCTTGGCTGAGCTCAGGGCCATCAGAGCTGGGGGAAGTAATAAAGGAGGAAAGGGTTGGGAGGGAGGGCCGGGCGGGCTGGGTATGGTGGGCAGGGGCGAGGCTGGGAAGCAGAGCCAGCCGGGTGGGGTCCGCAGTGCAGGGCTCACTTGGTGCTTTCCGACTCTTTAGAGCATCAGCACCCTCTCCCCCGGGTCCAGTCGGTGCCCGGTAGGCTGGACCAGGGCCGCGCTGAGAGTCCAGGCGCTGGCCTTCCGGGAACTTGGGGCTCTGGGAAGCATGGTTTTAAAGTTACTGTCATCAAACCCGCCCTGAGGACTCACCACTGTAGGGTTGGAAAGAGGGCTTCATGCAGAGGGGGCTGGAGGCTGGCAGGATAGGCTGGCACAGTAATTCTGACCAGGGGCATTGTGACCAGGAAGAGCAGGCGGGCCCAGGGCCCCAGCTGGCGGTGGCTGGGATGGGACTTCGCCTTGGGGGAGGCTGAAGGCAGCAGCCCAGACCTTCCCCAAGAGCCCAGGAAGGAGCCCCCAGGTGGGTGGGGGGTGTGGGTCCTGTTGCACCAGCCAACCGCTGGGCTCAGGTAAATGAAGGCAGGCAAGGGGCACCCAGGGTGGGTACCAGAGCACACTCTGAGGGCCCGCTGCCATGAAGCGGCCCTGGTGGCCGTCTCCTGGGAGGAAAGTTCAGGGCCCGCTACTCCCCAGACCTGGCCCACACCTGCTAGGTTGGGGCTTAGCTGTGTGAGGTAGCGCCGAGGGGCCCAGGCAGCGTCATTATGACACCCTTGAGGGCCCTCGTGCCACGCAGCCCACACCCACACCGCACCGCTGCTGGCCATGGGTTCCTCAGGGGCCAGGCCTGCCTACGCTACTCACTGAGCCCCCTGCTGCCTGGTCAACACCTGGGTCTCAGGAGGCCCAGAGTCATGGTGTCCTCAGGCCGGTGCTCTGTGTCCTCTGTCCCTCTGCGCTGAGCCCCACGAGGGCCTCATCCTTCTGTCTTGCTCCCGCTGCACCCCAGCCCCACGCCCAGGGGCCGACCTCCCAGTCACCCACCCAGTGCCCTGGGCCACGCTCCTCACATTCCCCAGAACCCCTGGTGGCCTGGCACCGTCCCTGCACCCTGGCCAGCCAGCCCTCAAGGGCTCCGGGCCTCCCACATGTGTGTCAGGCACACCCATGACGTGTGGCCCTGCTGGAGGGGACTGTCCTTGCGAGGCTCATGTCCTCCGCCTGGAGCTCCATGAACCCACTCTTCAGGCCCATCCCATCCGTTCACAGCAGCTGAGGGCTGGCCATCTCTCCTGACCTCCTGGGCTGCTAAGGGGTCAGGGAACAGCCCCTCCCACTCACTCATGGCAGCCATTGCTTCTGCCCGGAATGCTGGTCCCTCGGCCAAGGCTGCGACGCCATTCCCGGCCGTGCCTGCGGGAGGCTTTAGGAGCTGCGGCCCGCAGCAGCGTGCCATCCCCACCGGCCCAGGTGCAGACGCTGGTGCTCTCTGAGGGTCACAGGGCTCCTCCTTCCCTGCCTGGCCAGGGCTGGGGGACGGAGATCCAGATCGGAGGAGACCCATCCATCATCATGCCAGGCGTCTCTGAAGCCAGAGACCTGGGTCCACCTGCTGGGCGGCCTTGGCAAGTCCTC
Source organism: Muscardinus avellanarius (assembly GCF_963383645.1). NCBI lineage: Eukaryota > Metazoa > Chordata > Mammalia > Rodentia > Gliridae > Muscardinus > Muscardinus avellanarius. The sequence continues at coordinate 9,813,121 of NC_137797.1, read as the reverse complement.
CTCCAGGCTCTGCTGTGGATCGAGGGGTGGAGTCAGTAGGGCTCGTCCTTGTTGGACATTTTTGCCTGAGGGCCCGCTTTTCCTTAGACCGGTTCCTCCTGTTATAAATATTCAGCCCCTTGCCCTCACTAAGGCTTGGTTCACACACGTGCCAGGCACTTTAAATACCCGAAACCAGGCGTGGCAGCGCAAGCTTGTAATCCCAGTACTTGGGAGGGAGGCTGAGACAGGAAGATTGCAGGTTTGTGGCCAGCCTCAGCAACTTGCGAGGCTCTCCCCAACTTAGTGAGACCCTTTTTCAAAATAAAGAATAAAAAATAGGGCTAAGGGTATAGCTCAGAGGTGGACTGTCCCTGGGTTCCATCCCCAGGACTGCAAAATAAATACATAAATACCTGGAATCCTCACCATAGCCCCGCCACATGGACACATTGCATCCCCATTTGATGAGGAGATGAGGCCCAGGGAGAGACCCTGGCAGCCTGGCTCAGGTCTGCATGCAGCTGCGGGCTGCCTCTGTGCAGAACGAGGCCTCAGACCCCGACCTCACCGTTACCTGCCCCCTGCTGACCCCACACACCCTACTTCAAGCACAGGTCACCTCCCCGGGACCAGGTCACAGGTGCCTCACTGTGCCCCTGCTGACCACCTGGCACCTGCTTCTCCACGGCTCCTTCCCCTCTTCCTCCATCCCAGACTCTCCCAGGTGCCACTTGCACCCTGCTTCCCCTCCTGAGGTTGGCAGTGCCTCCTGCAGACTCTTGGCCAATGCCTGGAGCCAGGCTGCCCCCAGGGCTGCACCCTCCCTGTGGCGGTCACCTGGTGTTTACCAAGCACTGCTCAGTGCTGGGACCCTGCCCCCAGCCCTCCACCATTCACCCCTGCCTTCTCTTCATCCTCTGCTGGTGCAGCGAACCCAGCGGGCTCCTGCCTCTCGTTCCCCTAACCGCCGCCTGCGTGGCTGGACACAGTGGCAGTGCGCACGTGGCACTCGGATCACAATTATGAGCCAGTCCCTCAGTCTCTGCAGCGAGTGGAAGCGCTCAGTAGCCAGTGCGGCTAGTGACCGTCATACGGCTAGCACAGGCCAGGAACATTTCTGCCATCACGGGCGACAGGACAGATTGGCCGCCCGCAGGCACGGGCTGACTGTGCTGTGCTCAGAGTCTTCCCCACTCACCCGCCCGGCTTATCTGGGGGCTGTGTGGTCTCAGGCCCTGGGGACCAGTGGGTTGGCATGGGGCGCACAGGAGTGGTCTACAAGTTGCGTTGCCCTCTAGACTTCATTTTCTCCATCTGTAAAACAGAGCCGAGTCCTGCCTCTGAGGATGCTTGTGAGGGTAAAGCATGCATTGTATATACACGTATCCAGCTGACACCCGGCGCGTATTAAGCATGAAGTAGGTGGCAACTGTCACTGCTGCTAACGGGCAAGGAGGGGTCTCAGGACCGCAAAACTCATGGCCAACAGGGGGAGCCAGAGAGGGCTTTGGAGCACAGCCACCCTACTGGCTGGTGCCTGAAGATGGCTAATCTGTTTATAGCCTCCAGCACTGTGCAATAGAATGTTCTGGGATGGTGCAAATGTTATCTCTCTGCGCTGCCCAGGGGTCTCTGGAGACCAGACGCCAGTGTCCTGGGAGGCCAGTAACTCTTTTTAGGGAGGGATGGAGTCCTGGTGAGGATGAGTCCCAGCCTCAGGAGCCAACTTTCTCAGGCACATGCGAGCCACTCTGTGGGGAAATTCTGAAGCATTCCTCAGGTTACTGGGATCAGGCTGAGCCGGGAAGAGTTTGGAGGGAGGAGAGGGCCAGGGTGATCTCAGGGTTGCACTGAGATCTTTCAACAAGGCCGCACCCTGGAGCTGGGAGCAGACTGAGTGGGTCCTGGACTTGTGCCCAGGGAAGTTGGGGACCCCAGTGGCCTGGGCTCCTTGTCTTCCCAGACACTGGCTGGCTGAAGCAAGCTGGTCCTCTCCTCTCTGGGCCTTGGATTTTCACCTACAGCTGGGCAGTCACAGCTGTCCCTGCGTGTCAGGGTCTTCTGGCCACCCAGTGGGGATGGAGTCCTTGACCAGCCCCTGGAGCAGAAGCAGCTCCCTCCCTCTGGCTGTGCCCGGGGGCAGGCTTCCGGGGGGCTGGGCATCGTGGTACTGAGTTTTCCCTTTGCCGGGCCATTCATGTTTAGTCTGGGGCAGGCCCCCAAATCGGCAGCCCTCAGGTCCTCAGGTCTGTGTCAGTGGTGTAGGGCGCTGGGCATCTTGGTTTTCATGTTTCAGTCCCATAAGCTGTGTGTGGCTGAGCACGTAGCTGAACCTCTCTGGGCTGCCAAGCCCTCAGCCACAAAGTGGGGACATGCGCTCCCCATCCTGTTTGGCCCCCTGATCCAGCCAGTTTCCCTCTGCCCTTTGCAGCAGCCATGCTTGGCACCCTGCAAGGGCTCAGGAATTCCACCGGTAGCCTGAATAGGAATGTTGGCTGTAGCATGACCAGCATATGAAGGGGTGACCCTCGGGGGACCCTGCCTGATGGATATTAATCAAAGGAGTGAATAAGCTGGGTGGAGTGGGGCATACCTACAAATTCCAGTACTTGGGAGGCTGAGACAGGAGGATGGCAGGTTAGCGGCCAGTCCCGGCAGCTAGCAAAACCCTCTGCAACTTAGTGAGACCCTGTTTCAAGATAAAAAAAATAATAATAAAGTAGGGTTGGGAGTTTAGCTCAGAGGCAGAATGCATCTGGGTCCAACCCCTAGTAAAACACACACACACACACACACACACACACACACACACACACACACACACACAGAGTATGCTACAGTGCCCCATTGCAAGATGTTTTGACATCATGGTTTATCTGCATCTCTCACGGGACTGCAAGGGAAAGGAAGGCATCTTCCTTCTGACCCTGAGAAGACCGAGGGTCAGGACACTCAGTAACTCACCGAGGACCACCACTAGTCACAGTGCTTGCAGTCGAAATCGTCCAGACTGCCAGTAACAACAGAGCCCTGGCTATATGTCTGAGCACATTTCCTAGCCCTTCACATGGGTTAACAAGAGGGGAAACCAAGGCACGGAGAGGCACAGTAACTTGCCAAGGCCGCAGGCAGTGTTCAGCCCCGACCACCATAACTGTTGGCTGACCTTGTGCCTCAAGAGCTCCTGGGCATGACAGGGTTTGTCCTCGGGTGGTCTGGTGCGGGCCTGGCCTGCCACAGAGTGCAGGGTGGGCACAGCAGGGAGACCCCGGCTCAGAGTCAAGGTGCCCTTTCATGTAAACGGTCCAGCTCCTGGAGAGGCAGTGAGCAAGGTTCCTGGGCTGGGGGTTGCAAATGGACCAATTTCTGCTCAGGAGTGGAGGCTGAGGGCAGGATGGGTGACCACCAGAGCACCCCACATGGCCACCCCCACGGGGCACCCCTGGACACTGCCCGTCCTCCGCAGTACAGAGGTGGCGGCTGGTCCCTTCTCCCTGTTGAAGGAGTCGAGCGCCTCAGTGCAGTCCCAGAGCTGAGGACATGAAGGGGAGGGGCTATCGGGTGACAGAGGAAGTGGTTGTCGGGACATGATCCACAGAGGAGACTGGCGGGGACCAGGGTGAGGCCAGCCAAGGGCACCCTGGGGCCCAGCTAGGACCCTGGTCAGCGCAGGCGGGCTCAGGACCACGGAGAGCTCCGTGCAGCCTCCTGTCACCCGGTGACAGCTGTCAGTGTGTATATCAGAGCTGCTGTCTGTTCCCAGCCGGCCGCCAGGGACAGCCTCCAGACAGCACCTGGCCGGCCTCCACCTGGGCCCTGACTCTGAGGTCACGGCTGGGTCATTGTGATGGGCAGCTTCAGGTGTCACCTTGCTGGGATGAAGACACCTGGAACGCTGGCCTTGCATTGCCAGGGTGCATCCGCAGGAGACGGGCGTGTGAGGCGGCGGACTGAGGGGACATCCCGCCCGTGGTGCAGAGAGGACTGCACAGAACAGAAAGGAAGCTGAACAGGCAGGAAGGGCGGTTCCTCTTTCTTTCCTAGGGCTGGGGCACTTCTGCCCGTGGACACCAGGACTCTAGGCTCTCTGGCCTTGGGACTAGACGACCTGACGCCATGGCTCCTGGTTGTCAGGCCTCCTGCCTTGCACTGGGGAGTACGTCATCAGCTTCCCTGGTTCTTCAGCCGTGGGGACACAGACTCAGGCACAGGGACAGGCTCTAGGTCTGTCTTGCCCCCGTGCTCCCCGTGTCTGGCAAGGTACCAGTGCGCAGCAGGCGCCCAGGGAGTGAAGGAATAAGACGGCCGTCAGGTGAGCAGTGGCAGTGCATGTGGAGTAAACGTGGTGGCCGTCCCGCTCCTGGTCACAGGTGGACTCCCCACGAGGCCTCCGTCACCACACTCGGGATCAACTTGGCGTACTGGAGGGCCTGGGAGAGCTTTGCCCCTGGTGTCCCCCATCAACGGCCCCTGAGGTGTCAACTTAATTCTGATCGGTCGCGCTGGACGCCATGCAAGTCCCCTCACTTGGGCTTCCTCATCTGTAACACGAGGGTAACAAGGTGCTCGCTTCGTGTTGGGAAGGTGCGGGAGGGGATGCATGTGGCGTGCTGGGGCAGAGCTGGTTTGTTGGCAGCAGCTGCTGTCCCTGCATGTGAGTTTCTCAGTGACACTTTGTAGCGGAGGCAGGAGTGCTGCCCAGGCCGGTGTGCACCCAGGGCTTCCGCTGCAGCACGGCCACCTGTGTTAGCGAGCGCGCGCAGGGTGCTGGCCCGGGAGCCGGACTCGGGTGCAAGTCCTGGCTCCCCACCATGGTGACGTTCCTTGGGCAAAGCCTTGCCATCATTTTGAGTCAGTTTCCCCATCTGTAAGTACAGGGTGGTTCCAGTGACTTCCCTGAGGGCCTGAGGGCCTGTAATGAGTCTCTGATTGATTTCCTTTTCCCAGTTTATTCCTTTGTTTCTTGGTGCTAGGGATTGAACTCAGAGGCATTCTACCTCCCAGCTACACCCCAGCCTGGTTTTATTTCGTATTTGGAGACAGGTTCTCACTAGGTTGCTGAGAGCCTTGCTAAGTTGCTGAGGTTGGCTTTGAACCCGGGATCCTCCTGTTTTAGCTTCCCGAGTACTGGGATTACAGTATGCGTCCACGCCGGGCTCCGTTTTATTTCTATGCTTCCTCTATTAAAATATGTATTGGGGGCACTCACCAAAATAAAGGAAGGTAAGAGAAAAAGGACAAGAGAGCTGAAAACACACGGAGTTGCAAGTAAGAATCCCAGGAAATATGGTCTATGAGGCACCGGCACCCGCCTGGCTGATCCCCGGGTGCTTCTGAGCCTCCCGTCAGCCTAAGAGGCGAAGGAAACAGGCTTAGTTCCATGATTCTTACAGCAGCAGTCTAGACTCGAGGCCTTTATCGGGGTCCCTGCCCTGAGGCCTCAGGATCAGAGAGACCGCAGGCACTGGTGAGGCTGTCCTGTCCTCGGAAGGGCACAGTGGTGGCTGTAACTAGATCCTGAAAGCCAGGCTGGCCAGGGAGCCCAGAGCCGGCTGGGTCAGTCTGACCTCCGGGCTCACAGAGGCCCTGTGCAGCAGGCAGGGCACGCATGCACCTCTTACCTTGCTCAGGCTTTTTTTAGCTGCTGCCAGGGGATTTAGTCTGGCTGGCCCAGGCCCTGCCCTTCACAACTCAGGGACCAGTTCTTTCCAACAGCGGCTGGAATTGGGATGTACGCTCCCCACAGGCAGGTCAAGTGGAGAACCGAAGGGCCAGGGTGCCTCGCCAGGGCCTGGCACCCGTGGGTGGGTTCTTCCGAAGGCTTCTGCCTTGTAGACCTTGGGCCGTGGGGGTGGCCACGCAGGAGCCCCACCTCCCTGCTGTCCTCAGGCCTGACCCCTCTGTCCCTGTGGGTCTGATCGAGCACTTGGGAGGCTGAGACAGGAGGATCACACAGGTTCGAAGCCAGCCTCAGCTACTGAGTGAGGCTCTCAGCAACTTAGTGAGACCCTGTTTCCAAATAAAGTATAAAATAGGCCTGGGAGTATAGCCTGGAGGTAGAAAAGCCCCTAGGTTTCACCCCCAGTACCACAAAAAACAAAAAAGGGCAGGGGGTTTGGCTCTGGACTCCCCGGCCCTCAGGAGCGGCAGCAGGACAGCCCCAGGCTAGCTGTGCAGGCCTCCTCACCAAGGTGACAGTGTGGGGGGGGGGGCTCACGCGGGCTCACCTCTGCTCCAGGCATCATGGCCCCAGGCAGGTCCCTGAGCGCCAAGCTCCTGGTGTCATCTCTGAAATGAAAGGGCTGGAGGAGATGGGCCTCAAATCGGATTTCCAGGCCTCATGTTTCTTGGCTCTGCACTGCGTGACCACATGTAGCTTAGAGAAAGTTCTGCCGGGCCTTCTGGAGCAACAGGGGCTTGCGGAGCTCGGGACACCAGGAGCACACCAGGAATACGGCGCCGCCTGGACCTCCCCAGGTCATAGCAGCTTGCAGCCCAGTGCATCTTTCCATTCTCCCTTGAAGCCGGGGCAGTGCAGCAGGACACCCAGGTGACCATAGGCCGCAGAAAGGAGCACCCTGAGGGAAGGAGCATGTAGGTGGGCTGGTGCCAGAAGCTGGAGGCCAGGTTTCATCCTGGTCCCTCTGTGACCTGCTGCTCCATCCCCAGCCCCCAGGCAGGTCACTGATCCTGCTGGACACTGCCTTGCTTTCTTTAGGCAAATGGGTGGAACTTCCACCAGGCCACCTCCATGGGCTCCATGGTCTAAGTCAGAGGTGCTCTCTTGAGCCAGGTGTGGTGATGCATGCCTATAATCGCAGTACTTGGGAGGCTGAGACAAGAGGACTGCAGGTTCAAGGCCAGCCTCAGCAATTTAATGAGAATTTCAGTAAGCTAGTGAGACCCTGTTTCAAAACAAAAAAATATAAGCCGGGTGTGGTGGTGCACGCTTGTAATCCCCGCGCTTGGGAGGCTGAGACAGGAGGATCACACGGGTTTGAAGCCAGCCTCAGCTACTTAGTGAGGCTCTCAGCAACTTAGTGAGACCCTGTTTCCAAATAAAATATAAAAATAGGTCTGGGAATATAGCTCGGAGGTAGAAAGCTTCTGGGTTCCACCCCCAGTACCACCAAAAAAAAAAAAATAATAATAAAAATAAAATAAAAAATAAAAAGGGCGCAGGGGGTGTAGCTCAGAGCTAGAAAGTCTCTGGGTACAATCCCCAGCACCACAGAAGTGTTCTGTCCTGGCAAGTGCAGTGGCACTGCCTAAAATCTGTGTCTCAGGAGGCAAGAGGTTGGCAAATTCAAGGCCAGCTTGGGCAACTTAGCCAATCCCTGTCTCAATCAAAATAACAAACAAAAAGGGCTGGGTGTAGTAGTCCTGGGGTCAGTGGTTCAATCCTGTATCTCTCTCTCTCTCTCTCTCTCTCACACACACACACACACACACACACACACACACACACACGCACACACTCTGCTGTGTCACTAAACAAGTTCATTCACAAGATAAACATGCCCTTGGCTGAGGGTGCAGCTCAGTGGTGGAGCTCAGGCGTAGCAGGCTTGAGGCCCTGGGTTCAATCCCTAGGACCAAAAAAATCTATGAAAAAAGCCCAAATAAAGTATGCAGTCTGGTTAATAATGATATACCAGTATTGGCTTCCTCCTGTGACCAGTGTACTGTGGTGGCACAAGACGTTACCAGTAGAAGCCGAGCCAGGCATGGTGGCACGCACCCATAATCCCAGTGCCCGAGACAGGAGGGCCACAGACTTGAGGCCGACTTCAACAAGCAGATTCCATCAATTTAGTGAGATCCCAGTTCAAAGTAAAGATAAAACACGGCTGGGGGTGTAGCTTAGAGGTAAAATGTCCCTGGACTCCATTCCCAGTACCAAAATAACGAAAGAATAGAAAAATAATAGCGGAAACTGGCTGAAGCACGCAAGGGGCCCCTGACTTTTCTTATAATCTACAAATCTTTTTTTGGTGGTACTGGGGTTCCTGGAAGCCCTTCTACCTCTGGGCTACACTCCCAGACCTATTTTATACTTTTTTATTTTTGGAAACAGGGTCTCTTAAGCCAGCGCGGCTGGCTTCGAACCTGCGTGATCCTCCTGTCTCCACCTCCCAAGTGTGGGGATTACAAGCGTGCGCCACCACGCCCGGCCTTTTATTCTTTATTTCTGAAACAGGGTCTCACTGAGTTGCAGAGGACCTCACTAAGTAGCTGAGACTGTCTGCGAACCACGATCCTCCTGTTTCAGCCTCCCAAGTACTGGGATTACAGGTGTGCACCACTATGCCCAGCTAATCATCAACAAATATCCTAAAGTAAAACGTTGATTTAAGCCAGGCACGGTGGCCCCTGTTTATAATCACAGTACTTGGGGAGGCTGAGACAGGAGGATCACAGGTTTGGGCCAGCCTCTGCTACCTAGTGTTGTTCTCTGCAACTTAGTGAGACCCTGTTTTTTGTTTCCAACCAAAAAATAAGGTCAGGTATGGTGCACACACTTGTAATCCCAGTACCTGGGAGGCTGAGACAGGAGCATCGCAATTCGTGGACAGCCTCAACTACTTAGTGAGGCCCTTTGCAACTTAGGGAGACAGAGCCTGTTTCAAAATAAAGAATAAAAAATAGGGCTGGGGGTATAGCTCAGAGGTAGAATGTCCTTGGGTTCCATCCCCAGTACTGCAAAATTTAAAAAAAATAAAATGGGGCTGAGAATGTAGGTCAGAGATAGAATGCCCTAGGATTCAATCTCCAGTACCACAACAATAAGTGGGTAAGTAACCCAGGGGCAGCGAGCTAGGCGGTGCTTTTCCTAGGATGCAGGGTGCTCCTGGGCACCGCCTGGCCGCAGTTGGCCCCAGGGCGGGCCGGGGGAGGAAGGGGCCTGGGGGGTCTCTGAGGGGAAGGGCTGTGGGCACAGGTGTCCTTCCCACCGCGAGCCGGCCTGGCAGGACAGGAGGTGGGTGGCTCCACGCAGGGGGACAGGAGGTGGGTGGCTCTACCGTCCGAGGCGGCCGCCGCAAAGGCTCGCTGCCCCCCCCCCCCCCCCCGCCGTCGCGGAGGAGCCCGGGCTGCCCCTGACGCCTGTCCTCTGCTTTGGCGCAGGATGAAGATGAGACGCTACAAGCTCTTTTTCATGTTCTGTATGGCCGGCCTGTGCCTCATCTCCTTCCTGCACTTCTTCAAGACCCTGTCGTACGTCACCTTCCCCCGCGAACTGGCCTCCCTCAGCCCTAACCTGGTGTCCAGCTTCTTCTGGAACAATGCCCCGGTCACGCCCCAGGCCAGCCCCGAGCCGGGCGGCCCCGACCTGCTGCGGACCCCGCTGTACTCGCACTCCCCGCTGCTGCAGCCGCTGCCCCCCAGCGGGGCCGCCGCGGAGCTGCACCGCGCCGACTTCGTGCTGCCCGAGGACACCACCGAGTACTTCGTGCGCACCAAGGCGGGCGGCGTGTGCTTCAAGCCGGGCACCAAGACGCTGGAGCGGCCCCCGGCCCCGCGCGAGCCGCCCGAGGCCTCGGCGGCGCGGGGGCGCCCCCGGCGGCCGGCCCGGCCCGCGCTGAGCGCGCGGCGCACGTGGGTGGAGTGCGTGTGCCGGCCCGGCTGGCACGGCCCGAGCTGCGGCGTGCCCACCGTGGTGCAGTACTCCAACCTGCCCACCAAGGAGCGCCTGGCGCCGCGCGCCGTGCCGCGCCGCGTCATCAACGCCATCAACGTCAACCACGAGTTCGACCTGCTGGACGTGCGCTTCCACGAGCTGGGCGACGTGGTGGACGCCTTCGTGGTGTGCGAGTCCAACTTCACGGCCTACGGGGAGCCGCGGCCGCTCAAGTTCCGCGAGATGCTGACCAACGGCACCTTCGAGTACATCCGCCACAAGGTGCTCTACGTCTTCCTGGACCACTTCCCGCCCGGCGGCCGCCAGGACGGCTGGATCGCCGACGACTACCTGCGCACCTTCCTCACGCAGGACGGCGTCTCGCGCCTGCGCAACCTGCGGCCCGATGACGTCTTCATCATCGACGACGCCGACGAGATCCCGGCGCGCGACGGCGTGCTCTTCCTCAAGCTGTACGACGGCTGGACGGAGCCCTTCGCCTTCCACATGCGCAAGTCGCTCTACGGCTTCTTCTGGAAGCAGCCGGGCACGCTGGAGGTGGTGTCGGGCTGCACGGTGGACATGCTGCAGGCCGTGTACGGGCTGGACGGCATCCGCCTGCGCCGCCGCCAGTACTACACCATGCCCAACTTCCGCCAGTACGAGAACCGCACGGGCCACATCCTGGTGCAGTGGTCGCTGGGCAGCCCGCTGCACTTCGCCGGCTGGCACTGCTCCTGGTGCTTCACGCCCGAGGGCATCTACTTCAAGCTCGTGTCGGCCCAGAACGGCGACTTCCCGCGCTGGGGCGACTACGAGGACAAGCGGGACCTCAACTACATCCGCGGCCTCATCCGCACCGGCGGCTGGTTCGACGGCTCGCAGCAGGAGTACCCGCCCGCCGACCCCAGCGAGCACATGTACGCGCCCAAGTACCTGCTCACCAACTACGACCAGTTCCGCTACCTGCTGGACAACCCCTACCGGGAGCCCAGGGGCACCGCGGCGGGCGCGCGGCCGCCCGCCGCCAGGGCCGGGGCGGACGCGGTGGAAGGCTAAGGCGGCCCGGGCCTCCCGGGGTGGCGGCCACCCGCGTTACCTTCCGGCCTCCTGCCGGCTGGGCTCGGGCTTCTAGAGAGGACCAGAAGTGGCCGGGTGGGCCTCTTCCCTGCTCAGGCCCTCGCGAATCCAGAGGGTCAGGCCTTTCAGCTCGACGAAAAAGGAAAAAAGAAAAAAAAAAAAAAAAAGAAGAAGAAGAAGAAAGAAAGAAAAAGAAAAGAAAATCCTTCCTGCCAGGAATGGAAAGCAAACCCAGATGTCTATGCACCCACGGCAGGCTTGCCACCCTCCCAGGTGGATTCACTCCGTGCCCCTCCCTGAGGGCTGGTCAGGGGCCAGGAGTCTCTCTCCTGGGCTCCAGAAGGGACATTAAGGCCAGTTATGTGTCCAGCCCTTGTTCTTAGTTTGCCTGTGAGAGCGGGGGATGTATTTGTTGGAGGAGATTCTAAGCTGCTTTAAGAGACCCTCAAATGTAGCCAGAGGGAAGCTTGTTTCTGATTAAATTGTCTAGAAGAGGATGGTCCAGAGCGAGTAGGGCAGCTCTGCTTTCTTTCATTCCCACATTCTAATTTGAGATACAGAGAGGCTGCTCCAGCTCCCACTACCTATCACTTGTGAATCCCAAAGCAGAGAAAGGTAAGGAAGTGCACACCCTTTCCTGCTGAGTCATCAAGTGACATCTCATTGGCCACGACTTAGTCACATGGTCTTGAGTAGCTGCAAGGGAAACTGGGACATGTAGTCTCCAGCTTGGACTGCCATGTACTGGCCTCAGTTTGGCGGTTCTCTTGTTGATGAAGGAGAAAAGAACAGGTGTGGGAAAAGCAGCGTCTCCGGGGAAGCAGCAGGAAGGTCTTTTTAGTCGGAGGACCCTGCTCTCATTGTTCAGAGCCTCCGAAACAAGCTGCTCCTGCTGGTCTCCCTGTCTGCCCAGGGCTGGGTGCGGTGAGCCTGCGGGCAGGTGAGGAGGACCCCTCACCATCCCCTGTGGTGCCCGGGGCAGAGGCTGCCTGTGGAATGGTACATGTTTGTGAGTGAGTGTATATTTATGGGCATGGGTGCATGCTTGCTGTGTATTTGTATGTCTTTGTTGATGTGTCCCTGTACATAGATGTTGTGTGTGATGTGGGAGTCCAGCCCAGGCATCCTCTTCTCTGGGACCTGGAGCCTGTGACCACACTTCTGGGCTCCCCAACATGAGGGAGGCAGGAAGCCTTTGGGGAGCCTAGAAAATGAGGCTAAAGGGGATACAGGGTCTGTCTGTCTGTCTGTCTGTCTTTCAGTCTGAAAAAGAATCATTCCGGCCTAAGGGCAGTCCAGCTGGGAACCTGAGCCCCTCCCAGTCCCAGCCACGTCCTCCCGGGACCCCACATCCTGGGCGTCTTCCTGGGGGATCTCGACGGGCCAGGCAGACAGGGGTCTGCGTTGCTGCTGCCGTCCAGGGGACGCACCTGGTGCGGGAATGGTTTGGGGGCTGGCCTTGGAGCAGCCATCGGGGCAGATGTGAAGCAGGCCGAGGAATGGTACGTCCCGTCCAGGGGATGCCCTCGGAGGGAGCCCCTCCTTTGAAGTCACCGCGGTGTTCCTCGCTGGCTGAGTTGTGGTTTGAGAAGCCGGGGTGTCCCTGTGGCTCGGGGTCCGTCCTGACGGGGGCCGCCCTCTGGACTGCCTCTGGTCACCTTATGTTGGGCAGTGCCTGGGGGCCCCTGAGTCTTGAGTCTCAGCCCAGAGCCTCCGTCCTGGACAGCTTCCTGGCCCCACGGCCCCGGCATGCTCAGCTGCTTTAGGGAAGCCTGTCCCCGGGCTGGCAGGGGCCCCTGGCCCGTGGGTCACCCGCTGGGGTGGGTCGGGAAGGAGCAGAAGCTGAGGCCTGCGGGGGTACCTGCCTATGCAGACCCAGTGGGAAGGCCCCTCACCGCAGAGCAGGGGAAAACCAGCCTACTGGGCAGAGAGGACGGCTGCGCCGGTTGGGGCCGGGGGGCCGGGCTGGAGCATTTCACGTATCACAGCATACACTGAAAACTGGGGGGTAGGGATGCCGGGGACCCACCCCCCAACATGAAGGGGAACCACTAAACGTGGAGGCCAACACAGGGCTTCTATCACCTTGTCCAGATTTCTTTTCCCAGGAACCACTGGACCGTGACCTCTAGGCCTGAAGAGGCCCGTCCATGCCAAGGATCCAGCAGGCCTCGTCCACCCATGTGTCCTATGGGCTCAGCAGGCCTGTGTGGGAGGGCTCCGGGGCAAGAATCGGGGTGGGGCATAAGACTTCCCCAAGCAGAAGGCGGGGCCCTGGGAGATGTATAATTCAAGGACACCAGTAATAATAATAGTATTATTTTTTTTGTAAAGGAAAATCAATATGTACATTCTGAAATCATTTTCTCTGTAAATGGTTGGATTTCATTTCACCCTTAAAGGGATGCTTAAAGGAGAAGATAATATTAATAATAAAAACAGCTGCGAAGTCTGAAGGGCATGCGCGTGCGGCCAGTTTGTGGGTGCTCTGGGGCGGTGGGGGGCAGGGAGCTGTGGTCTGGGTGCCAAGTATGGATGGGGAGGGTATGAGGTCCTCTTGGGCCTGGAAGCTGTGGGGAGAAGGAGCTGCGCCAGCGCCTTCACTTAGGGCCTGGTCACGCCTTCATGAGCCGGGCGGGACCCTTCGGAGATCTGGACCAGACCGATTTTATATATGTATATATATTTTGGGGAAACTGGCAATTGAGCCCAGGGGCATTCTACCTCTGAGCTATATACTCTCAGCCCTGTTTTTTAAAATTTTTATTTCAAGCCGGGCGTGGTGGCGCACGCTTGTAATCCCCGCGCTTGGGAGGCAGAGACAGGAGGATCGCGCAGGTTCGAAGCCAGCCGCGCGCGCTGGCTTAGGAGACCCTGTTTCCAAATAAAAATGTAAAAATAGGTCTGGGAGTGTAGCCCGGAGGTAGAAGGGCTTCCAGGAACCCCAGTACCACCAAAAAAAAAAAAAAAAAAATTTTATTTCAAACAGGGTCTCACTAGGTTAATAAGTCTCATTACTTGCCGAGGCTGTCCTTGAGCCTGTGATCCTCCTATCTCAGCCTCCCAAGTACTGGGATTACAAATGTATGCCACCATGCCCAGTTTATTTTTATTTCGAAACAGAGACTCAGTAAGTTGTTGAGGGTATGGCTGAATTGCTGAGGCTGATTTTGAATTTGTGAGCCTCCTGTCTCAGCCTCCCAAGTACTAGGATTACAGGCGCACGCCCCTTGCTCTGGATGGAGGCTTCGGTGGCGATTCTCTCAGGGTTCTGTTCCCAGGGCACTGGAGCAAATCCTCTCCCCTCTGTGTCGTGTAACCCCCCCTCCTGTCAGGGGTTGTGTTGTTACTTTCTTTTTGTTGTTTGTTTTGCAGTGCTGGGGTTGAACCCAGGAGTTCCCTACCACTGAGCTATATCCCCAGCCCTTGTTACAGTTTATTTTTGAAACAGTCTTGCTAAGTTGTTCAGGCTGGCTAGAGTCAGGGGTTCTTTTCTGTTTTATTTTTTCGGAATGAACCCAGGGGAAGGGGGGTCTACTACCAAGCTATACCCCACCCCTCTTTATTTTTATTTTGAAATAGTGCCTCTCAATGGCCTTAAACCTGCAGTCCTCCTGTCTCAGCCTCCCAAGTACTGGGATTACAGGCCTGTGCCCCAACGCCCTGCAAATGTCAGAGGTTCTGTGTGCCTCTGCCAAGGCCACACAGCCACTTAGAACTGGGATCTGGACGCCGGGTGCAGCCTGGTACCGGTCTTGGGCTCCTCTGTGCCGGCGGCTGCAGCCGGGAGTGTGAGAGGGAGGCCGCCTTGCCCGGGTGGACCTGGCATCTGCCCTGAGGCACCTGGCTGTGTGATGCAGAGCATCTCACGTGTGCTGATAGACTCTGAGTTCCGTCATGGTCTCCTGTGGGCCGGCCGTGCCCTGACTGGAGGAGTGACAGACCAGGCGTAGGTGGCCTGAGCGGCACTGTCCCCTGAGCACTCGAATGCCAACTGATTCCTGAGGTCTGGACCACCCGGGCTCTGAGCACTGTCCCAAGCCCGGGAAGATGTCTACGAGGGCCTGGGCTGAGTCCCTCAGGACTGAAGGGTTGGAGGAGATGTAGACTCCCTGCTTAGCTGGAAGAGAGCGATGGGGTCCACTCACTGTTCAAGATCAAGTTTAGCCCAACGGGCACACCTGTAATCTCAGTACTTGGGAGCTGAGCTAGGAGGATTGCAGGTTCGAGGCCAGCCTCTCTACTTTAGCAAAACTCTCAGCCACCTAGCAAGACCCTGTTTCAAACTAAAAAAAAAAAAAAAAAAAAAAGATTGAGGGTATAGCTTGGAAGTAGAACACCCCTGAGTTCAATCCCTAGTACCATACACACACACAACTCTTTTTTTTTTTTTCCTTTGTGGTACTGGGGATTGAATACAGGCTTATACTACCTCTGAGCCATACCCCCAATTCTACTTTATTTTACCTTTTGGTACTGGGGATTAAACCCAGAGGCATTCTACCTCTAAGCTTACCCCTGGCCCTATTTATTTATTTATTGGTGCTGGGGATTGAACCCAGGGGCATTCCTCTGCACTACACCCCAGCCCTATTTTATTTCTAGTTTGAAACAGGGTCCCGCAAGTCAGGCATGGTGTCACATGCTTGTAATCCCAGTACTTGGGGAGCCTGAGACAGGAGGATCATGGGTTCACGGCCAGCCTCAGCTACTTAGTGAGGCACTCTGCAACTTAGTAAGACTCTGTTTTAACGTAAAGAATACAATCAAAATCAAGAATGAAACATAGGGCTGGAGGTGTTGGTCGGAGGTAGAATGCCCCTGGGTTCCATCCCCAGTACCGCAAAGGGAATTGGATGTAGCTTGGAGGTAGAATGCCCCTGGGTACTGCAAAAAATAAATCAAAATAATAAAATAGGGATGGGAGTATAGCTTAGGGGTAGAATGCCCCTAGGTTCCATCCCTAGTACCACAGGAAAAAGAAAAAATGTAGACAACACACACAGTCACCAATCGCTACCGTGTGAGGGAAGAGATGTCACCGTGGACAGGACTCGCCAACCCCACAGACGCCCTGAGGCGGGGCTCTGAGGAGGCCCTGCTGCCAAAACGCCTTGCCTGAAAGCCGAGGAAGCATGGCAAAGCCAAACCCAGGGGCAGTTTGCAAATGACTGGCTTCTCAGAGGCACCCCCATCCTTGCAACCTCGACTTCAGAAACATTTGTGGAAGCAGTCCCAGGTGCAGCAGTACCACAAACCACTCTTCAAACACACAGCCTAGGCCGCTGTGTGCTTCGAGAGACAAAACACCGACAGTCACACAAGGCTTTGTCACTGGTTTTGAGGTGTGGCCTGCTTGCCCCGTCATCCCAGCAGAGACCAGGAGAGCTGCCCAGCCAAGCCCGGCCTGCACACTGACCCATCTCCTGAGCACACTTCAGGTCACAGAGTTATGGGGTGGTTTGTTACACAGCTGAACTGCAGTCATAGATAACTGATACACTTTGCTTTCACTGAGTGATGGAAAAGCCAAGCAAGCTAGTAAAGCGGGAAGAGGTTTACCGGCTTGCTAACGGTAGTGTTCAGGAATGGCGTTCACTGCCACATTGTCATCCAGCTCTCTCTGTGGCTCAGGTTCAGTTCCCATCTCATATGTTCCTATTTTCACACAGGTTTACCCCTTGTATTGGCCAGTTTTCCACCTCTGTGACAAAATACCTGAGGTAATCAACTTATAAAGAGGAAAAAGTTCATTCTCACCCAGGGTTTCCAAGGTATCAGGTCATGATTGCTTGGGCCCATTCACTTTGGGCCTGTGGTGAGGTGGGAAGGAGCAGGGCATACGGAGTGTGTGGCGGAGGAAATTGCCTACCTCATGACAGCCAGGAAAATGGGGCTGGGGAGGGTGGCCCCCTTATCTCCTTCAAGGGCACGCCCCAATGACCTAACTTCTTTGTACTAAGTCCCACCTCTTAAAGGTTCCACCACCTCCCAATGGCACCACAGGCTGATGATCAAGTCTTTAACACATGGGCCTTTGGGGGACGCTTCCCCCAACTGTAGCACCCCTCATGCCAGCAAGACGGCTGCATTCGTTCCAGGCTTCAATACCATCTCAGCTTCATTTATTTTTTTTAATTTAAAAAATTTTTTTTGGTGGTACTGGAGGTGGAACCCAGAGGCTTTCTACCTCCAGGCTATACTCCCAGACCTTTTTTATATTTTATTTGGAAACAGGGTCTCACTGAGTTTCTGAGAGCCTCACTAAGTAGCCGAGGCTGGCTTCGAACCCGTGCGATCCTCCTGTCTCAGCCTCCCGAGCGCGGGGATTACAAGCGTGCGCCACCGCGCCCGGCCCATCTCAGCTTTAGAGTCTGCACAGAATAGAGCTCCCTCCCTAAAAGTCCTGGGTCTGGATCTCAGTGACTTGAGTTAGGTCGTGCAAATGTCCCTCAGCGGCTCTGTGAAACTTGAGGGAAGGGGTAGACTGCAGATTTGCCTAATCGGAGCCTAATCATACTGGCTGAGAAGGAAGGGAAACGTTGCGCAGGGATGTCAGCCTTGGCACCTCAGCTCCTCCAGTAGGCCCTCCACCAGCCAGCAGCCCCCGTGGCCGGCTCCTCTCCAGGGTCCTCAGGGTAGAAAGGGCATCTCCGCCCTCAGACCGGCGGCGGCTGCTCGGCTGCTCGAGGGAGCCTGAGGCTGGTGAGCGCCCGGGAGCGCGCCAGGGTCCTTCTCCGCCTCGCCGTCTCCTGTGATGTGCACGCCACGCCGCAGCTGGGTCGGGCATCCTTCCTGAGTTCTGCCCTTGGCTGCGGTGACTCCGCTGTTTCAAGGATCTGCGCTTCCTCCTTCCTCTCTGAAGGTCCCTCCTGGGCTCATTTTCTCCAGGCACCCCTTCTACAGGAGGGCTTCTCGGGCCTGGGCCCATGGCTCCGCCCGCTGTTCCGCAAGCTCGGCTCACCGTGGGGGGGTTCCTCCTGAGTCCTCCTGAGCGCTCAGCCCGAAGATTGGCTCTCTGTTGGACTAGGTGTCAAGGTCACCTCCAACACCAAGCAGCCCAAAGGGAACTTCACTTCCCCATCAGATTCTCTTCCGTGTCCTCTGACCTTCGACCTTCGCAGTGCACCTCACCTCCGCAGTCACATCAGCTGGACATCTGGGTGGTACCCGAGAGTCTCCCTAAAGGCAGCTGCCAGATTTTGAATGCCTACTGTGTGCCAGAGTTGTTTATAACAATCCAGGGTCACCGAGCAGTGTGGCCCATGCCTGTAATACCAGTACTTGGGAGGCTGAGAGAGAAGGATCACAGGTTCAAGAACAGCCTCAGAATTGATAGGAACCCTGTTTCAAAATAAAAAATAAAAGGAGCTGGACATGGTGATATGCGCCTGTTGTCTCAGTACTTGGGAGGCTGAGACAGGAGGATTGCAGGTTCAAGACCAGCCTCAGCAATAGGGAGACTCAGTAATCTAGTGAGACAGTTTCAAGATATAAACTAAAACAGGTAGCCAGCATGGTGGCCCAGCTTGTAATCCCAGCACTTGGGAGACTGAGACAAGAGGATTGCAGGTCTGAGGACAGCCTCAGCAAGCAGTGAGACTCATGAACTCAGTGAGGCCCTGTTTCAAAATAAAAATAAAATTGGGCGTGGTGCCGCACACTTGTAATCCCAGCATTCAGGAGGCTGAAACGGGAGGATCACGGTTTGCAGACAGCCTCAGCAACTTAGTGAGGCCCTTTGCAACTCATCGAGACCCTGTTTCAAAATAAAGAACAAAGGCCGGGCGTGGTGGCGCACACTTGTAATCCCCGCGCTTGGGAGGCAGAGACAGGAGGATCATGCAGGTTTGAAGTCAGCCTCAGCTGGCTTAAGAGACCCTGTTTCCAAATAAAAATATAAAAAATAGGTCTGGGAGTGTAGGCCAGAGGTACAAGGCCCCTGGGTTCCATCCCCAGGATCACCAAAAAAAAAAAAAAAAAAAAAAAAAGAAAGAAATCAGCCAGCCTAAGAAGGGCTGGGGTAGAGCCCGGAGTATGGGCATACTGTCATCCCGGTATTTGGGAGGCTGAGACAAGAGGATCACAGGTTTGAGGACAGCCTCAGCAATGTAATGAGACTCTCAGCAACCTGGTGAGACTGTTTCCAAACGAAAAAATAAAATGGAGCCGGGCGTGGTGGCACACGCTGTAATCCCAGCATTTGGGAGGCGGAGATCGAAGGATCGCGGTTCGCAGACAGCCTCAGCTACTTAGCGAGACCCTTTGCTACTTAGTGAGACCCTGTTTCAAAAAATAAAAAGACTAAGAAATAGGACTAGGGGTGTAGCTTGGAGGTGCAATGTCCCTGGGTTCCATCCCCAGTACCACAAAAATAAATAAATAAATAAATAAAATTAAAAATAAATAAATAAATAAAATGGGCTGGGATAGCTGGGAGGTAGAATGCCCCCTGGGCTTATTCCCCAGTACAACACACACACATACACACACACACACACAAATACATACATACATACATACATACAGCCAGGCGTGGTGGTGCACACTTGTAATCCTAGCATTCGGGAGGCTGAGACAGGAGGATCAAGGTTCGCAGACAGCCTCAGCTACATAGTGAGGCCCTTTGCAACTCAGTGTTTCAGAATAAAGAATAAAAAATAGTGCTGGGGATGTAGTTCAGAGCTAGAATGCCCTTGGTTTCCATCCCCAGTACTGCAAATAAATAAATAAATAAATAAATAAATAAATAAATAAATAGCTGGAGTAGCAGCCAGGCATGGTGGCATATGTCTGCCAACTCAGCACCTGGGAGGCTGAGATAGGAGGATCTCAGGTTCAAAACCAGCCTCAGCAATTTAGTGAGGCCATCAGCAACTTAGTGAGACCCTGTTTCACAAATAAAATAGGGCTGAGGTTGTAGCTTGGAGGCAGAATATCCTGGGTTTAATCCCTGCTACCACAAAAACAAAACAAAACAACAAAAATAAAAAGAGCTGGGGGTGCAATTTCGAGGTCGAACACCCATGGGTTCAATCTCCAGTCCCACAGTTAGTAATAACAATAATAATAATAATTTGAAAAGGACTATGATGTAGCTCTAAGGCAGAATGCCCTTGGGCTCAACCCCTAGTAAATACACACACACACACACACACACACACACACACACACACACACACACACTGTCTTGAGCAGGGAGCAGGCACTGTTGGACGCCTTGTGTACGCAAGCTAGGCACTTTTCCTACATCACCTCATGGATCCAGAAGATGCTGCCTGGACTGTCACTTTTCCTCTTGCAGAACCGAGTAGAATTTGGAGGGTTTCCTCCATTTCCAGCCTGTGAGACGGAGCAGGACCCAGGATTGAAGGGAATGCAGGCCCGGGCCGGGCTTGCCGGGCCGCGCTGCCCCCTGGTGGTGAGTGAGGGAGCAGGAACCAAGCGGCCTGTGCTACAAATACCTAGCTCAAAATGAAAAGGCAAATGTAGAAATATTAGAATCACGAGGCACTGTAAAGATAAAATAAAACCAAACTTAGGAAATAACACAAAATGGAGAAGCCAGAGCCGGGCGTGGAGGTGCACACTTTGTAATCGCAGCATCTGGGAGGCCGAGACAGGAGGATCGCCTCCCAGCGGCAGCTACTTACTGAGGCCCTTTGCAACTCAGTGAGACTCTGTTTAAAAATAAAGAATAAAAAATAGGGCTAAAGCTGTATCTCAGAGGTCGAATGCCCCTGGGTTCCAGCTCCAGTACTGCAAAAAAAAAAAAAAAATGGAGAAGCCAGAGGAAAGGGGTTCATTCTCTTCTCCCCCCCTTATTTTTTGTGGTAATGGAGATTGAAACAAGGGGTATTCTACCTCCAAGATATACTCCCAGATCCATTTTAATCTTTATTTTGAAACAGGGTCTCACTGAGTTGCAGAGGGCCTCACTAAGTAGCTGAGGCTGGCCGTGAACCTGTGATTCTCCTGTCCCAGCCTCTCAAATGCTGGGATTACAAGCGTTCACCACCATGGACAGAATTCTCTTCTTCCTTTTTACAGATGAGAACATGAAGCTTCAAGAAGCTTCTGAAAGAGCCGGCGTGGTGGTGCACACTTGTTAGGGTTAGGGGTTAGGGTTAGGTTATATATACATTGTGGTACTGGAACCCAGGGGCATTCGACCTCTGGGCTATACCCCAGCCCTATTTTATATTCTTTCTTACTTTTTTTTTGGTGGTACTGGGGGTGGAACCCAGGGGCTTTTCTACCTCCAGGCTATCCTCCCAGACCTATTTTATATTTTATTTGGAAACAGGGTCTCACTAAGTTGCAGAGGGCCTCACTAAGTAGCTGAGGCTGTCCACGAACCACGATCCTCCTGTCTCAGTCTCCCAAACGCAGGGGTAACAAGTGTGTGCCACGCGCCCGGCTGAAGTTATATTTTACTTTTCCTTCTTCCCTGTCTCCTTTCTGCCTACTTATTTCTTTTATCTTATATTACTCAGACCATGCATTCTGAGAGGTTGTATTTGGAGGAAGCGCCACCATTGCCCAGCCTTCAGCTGCCTGCAGGACACTCCCAGAAGGAGAGGTGGTTTCGGCGTCACAGGGCCATCAAGTATCTGGGTTCTACTGCATGGGCTGTGCAGGATTGTGTCCCGCGGGGAAGCCAGCGCCGCACTGGGATAGGCTGGGGTCTGACCATGGCTGGATGGAGTCTGTCTTTCCTTTCAGGAAGGGTTTCTTGTCCCTTTTTTCTCTTCCCTATTTTATTTTTACTGCCTAACTACCTAACAAAAGCCCAAAGGTATCAGCAGTCACATTGTATGACTTGAAAAAATCAAGGAAAAGAAAAAGAGTTGGGTGCAGTGGTGCACACCTGGAATCCCAGCACTTGGGAAACTGAGACAGGAGGATCACAGGTTCAAGGTCAACCCCTGCAATTTAGGGAGACCTTTCTTTCTTTTCTTCCTTCCTTCTTTCTTTTTTTTGAGGTGCTGGGGATAAAACCCAGAGGCTTTCTACCTTCGAGCTATACTCCCAGACCTGTTTTCTATTTTTTTTGGAAACAGGGTCTTACTAAGTTGCTGAGAGCCTCACTAAGGAGCTGAGGCTGGCTTTGAACCTGCGCCATCCTCCTGTCTCAGCCTCCCAAGTGCTGAGATTACAAGTGT
The DNA here is from genome assembly GCF_963383645.1 of Muscardinus avellanarius. NCBI lineage: Eukaryota > Metazoa > Chordata > Mammalia > Rodentia > Gliridae > Muscardinus > Muscardinus avellanarius. Next base: position 9,791,275 of record NC_137797.1, on the reverse strand, counting down.
GCGCCACCACTCCCGGCTAGGGAGACCATATTTCAAAGAGAAAAAAAAAATTGCTGAGTGTGGTGGCACACACTTGTAATACCAGTACTAGGGAGGCTGAGACTGGAGGATCACAGGTTCCAACCTAGCTCAGGAATTTAGTGAGGCCCTTAGCAACTTGGAGAAACACTGTTTCCAAAATAATAAAATAGGGCTGGGGCTGGGCTTGGTAGCACACACCTGTAATCCCAGGACTTGGGAGTTTGAGACAGAAGGATCACAGGTTCAAGGATAGTCTGTAGTGAGACTCTCAGGTATCTGATGAGATTCTGTTTCAAAACAAAAGGTTAAAAGGGTTGGACATTTAGCTTAAAGGTAGATTGCCTCTGGGTTCAAGCCCCAGTACCACAAAACAAACAAACAAAAATAAATAAATAGGGCTGGGGGTGTAGCTCAGAGGTAGAACGTTCAATCCCTGCACAGGAACAATTTAGCTGGGCGTGGTTGCCCACGCTTTTAATCCTAGTACTTGGGAGGCTGAGACAGGAAGATCACAGGTTTGAGGCCAGCTTTGGCGACCTGTGAGACCCTCCACAACTTGGTGAGACCTTGTTTCAAAATAAAGAATAAAATCGCCAGGCATGGTGGCACGCATTTATAATCCCAATACTTGGGAGGCTGAGACAGGAGGATCACACAGGTTCGAAACCAGCCTCAGCTACTTAGTGAGGGTCTCAGCAACTTAGGGAGACCCTGTTTCCAAATAAAACATAAAATAGGTCTGGGAGGTGGCGCAAGCTTGTAATCCCTGCACTTGGGAGGCTGAGACAGGAGAATCACACAGGTTCGAAGCCAGCCTTAGCTACTTAGTGAGGTTTTCAGCAACTTAGCGAGACCCTGTTTCCAAATAAAATATAAAAAGGCCTGGGAGTATAGCCCGGAGGTAGAAAGCCTCTGGGTTCCACCCCCAGTATCACCCCCCCCCCAAAAAAAAATAGGTCTGGGAGTATAGTCCAGAGGTAGAAAGACCCTGGGTTCCATCCCTAGCACCACATACACAAAAAATAAATAAAATAAGATAAAAATAGGGTGGGGGTGTAGCTCAGAGGTAGAATGCCCTTGGGGTTCCATCCCACACACAACAAGAACTTAAAAAAGGAATACAATGTGGCTCAGAGGTAAGACACCCAATATTCAATCCTTGGTACCAAAATAAATATTATAAAATAATTTATATAAAATAAAATAAATTATACATAAAATAAATAAAAATATATGTCTTTTTGAGTGTGTGGTACTTGGGATGGAACCCAGGGGCACTCTACCTCTCGGGCACACCCCCAGCCCTATTTTAAAACAGGGTCTCACTAAGTGTCAGCACATTTTGCTAAATTGCTGAGCCTGGCTTCAAACCTGTGATCATTCTGTCTCAGCTTCCAAAGTACTGGGATTTTTATTTTATTTTTTATTTTTGTGGTATTAGGGATTGAGCCTAGGGATATTCTACCTCCGAGCTACACCCCCCAGCCCTATTTTTTTTTTTTTTGAAACAGTCTCTCACTGAATTTCTGAGGGCCTCTCTAAGTGACTGAGCTGGGTTTGAACCTGTGATCCCCCTGCCTCAGCCTCCCAAGTACGGGGATCACAGGCGCGTGCCCCCCCACCTGGCTTGCCCTTTGCTTCCTCAGCTTTAGATTGCAGTGTCCACTGGGCTCCCTCCTGACCCCTTTCTCACCCTGGCCCTGAGTGTCTTCATGTGTCTCACAGTCCAGATCTCCGAGCCTGAGCTCAGATCCCGGTCTTGTGGCCTAGGGCTCTTTAAGATCCCATTCCTTTTGGGGCTGGTGGCACACACCTGTAATCCCAGGATTTGGGGAGGCTGAGTCAGGAGGATTGCAGGCTTGAGGACAGCCTCACCAATGAAGCGAGGCTCTCAGCAACCTAGAGAGACCCTGCAGCTTGGAGGTAGAATGCCTCTGGGTTCAATGCCCAGTACCCAAAGAAAGATTCCACTGGGCGTGGTAGCGCACGCTTGTAGTCCCCGCGCTTGGGAGGCTGAGACTGGAGAATCAAGGTTCGCGGACAGCCTCAGCTACTTAGTGAGGTCCTCTGCAACTCAGTGAGACCCTTTCAAATGAAAGAATAAAAAATGAATAAAAAATGAATAAAAAATAGTGCAGGGGGTGTGGCTCAGAGGTCGAATACCTCTGGGTTCCATCCTCAGACCTGAGTACTGGGGTCCCCTGGAGTCTGAGCTGCTGCTGGGCTCAGCCTGCCAGTCAGTCCCCACAAAGCAGCAGAGCAGGGTTTTCCCGGACACAGTCTGACTGGGCTCACACTCCTCCTGCGGGTAGGACCCAGGCAAGTTCAGGCTGTGGCTCGCCAGACCCCGCATGGTCGCCCCTGCCCCTGCAGCGTCACCTGGAGAGCCCTGCTGCCCGAGCCAGGTTATGACTCTCAGTGCAAATAGCCCACGTGGCCTGCTCATCTCCCTCCGCCCCAGTTAGCCCCAGTCAATTTCAAGTTCTGATTACTGGGATGCTCTAATCAATCTGCGTGTGTGTGTGTGTGTGTGTGTGTGTGTGTGTGTGCGCGCATGTGTGTTTCTGGGTATTGAAACCAGGGGCATTCTACTTCCAAGCTACACTCCCAGCCTATTTTATTTTGGAAGAGGGTCCAAGTTGCTCAGAGACTCACTACTTGCTGAGACTGTTCTTGAACTGCGATCCTCCTGTTTCATCCTCCAGGTACTGGGATCACAGGCGTGCGCCGCTGCCACACTCAGCTCTAATTTCTTTACAGGTGTGAAAACTAAGGCCCCGGGATGCAGAGGACCTTGCTGAGGTCACCCAGCTGTCAGGCGGAGTTCAAAGCCACGGCCAGAGCCGGGCGTGGTGGCGCACGCTTGTAATCCCCACGCTTGGGAGGCAGAGACAGGAGGATCGTGCAGGTTTGAAGCCACCTGCACGCGCTGGCTTAGGAGACCCTGTTTCCAAATTTTAAAAAATGTAAAAATAGGTCTGGGAGTGTAGCCCAGAGGTAGAAGGGCTTCCAGGAACCCCAGTACCACCAAACAAACAAACAAACAAACAAACAAAAAACAAAGCCAACGGTCAGACCTTTGGTGGAGGTAGAATCCTGAAGGACCCGGTGCCACTTTCTCCGGGTGAGCGCAGGGGAGGCGGTGGTGTGCTGCCCTGGATGCTCACACCCGCCCCTCCCATCCTGAGCACTAGTCAGCTGGTCCCCACCTCGGGCTCTTCGGGACTGAGGAGGGCCCTCCAGGCTATCTCCCCTGATCTCGAGGAGGACAGAACTTCAGTTCTATTTCTGCATTTCCGCCTCCAGTCTTGGTTTGTACTGGGTGCTCAGTCAACACCGAATGAGTGACTACTTGGCTAACACGTTGGAAATAATAGTGTTGGTGCTCATGGACCATTCAGCAAAAAAGATTCTTTTCCTTTTTGTCTCAGCATCCTGCCTTTGCCCGCTGGGCCCAGGCCCTTGATCACTGAGGCTTGCCAGGGCCAGGAGGAGCACAGCTCGGGATTCCCCGAGGCCCCCCTAGAACTGGTATCTTGTGTGTTCAAAGGTGCTTGTGGGTAAATATTCCCATGTGCCTACCCATGCACAAGGGAGTTCAAAGACATTTACTTACTCATTATAGTACAACCCCAGCCCTATTTATTTATTTATTTTTGTGGTGCTGGAGGTTGAACCCAGGGGCATTCTACTTCCAAGCTATATCCCCAGCTCCATTTTACTTTTTAGTTTGAAACAAGGTCTTACTAAGTTGTGGAGGGCTCAGTAAAGAGCTGAAGTTGGCCTTGAACCTGCAATTCTCCTGTTTTCAGCCTCCCAAGTACTGGGATTACAATCCTGTGCTACCATGCCTGGCCTATTTTTTTGGTTTTGAGTAGTGAGACTCTCTTGAACCTAGCAAGGCCTTATTTTCAAAATAAAAACAGAGCTTGGAGTGTAGCTCTGAGGTATAATGCTCTTGGGTTTAATCCCCACTATGGCAAAAAAAAAAAAAAAAGTTCAGGGTGTGGATCATAGGTAGAATGCCCCTGGGTTCAATTCCCAGTACCAAAAAAATACATATATACATACATACATACTTAGGGCTGGGGTGTCGCTTCGAGGTAGCATGCTCCTGGGTCCAATCCCCAGTACCATAAAAAAATAAAAATGAAAAAACTGGGATATGGTCTGTACATAGGTCCTGCTTGAGTGGCTGGAGGGAGACAGCTGCTGAATTCAGTCACCCCCCCACCCTCCCAGCACCCAGCATACCCCAGGGCAATGATTCCTACGGTCCCAAATTGCACATCTGATATTGCTCCTGTCTTTTTTTTTTTTTTTTTTTTTTTTTTTTGGTGGTACTGGGGTTTCTGGAAGCCCTTCTACCTCTGGGCTACACTCCCAGACCTCTTTTATACTTTTTTATTTTTGGAAATAGGGTCTCTTAAGCCAGCGGGCTGGCTTCGAACCAGCACGATCCTCCTGTCTCCGCCTCCCAAGTGCGAGGATTACAAGCGTGCGCCACCACGCCCGGCTTGCTCCTGTCTTAAGCCTCCTCAGGTCCGCACCTGGGCCCCTCCTTTCCCCAGAGGCCCAAGGGGCTCAGAGTCCCCCAGAGCTACAAAAGAAGCCATAGTCCTCTTGAATGGAGTCCAGGCCCTGGAAAGCAGCGTTCTCCCAGCAATTTGGGAGCAGAAAGGTTCAGGGCTGTCACGCCAGCCAAACCCTGAAACATTTGGCCCTTTTCTCCGTCACTTCACAGGAGCAAATCCTGTGGGCTCTGAAGGCCGGAGCCCTTCTCCCCCTCCACTGCCACCTCCTGGTCCGCGCCCCTCTGCTCTCTCCCCTGGTCTCCCTGCTTGAACTCTGACTCCCACGTGTCTCCCTCCAGCCAGGCTGATCTGGTGAAAGAGAAGTTAGACCCCAAACCCTGGCTCCCTCCTCTAGTCCCCCCTGGAAAGCTGTTCCATCATCAGATGGCCTTCCTGCACCCCCCAAGTAAGACACAACCCCTCCCTCCCACCAGCTGTCTTCACTCCATCCAGTCCCTGGAAACAGGATCCTTCTGGCTTATTTTGTACTTTTTTTTGGGGGGGGGGTTATTAGGGATTAAACCCAGAAGCATTTGACATTCTACATTCCAGATAGATCCCCAGCCTCCTCTCCTTTTAAACTTGTTGTTGTTGTTGTTGTTTTGAAACAGTGTATTGCTAGGTTGCTGAGGCTGGTCTTGAACCTGTGATCCTCTGGTCTCAGCCTTTCAAGTATACGGAATTCAGGTGTGCACCACCGTGCCTGGCTTCCTCCTGGCTCTTAAGAAGGCGGAGGGGGGGGGGGACACACCTGCAATCCCAGTAGTTGGGAGGCGGAGACAGGATCCCAGCTAAGGGCAGCCTCAGCAAGTAGTGAGACTCATCAACCCAGCCAGACACTGTTTCAAAATAGTAATAAAAAAAATGGGGCTGGAAGTGTAACTTAGAGGTAGGATGCCCCTGGGTTCAATCCCCGGTACCACAGGCGCACACACATGCACCCACCCACACACCACTAGGTCTGTTTCCTGAGCAGTGCCCTGCACGTCGGAGGTCCTGCTGGACGGCCCTGGGCTGAGGAAGGTTAGGACTCGCGCCAAAGCCCCAAGCATCCCTGCTTGACTTTGTCAGGCACTGGAGAGGCACCGAGGGAAGGGGGCTCACAAATTTCGTAGAAACATGGCCTCTGTCCTGAGATCTGATGAGAGAGAAGCAAATGGGTAAAGACCACAGGCGCCAATGAGAAGGTTTTGCTGTTGAGTGGGTTAAGAGCCGTCCATCATGGCGGCTCAGGAATTAGTGTGGGGCCCCGAAAGCACTTAAGTGTGTTGGAGGGAGGCTGGCCAGGAGCGGACTGGAGAGACTTCCGCAGGCACGCTTGAAGCAAGGGTAGGAGTTTGCCAGCTGCCAAGGGACTCGAGGGACGAAAAGAAAAGGATTTGAGAACGTGGATTCGGACGAGCTTTGGAAGCCAAACCCGGGCGAGGAAGTGTTAATGGGTCCTCGGGCCCCAGATCAGCAGTCAGGGCAGGGGGCTGGCCAGCGGCTCTGACGGCCAGCGGTCAGGGCAGGGGGCTGGCCAGCGGCTCTGACGGCCAGCGGTCAGGGCAGGGGGCTGGCCAGCGCCTCTGACGGCCAGCGGTCAGGGCAGGGGGCTGGCCAGCGGCTCTGACGGCCAGCGGTCAGGGCAGGGGGCTGGCCAGCGCCTCTGACGGCCAGCGGTCAGGGCAGGGGGCTGGCCAGCGCCTCTGACGGCCAGCGGTCAGGGCAGGGGGCTGGCCAGCGCCTCTGACGGCCAGCGGTCAGGGCAGGGGGCTGGCCAGCGCCTCTGACGGCCAGCGGCTGGCACCAGGTGGAGCGCCAGCTGGGCGCCGCCGCCTCCTCGGAGGGCGAGGACCCCCCAGCTCCGCTCTGAGCCCTCAGGACCCCGCCGAGGTGGCACCCCAACCTTGGCGCTGCGACCCTGAAGGGGGCGTGGCCCGCAGGATCAGTGACGTCATCACGGAGGCGGGGCTCGTGTGAATGGGCGGGGCCAGGGTGGGGGCGGGGCCGAGGGATCCCGGCCCCGCCTCGAGAGGGGCGGTACCCGGGAAGACCGGAAGTCCGCCCGCCAACGCCCGCCTCCGCGTTCCTCCAGTCCCGCCCTCGGTTCCGTGCGCAAGGTCGTGTCCCGGAAGTAAAGGGGCCATGTTGACGGGTGACCCCGGGAGAGGTACTGGGCGAGAGGCGAGTCCCGAAGAGAGGTAGCGCGCGGCCCGCGGGTGAGTGAGAGCGGGCCGGCGGCCGGCTCGCCGCGCCTCCCTCCCCTCCCCTCGGGGCCGCCGGCCCGCGTCCGGCCGCCCCGGCCGCCTCCCGAGCCCCCCGCCCCGGCCGCGGGGTCCCCGGGTCGCGGGGTGGCGGGGCCCGCCGCCCTCGCCCTGGTGCCAGGCTCGCGCGCGTCGCGGCCGCTTTCCACTTCTTCAAGCGCCGCCGCGGGCTCTCGCAGGCCTCCCCGGGAGGCCCCAGGGCGGGGGCCCTTGTGCTCAGCTGGTCTATAGGCCCGGCCACCCGGGAGGCTGAGGCAGGAGGGTCACAGTTGGAGACCAGCCGGGGCTAAAGAGCAAGACCCCATGGCAGCCAAGCGCACGCCTGGCCTCCCGGCCCGGAGGCTGCGGTGAAGTGGGGACCGGGACGCTGGCTGCCAGCTCAGGAAGTTGGCCGGGCCGGAGGGTATGCCCCGCGGACTCCGGGCCCAAAGTCCACGCTCATTCTTTTCCGCCAAATATTTCCTCGACGCGGGGCCATTTATTTCTGAAACAGGGGTGATCATAAGGACGCTGTGGGGATCCCCTCTTCGGTTCAGCATAGTTTCGAGTCCCTCATATGTGCCAGGCACTGTGCCGGGAGAGTTGGTAGAGCCCCCAGAAGCGCCGCACACGTTGAGACCCATGTGAGCGCGCTCACTGTCATTACAGAGGGCAGAGTCGGGGGCAGGAGGGCAGCTCTCCCTTTTACAGCTGCGCGCCTGTGGGTAAGTTAACTTCCCCCACGTAAGGTGGGGGTGATGATGCCACCTTCTGCAGTTGTTAGGTGGGGTGTTTGTAGACAGAGTAAGCCCTGTAAGTGATAACTGTTACTACGAAACCTGACCACTCCTAGGTTCTTAGTTTAGAGGTAGTAATGGATGACAGAGCACTTCCCAAATGGAAACATGCGGTGTTTGTGTAAAGGTTACTGTTGCTGAAGGAAGGCTGTGATGGTGCATAAATAACAAAGTGTAGCATTTACTGAGGGCTTACAAACCTAGCTAGGTAGTACTAAAGACAGCTCTCCCTCCTAGAGTTCTCAGTGTGTCAAGTGCTGTTGTAAACACGTTTGCATTAACATTTAATTCTCAGATCAGCTATTTGGGCAAAACACAATCCTCACTCTACAGATGAGGAACTAAGACAAACAGGTTAGAAAATGTCCCAGGTAATGCTGACCATAAGTGATGGTGCCAGGGCTCGAGTACGGCTGAGAGCTAGTCTTCAGCCACTCTAGACAGGTGCTTTACATGGGCAGTTCTCAAAATAATCTTATATAGTGGGTACTGTTACCATAATGTCATCTGCATTTTCCAGTGAGGAAGCTGATGCTCAGAGGGGGTAAGCGCTCTTACCCAGAGTCATATAGCAAGTCGTAGAACGGGATTCCAGCCCAGGTGGTCCAGCTGGTCCAGCCCTGGTGAATAGTAATCTGTACTTTTCTGGAAGGATGTGCTAGGAGCCTGAGGTCCATTCTTGGCCCTGCCACAAGGTTACATAGTAACGTTGGATGTCTGAATTGTGAACTTAGTCAGGCATGGTGGTGCACACCTATAGGCCCAGCTACTCAGGAGGCTGAGGCTGGAGGATTGCAAGTTTGAGGGCAGCCTGGGCAACATAGTGAGACCCCATGTTAAAAAAATAAAGTCAAGCTGGGACATGCTTGTAATCCTAGTACTTGGGAGGCTGAGACAGGAGGATTCACGGCCAGCCTCAGCTACTTAGACACTCTGCAACTGAGACCCTGTTTCAAAATAAAGAAAAAATAGGGCTGGGGGTGTAGTTCAGAGATAGAATGCCTCTGGGTTCAATCCCCAGTTTGCCAAAAAAAAAATAATAATAAATAAAGCATGGTGGCACACGCCTATAATCCTAGTACATGGGAGTGTGAGATGGGGAGATGTCAGGTTTGAAGTCAGCCCCAGCAACTTAATGAGACCCTGTTTCAAAATAAAAAATAAACTAGGGCTGGGAGTGTAGCTCAGAGGTAAAACACCCTGGGTTCAATTCCCAGTACTCTCCCTCATACACACAAAATAAATCCCCTGCCCTACAGTCTTTTGTGTGTATGTGTGAAGGGGGTCCTGGGGATGAAACCCAGAGGCCTTCTACCCCAGCCTTATTCTGTTTTGGAAATTGGGTCTTGCTAAGTTGCTGAGAGCCTCACACGTTGCTGAGGCTGCCATCCTTTTGTCTCAGCCTCTCAAGCACTTGGATTACAGGGGTGCACTACCACGCCCGGCTTCTGCATAGCCTTTTTTTTTTTTTTGTGTGTGTGGGGGGGTCTGGGGATGGAATCCAGGGGCATTCGACCTCTGAGCTACACCCCCTGCCCTAGTTTTTATTCTTTAATTTGAAACAGGGTCTCACTAAGTTGCGGAGGGCCTCAGTAAGTATCTGAAGCTGTCCGCGAACTGCGATCCTCTGGTCTCAGCCTCCCAAATGCTGGGATGACAAGCGTGCACCACCACGCCCGGCTCCTACATAGTCTTTATAGTTCCTGTTTTCATTAATTCTGATTCTGTATCTTCCCTTCTGTTTAGAGTGTGGCGCCCAGCCCCTGGCAGTCCTCCATGGCCCCGTGGAGCCGAGAGGCAGTGCTGAGTCTCTACCGGGCTCTGCTGCGCCAGGGCCGAGAGCTTCGGTACACTGACCGGGACTTCTACTTCGCCACCATCCGTCGTGAGTTCCGAAAAAACCAGAAGCTAGAGGATCCTGAGGCCCGCGAGAAGCAGCTGGAGAAAGGCCTGGTCTTCCTCCACACCAAACTCGGGGGGCTTATTTAAGATCATTTCCTTGATTCCCAGAGAAAGAGGCAGAGGTGCTTCTGCAGACACTCCTGCTCCCCACTCCCACCTCACAGATGCATTGAGAAGCGTCAGGTAGGCAGCTCCTTGTTCCTGCAGGTTTCGTTTTTTCTTACATAAGGAACCAGGGAAGGGAGAAACTTTTCTTTTAGTAACCAAAGTCTTTCCTTTAGTCCTTAGAAGTCAGTGGAGGAAATATAGACATATTAATAGAAGCAGATGATTCTGAGAAAAAATAGGTCCTGAGTTTCAAGCCTCACCATAGCAGAATTTCTATCAACATTTTACTGCATAGAATGTGTGTGTGTGTGTGTGTGTGTGTGTGTGTGTGTGTGTGTGGTATTGGCGGTGGAAACCAGGGGCTTTCTCCCTCCGGGCTATACTCCTAGACCTATTTTATACTTTATTGGAGACAGGGTCTCACCAAGTTGCTGAGAGCCTCACTCAGTAGCCGAGGCTGGCTGCGAACCTGTGCGATCCTCCTGTCTCAGCCTCCCAAGCACTGGGATTACAAGTGTACGCCACCACGTCTGGCCTTGCATAGAATATTTTATAAATAGACATTGGTTAAAGACATTGGTTAAAGCTATTAGAACTGAATTGTAAGCCAACTTCTTTGGTAGGTTTGGATACAGCATGGATCAATTCTTTTTTTTCTTTACTTGCGGTACTAGAGATGGAACCAGGGGTCTTTTCCCTTGAGCTACATTCCCACCCCCTATTCTTTATTTTGAAATAAGGTCTCACTAAGTTTGTGGAGGGCCTCACTAAATAGCTGAGGCTGTCTGTGAACCTGCAATCCTCCTGCCTCAGCCTCCTAAGTACTGGGATTACAAGCGTGCACCACCACACCCAGCTGGATCAAATCATATTTTCCAAACATAACTGTTCTGTTACAACACAATCCATAAAATGCAAGCGTAGTATAGACTTCAGAGTTCAGTGTTTGGATTCAAATCCTGGCACAGGTACTAAATGCTGTGAGACTTAGGGCAAATCACTAAGTCTTTCTAGGCCTTTTATTTTCTCATTTGTAAAGTGCAAATAAAAGTATGTAGCTCTTCAGGTTATTATGAAAACTGCATGAGCTAGTGTCCACAGCATGGGGGATGGTCCTTGGCAAGTGGTGTGCTAGCTCTATTTACTCTGGATGCTAGTGTTATCAAGAAGTCCCAGTGCAGAATAATGGTCATATTTAATTCAGCAGCCTCCTCAGAGGGCCTCATGTTCCTTCCATTCTGGTAGGCTCTGGGGGTAGAGATGATTGATATGATCTGTCAAAGAACTCAGCTTGAGGAGATTAGTGAACATTAATTCTGTTGTGAGCAGCTCTGTGCTAGAGGAATGTGTAAAGAGCTGTGGAGACAGGAATGAAGGCATAGTTCTGCTCTGGGTTGTGTGATAGGAGGGGGATCCTGGGTAGCAATAGAAAAGACATTTGAGCCGGACGTGACAGCACAGGCCTGTAATCTCAGTACTTGGGAGGCTGAGACAGGAGGACCATAAGTTTAAGGCCAGCTTCTGCAACTTCAGTGAGACCCTCAACAACTTGGTGAGATCTGATTTCAACTTAGTGAGACCCTGTTTCAAAAAAAAAAGAATAGCTGGGGGTGTAGCCTGGAGGTAGAACGCCCTTGGGTTCCATCCCAAATACTACCAAAATAGAAAAAAAAAGGCCGAGGGTAGGTTAGAAGAGAATGCTCCAAGGTTCAGTCCATGGGACATAGTTTAAAAAAAAAAAAGTCTGTGGTACAACTCGGCTAGAACACTCCTGGGTTTGATCCCCATTGCACCGCCCCAAACGCAAAAGGACATTGAAGATCCCCTCATGAATGCCTGGCGGTGGAACTTGCACGTGGTGGTGTGGAAATGGGTGGCCGGAGTGGTGCGGCCTGAGCTGGGGCCGGGTGGCAGGAGGTGGAGGGCATGCAGCTTTGAAGGGAGGGCGGCATGGCCGTACTCCTGTGGTGTGCGCCAGCAGTGTGGAGAATGAATCGGGAAGACGCTAGAGGCGTGAAGGAAGCCAGACAGACCAAGGGACTAGGGTGGTGCCGTGGTTGCATAGCAATGCAACAGATCTGACGGTGGGGCTGGGCAGCCGGTTGGCTGAGGATGAAGGGTAACTGCTCAGCCTTGCCAGTTGGGTAGAGGGTTTTGTTTTTGACTGAGCTGGAAGGCAGGAGGAGGAACCTTATGTAAGGGCTTCTGGTTCTCAGCACATCGATTGGCAGACCCGCCTTTGTGGTGCAGGGCCAGGGGTGGGATGATGCCCGTGGGCGCCCCCTGTACAGGGAGGGCAGTGGGTCTGGTGGAAAATAGGGACTTACTGAAATCTTTCTGTTCCTTGTATATTTTATTTTATTTTATTTTATTTTATTTTATTGATGGTACTGGGGGTGGAACCCAGAGGCTTTCTACCTCCAGGCTATACTCCCAGACCTATTTTATATTTTATTTGGAAACAGTGTCTCACTAAGTTGCTGAGAGCCTCACTAAGTAGCTGAGGCTGGCTTTGAACCTGCACAATCCTCCTGTCTCAGCCTCCCAAGCACAGGGATTACAAGCGTGCGCCACCACGCCTGGCCCGTATTTATTTATTTATTTTTTTGGTTTGTGTGTGTATGTATTTGTGTGTGTTACTGGGGATGGAACCCAGGGCCGTTTTACCTCTGAGCTACACTCCTGGCCCCATATTGTTCTGTATATAATTTAATTTATTTATATATTTTTATTTTTTCAGAACTAGGGGTTGAACTACCTCTGAGCTGCAACCCCAGCCCTATTTTTTTATTCTTTATTCTTTATTTTGAAACAAGGTCTCACTAAGTTGTGGAGGGACTCACTCAGTACCTGAGGCTGGCCACGAACCTGCGATCCTCCTGTCTCAGCTGTCCAAGTCCTGGGATTACAAGTGTGTGTCACCACACCCTATTTATTTATTTTTGGTGGTATTAGGGATTGAACCCAAGTACGGTCTACTTCTGAACTATACCCCCAGCCCTATTTTTATTTTTATTTTGAAACAGGGTCTCACTAGGTTGATGAGAGTCTCACTATTTACTGAGGCTGTCCTCGAACCTCCTGTCTCAGCCTCCCAAATACTGGGATTATAAGCGTGCACCACCATACCTGTCTCGTTCTCATTTTTTGAAATAGGCTCTCACTAAGTTGCAAAGGGCCTAAATTGCTGAAGTTGACCTTGAACTAAGGTGTCAAAACAGACAAGGCTGTCAAAACAACAAGATGTCTTGATCTCACCACCCACTCAAAAAAGAAAAAGAAAAAAGGAAAAGAAAGAGCCAAATGTCTCGGGTAGAGTTCATTCACGCAGCCGGTGTTTACCGTGTCAGAGGCGACCTCACGGGGAGGTAGCAGCTTCTGGTGTAGTGGCTAATAAAGAGGGGATGTGCTGCAGTGGGGAGTCCAGAGTACTTGGGTTCCTGTGGATTAGCTCTCCCCAGCAGCATAAACCCTAGGTTTATAATAGTGTCTGCATAGTATCTAAAATGTCCATCGTGAGGGCTCCTTCAGTGTCCATTGTGAAATATTATTACCAGCATCCTTGTAACAAAACAAAGGTCAGCAAGAAGGAAAAAAGGATAGCATTTATGTAATCAAAGTTTTATGTTGCCAGGCGTGGTGGCGCAAGCTTGTAATCCCAGCGTTTGGGAGGCTGAGACAGGAGGATTGCGGTTTGTGGACAGCCTCAGCTACTTAGGCCCTTTGCAACTTAGACAAAAAAAAAAAAAAAAAAAAAAAAAAATAGGGCTGGGGGTGTAGCTCAGAGGTAGAATGCCCCTGGGTTCCATCCCCAGTACAGTTTTATGTGCACAGGAGCTTTCAGAATGAAGGCCCAAAGACCCAGATGAATTACTTTTTTTTTTTTTGGTCTACATGTATGTGGGTGTGGTGCTGGGGTTTGAACCTAGGGGGTATTCTACCTCCAAGCTACAATCCAGCCCTGTTTTATTTAGTTTGGAAACAGGGTATCACTGTGTTGCTGAGATCCTTGCTAAATTGCTGATGCTGGCTTTGAACCTCCAACCCTCCTGTCTCAGCTTCTCAAGTATTGAGATTATAAGCATGTACCACATCCCCAATAATTACCCATTTTTATGCTTAGGTTCAAGAAAGTATGGACAGCTGTGTAGAAATCCAGTTGGACAAAGAGTATCATGTAATGGTGAAGGAGGAAGAGGGGAAGCCCAGCAAGGCATTCTGCCACCAAGCTTCACCTCTGGCCCATTTTAGTTTTTATTTTGAAACAGGATCTACTAGGTTGCTGACAGTCTTGCTAAGTTGCTGAGACTGGCCACGAGCCGGTGATCCTCCTGTTTCAGCCTCCCAAGTACTGGGATTACAGGCATATGTCACCATGCCTGGTTATCCATACTTGTTTTTAGCCATTTAGTTGTAGCATTTTCTTCTCCTATTTGGGGTAGGCCCCTTTCTGGAGTGAGGGTTTTATGACAGTCAACAATAGGTCAGAGAATGTTAGGCAAAAAGTGGGGGAAAGACAGTCATATTTTAGGCTTAATTGAGCTGGCTTTGGAGAAAAGGTTCTGATTTCTCTGCCTTGTAGAAGAGGAATTCTAGTTTATATCTTGCCATAGAGGAAAAGGGGAGGAAATACAGGAGAGTGGGGGAGGGTCAGAGAGGTGTTTCTTCTTTTTTTTGGTGGGGGGGTCTGGAGATGGAACCCAGGGGCATTCAATCTCCGAGTTATACCCCCTGCCCTATTTTTTTATTCTTTATTTTGAAACAGGGTCTCACTAAGTTGCAGAGGGCCTCATTAATTAGCTGAGGCTGTCCACGAAACCCAATCCTCCAGTCTCAGCCTCCTGAATACTGGGATTACAAGTGTGCGCCACCACGCCCGGCTTTTTTCTCCTCCTCCTCCTCCTCCTCCTCCTCCTCCTCCTCCTCCTCCTCCTCCTTCTTCTTCTTCTTCTTCTTCTTCTTTTAACAAATATCATTTATTTTAATGAAGCTGGTACAGACAATGTTCATTTAAAACCCATAGCCCCTTGCCGGGCATGGTGGCACACGCTTGTAATCCCTGCGCTTGGGAGGTGGAGACAGGAGGATCCCGCAGGTTCGAAGCCAGCCACGCTGGCTTAAGAGACCCTGTTTCAAAATAAAATATAAAATAGGTCTGGGAGTGTAGCCCAGAGAAGAAAGGATTCCATCCCCAGTACCACCAAAAAAGAAAAAAATTAAAAATAAAATATCCCAGGCCAAAAGTACAAATAAAATCAAAAGGAGCAGAGGTGATCTGTTGTATACACTTCTGCATGAATAGCTTTAACTACTCATGAAAAGCAGAACTTTTCTGGGATTTTTTTTTTTTTTTTTTGGTGGTACTGGGGTTCCTGGAAGCCCTTCTACCTCCGGGCTACACTCCCAGACCTATTTTTGCATTTTTATTTGGAAACAGGGTCTCCTAAGCCAGCGCGCGGGGCTAGCTTCGAACCTGCGTGATCCTCCTGTCTCTGCCTCCCAAGCACGGGGATTACAAGTGTGCGCCACCACGCCCGGCTTTCTGGGATCTTTTGACAAGGTTTTTATTTAATCTTCAAAGGCTTTCTCTGTGTGAATGTGTGAAGCTGTCTTTGGAGTTAGTCATTCCTCTCACCACATCTATCATCTTGCCTCCAAAGCTGAATCCTCTTTTGGTCCAGACCCCCTGAGTTTAAAAGTAGCTTCAAGTTAAGGAAAGGTAATTTCCCCACAGTTCAGTGTTCTGAAAAAGCCCCATCTCCCATGGAAAGTCATAGTCCAGGAGGGAAGCAGTCAGGTACCGGACCTTCAGGGCCAACTGGATAGCCATTATGAACGCACGCTGGTTGGTCTTACTGACCACCACAGGCCTGAAAATGCAGTCTTGAAACAGGTGGCCTCTCTGTGCACACGTGTCATTTTTAAAAAGGAGAGGGAATATGAAGGGAGCTGAGGTTTGATCACCAAAAAACAGCACAATGAAAACAAATGATAATGGAATTCAAATTACCAGTTTCGCTGGGTGTGGTGGCACACACTCGTAATTCCCGCACCTGGGAGGCCGAGACAGGAGGATCGCACAGGTTCGAAGCCAGCCTCAACTACTTAGTGAGGCTCTCAGCAACTTAGTGAGTTTATTTGCAAATAAAATTAAAATAGGTCTGGGAGTCTATAGCCTGGAGGTAGAAAGCCTCTGGGTTCCACCCCAGTACCAACAAAACAAAACAAAACAAAACAAAAAACAAACAAATTACCAGTTTCTTAGTGTGTGTGTGTGGGGGGGGGTACTAGGGGTGGAACCCAGGGGCTTTTCTACCTCTGGGCTACACTCCCAGACCTATGTTATACTTTATTTGGAAACAGGATCTCACTCAGTAGCTAGGCTGGCTTTGAACCAGCGCGATCCTCCTGTCTCCACCTCCCAAGCGCGGGGATGACAAGCGTGCGCCACTGCGCCCGGCTCTTACCAGATGTTTTAAAGAGATGGGGTGCTACTTTTCAATCTCATTTTGAACACCACATTACAAAAGAACTATTTTTAAAAATAAAGGATTGAGGGAAAAACAAAAATAAAAAGAATTACCTAAACTGTTGAATGGCCCCCGCTTGCTCCCGATGCACTTGAGCCGCACCTGCTCTGCCCCGTGCCTTTGGCGTGGTTAGCAGCAATTCCCCGGCCTTCAAAGGGAAGCCCAAGTGCGTTCACTAGGACGCTCTGCCTCTGCCAGCGACTCTCTGAGCTCCTTGAGATGCACTGTCATCTGCACTTTGAAGTGACTCTCACTGCTGTCCTGTCCAGTTACTTTGGATGTAACGCATTCTCCTCTTTCTTGTCCCCCAGACACTCAGTCGAAGGTTTAGCCTGGTCAGACATGGTGGCGGCTTCACCAGGGCCTCCGTGCAGAGCCGCCTCGGGCAGGCAGAACCTCGCTCCCCACAGCACAGCACCACGGCTGAAGGCGTTTCTTCTAAGGCCTTCGCTCTGGGCCCGGCAGTGAACTGTATGTTAGCTATTCTCTTGTGCACTCAAGCCAAACATGTTTGTGAAAAAGCCTGTGACTTTTTCAAGTAAAATAAATTGGTATTTTCCTAGTTCTGTGCTGTGAAGCTAGGAAACTATGAAGTCTTATCATTCTTACTATATTAGATAAGTACTTCCTTTCCTGTTTTTATGTCTAAGGAACAAGAAAAACTCGCTCAAGCCAGGCTTGGTGGTGCATGTTTGTAATCCCAGTATTTGGGAGGCTGAGACATGAGGATCGCAGGTTCGCAGCCAGCCTCAGATACTTAGTGAGGTCTCCACAATTTAGACCTTGTTTCAAACGAAAACGAACAAAATAAGGCTGAGAGTATAGCTCGGAGGTAGAATGCCCCTGGGTTCCATCCTTAGTACCACAAAACAATAAAAAAAGAAAACTTGCCCAAAATGTTGGCCGAGCTCAGATTCTCTATACCCAGCCTGTGTTGCTGGCTTAGGATTCCTTTTCTGTTTTTCAAACCATTAAAAAAAATTTTAATGACTATTAAACCCAGGGCCTCATACACACTAGGCAGTACTGAGCTAATTCCTGTCCCTGCATTTTTAATTGTACAGTTTAGTAGTTGTATATATTCACATCGTTGTGAAACACATCCCAGAACTTGTTTCATCTGGCAAATTTAAACTAAATCACAGCATTCTGGGTGATTGCCGGGAAGCCAGGCCCTTTCCTTCCTGCCAGGTGGGTGCCTGGCTCCTGGTCCGCTGCAGGCTAATGCCGTGGGACCTGAGTGCAGGGTGTGAGTGGAGGGGCAGGCTCACCTGCACAATAGAATTAAATCTTAGAGTATGGCAGGGTCTTCCTGTTGGAGCTTGGGGTCGCCTTCCCAGGTCACTGGTCCTGCAGTGGGGTAGGGTACTCATTAGGATAGGAAATGTCTTTAACAGGTCTGTTCTGCGTAATAGTTTTGATCTGAAGCCCAGGATGGATTCAGTACGAGTCTTAGAAGCCATTTTAGCTCCATCTCACAAAGCGAGTGTAAGTTCGACCACAGTCCTGGTTGCTGACTGCCTTGTGGAAGCTGACTTTTTCTCCTGTTGACAGAACTCTTAAACGGCTTAATGACAGCCCTCATTTGTGCTGCGTGTTTACAGTTTACGAAGTGTCACATACAGGATTGTAGCAGATGTTTTTTTCCTTACTACAGCCTATGATTTGAGCTGCGCAGGGATCATTATCCCCTTTTCATAGCTGAGGGGTTAAGTAACTCATTCGAGTTCACCCAGCTAATTAATGCTCGAGGCAAGTACTCAGTCTCAGGATTTCCGACTGCACCTGAGCTTCCCTCCTATTATCTGTACACTTGTTCTTCCTGGTCATGAGAAGGACCAGTGACTAACTGGCCAGGGATGCCCTGCCTTCTGCTTGGAGGGAGGAGGCAGCCTGCTGATCCTGCTGCTTCATCAAGGATGGCTAGAGGGCGCTGCATTCAGCTTCTGAAGAGAATCAATCAGTAGTTATTTATTGATATATTTATTGTGAGATTGGGGATTGAGCCCAGGGGCATTCTGCATCAGAGCTACACCCACAACCCTATTTCATTTTTTTGAAACAGGGTCTTGCTATATTAATGAGAGTCTCACTACCTGCTGAGGCTGTTTGTGATCCTATGAACCTCCTGTCTCAGCCTCCCAAGTACTAGGATTACAGGCATGTGCCACTAGACCTGTTTTATACTTTATTTGGAAACAGGGTCTCACTAAGTTGCTGAGAGCCTCACTAAGTAGCTGAGGCTGGCTTTGAACCTGTGTGATCCTCCTGTCTCAGCCTCTTAAGTACTGGGATTATAAACCTGCACACCACTCCCAGCTTTGAGGGCCTTTCTAATTTGCTGAGACAGGCCTCCAACCTGCAATCTACCCGTCTCAGCCTCTCAGGTACTGGGGTTACAGGGGTCAAACACCACATCTGGCTTAGGACACCTCTTCTGGGTTGCACCCATGTATACCTTGTAGGTAACCATATATATATATATATGTGTGTGTGTGTATGTATGTATGTATGTATATGGTCATATGTATACATGGTGTGTGTTTTGCTTGCAGAAGATAGGCATGGGACAATCTCATTTGGGTCAGGTAAGCAAAAGGCAGTGTGAAGGAGTTGGGAGTGCCAGGTTCTGGAGAGGATTGTGCTACCTCTTCCTCTGGGACCTCTGGCTCGTCGCCTCCCTATTGGGAAGTGACAGGATAGGCTTAGAAGAGCCCAAGGCCTTTCTCAGGTTTAGCCTTCCTCCAAGGAGTCGCCAAGGAGCAAAACACGGCCTGCATTATACCATTGTGAAAGGGTAGAGAGGGTGGCGTGCGGGTGGTGTACTTCACTGTAATACAGACAAGGACTGACAATGATTTAATGCTTTCTATAATCTTTTTTTTTTTTTTTTTTTTTGGTGGTACTGGTTATGGAACCCAGGGGCATTCTACCTCTGAGCTGTACTCACAGCCCTATTTATTTATTTATTTATTTATTTATTTATTTATTTATTTTGCGGGTCTGGAGATGGAACCCAGGGGCATTCAGCCTCCGAGCTACAACCCCTGCCCTATTTTTTATTCTTTATTTTGAAACAGAGTCTAAGTTACGGAGGGCCTCACAGAGTAGCTAAGGCTGTCCGCGAACCGCGATCCTCCAGGCTCCTCCTCCTAATGCTGGGATGACAAGCGTGCACCCCCATGCCTGGCTGCTTTCTATAATCTTAATGGCTCCGTGGGGAGGTTTTGCCAGTGCATACTGTCATTTCCTCCCCTGGTATCCTGATCTATCGTGGGACTTGGTGGATCCCTCTACCCTAGAGCAGTCGAGGCAGGAGGAGCTTGGCCTTGATGGGGGTGTGGTTCCTGAAGCCCAGGTGCTGATGGCGGTGTTCCGTCTTCATTCTCAGGTGAGCGATGGCAGGCGCTGGTGAGCGCAAAGGCAAGAAGGATGACAATGGCCTCGGCACGGCCATTGACTTCGTGCTCTCCAATGCCCGGCTGGTGCTGGGGGTGGGCGGAGCCGCCATGCTGGGCATCGCCACATTGGCGGTGAAGCGGGTAAGTGCACGAGCAGGCCGGGCGGGGGTGGTAAGGCAGCCTCCACGGCGTGGACCTCGCCTGGGTCAGGACTTGACACTGCTGATAGAACTTGGTAATTCGTATTACTAGATGAAACCTTAAGAATCGAGTAAGCCTGCTGCCAGGACTCTGCCGGAAAGACATTTTTGGAAATACAAATAAGTTTATTTTGGCAAGTAAAAGATTGCAAAACACCAAATTATCTATCCTTGACTATTGTTTTGAAAGAGCAGTACTAGCCGGGCGTGGTGGCGCACGCTTGTAATCCCAGCACTTGGGAGGCTGAGACAGGATCGCGCAGCAGGTTCTAAGCCAGCCTCAGCTACTGAGTGAGGCCTGGTTTCAAATAAAGCATAAGAGGTTTGAGAGTGTAACCCGAAGGTAGAAAGCCTCTGGGCTCCATCCCAGGGCCACACACACAAGCAGTGCCCTATTTCACCTCTGTTTTTATTTCCTTTTTATTTCACACATGTACCTCTGCCCCATACTTTATACCTAACTCATTCATTATATATTTCTTGTTCCTCAGTGTAGTAGAAGCTCCAGAGGGCAGGACTTTGGTCCTTTTTGGTTTGCTGCTTTATTCTTAGAAGCTAGAACAATAAGCACATGGTAGCCCCTCAGTGTGATCAGTCCTCAGTCACCTGTGGGCTCCACGTCCAAAGACCCAACCAACCATGGATTGAAAATTAGACAAGAGGCCGGGCCTGGGGGCGCACGCTTGTCATCCCAGCATTGGATGGAGGAGGATTGTGGTTCGAGGACAGCCTCAGTTACTTAGTGAGGCCCTTTGCAACTCAGTGAGACTCTGTTTCAAAATAAAGAATAAAAATAGGGCTGGGGGTATAGCTCAGAGGTAGAATGCCTCTGTCATCTCCAGTACTGCAAAAAAAAAAAAAAAAAAAAAATTAAAAAAGAAAAATTGCACCTGTACTGAACATGTATAGACTTCTTTTTTTGGGGGGGATAAGATGTGGGGGTTGAACTCAGGGGCTTTCCACCTCTGAGCTACTCACCCTCACCCCCAGCCCTATTTAATTTTTTTTATTTTGTTTTTATTTATTTATTTATTTATTTAGTTGGTACTGGGGTTCCTAAAAGCCCTTCTACCTTTGGGCTATACTCCCAGACCTATTTTATATTTTTGAAACAGGGTCTCTTACCCCAGTGCGGCTGGCTTCAAACCTGCGCGATCCTCCTGTCTCTGCCTCCCAAGCATGGGGATTACAAGCGTGTGCCACCACGCCCGGCTAATTTTTTTTATTTTGAAACAGGGTCTCACTAAGTTGCAGAGAGCCTCACTAAGTTACTGAGGTTGGCTGAGAACTTGTGATCCTCCTGTTCAGCCTCCAAGTACTGGGATTACAGGCCTGAGTCAACGTGCCCGGCTACACAGACTTTTTTCCTCCTCATCATTCTCTAAATAATATAGTATAACAACTCTTTATAAGCATTTGTGTTATATTAGATATTGTAAGTAGGCTGGGCAGGTGGCACACACCTGTGATCCCAGTACTTGGGAGGCTGAGACAGGAGGATCGCAGGTTTGAGAGCAGCCTCAGCTACTTAGTGAGGCTCCACAACCTAGCAAGACCCTATTTCAGAACAAAAGTGAAGACAGTAACAAGGGCTGGGAGTGTACCTTGGGGGCAGAAAGTGTGTGTACACACACACACATACACCAATACTATAAGTAATCTAGAGACATACACCCTCACACAACAATACTGTAAGTAATCTAGAGATGATTGACGCAGCTTGTACATACATGCATATAGGTTGTACAGCAAGTGTGCCTTTTATATAAGGAACTTGAGCATTAGAGGATTTTGGAATCCTCAGTGTTCTGGAACCAGTCTTCAGGGATACTAAAGGATAACTATAACTTCTTTTTTTTTTTTTTTTCTTGTGGTACTTTAAAGCTACACCCCCAGCCCTAATTTTCATTCATTCTCTTTTTTTTTGTGGCACTGGGGATAAAACCCAGGGGCATTCTACCTCCGAGCTACACTCCCAGCCCTATTTTATTTATTTATTTATTTATTTATTTATTTATTTATTTATTATTTTTGCAGTACTGGGGATGGAACCCAGGGGCATTCTACCTCCAAGCTACACCCCCAGTCCTATGTTTTTATTCTTTATTTTGAAACAGGGTCTCACTGAGTTGTGAAGGACCTAAGTTCCTCCTGTCTCAGCCTCCCAAATGCTGGGATTATAAGCGTGCGCCACCGTGCCTGGCTTAGTCTTTTTATTTTTGAAACGGTCTCACCGAGTTGTGGAGGGCCTCACTAAGTAGCTGAGGCTGTCCACGAACTGTGATCCTCCAGTCTCAGCCTCCTGAATGCTGGGATTATAAGTGTGCACCACCATGCCTGGCTTCATTCTTTATTTTTAATTTTTAAATTTTTTAAATTTTTTTGCGGGTCTGGGGATGGAACCCAGAGGCATTTGACCTCTGAACTATATCCCCTGTCCTATTTTTTATTTTTATTTTTTGAAACAGGGTCTCGCTAAGTTGCAGAGAGCCTCACTAAGTAGCTGAGGCTGACTGCCAACCATGATCCTCTGGTCTCAGCCTCCTCATGGGATTACAAGCTTGCGCCACCACACCTGGCTCATTTTTTATTTTGAAATAAGGTCTCACTAAGTTGCAGAGGGCCTTACTAAGTAGCTGAGGTTGGCCTTGAACCTGTGATCCTCCTGTCTCAGCCTCCCAAGTACTAGGATTACAAGCGTGTACCACCATGGTTGAATAAATGAGTCAATGTTCAACATTATGGTATATATTCATAAGGTATAGTGTATACTCAAAATGTTGATGAATCCTAGTGATAGGTGGAAGTGATCAAAATGATGTTAAAAATTTAGGTGTGGTGGTGCACACTTGTAATCCCAGTATTCGGGAGGCTGAGACAGGAGGATCATGGTTCGCGGCCAGCCTCAGCTACTTGGCCCTATGGAACTTAGTGAGACCCTGTTTCAAAAGTAAAGAATTAAAAATAGAGCTGGGGGTATAGCTCAGAAGTAGAATGCCCCTGGGTTCCATCCCCAGTACCACAAAAATAAATAAAATAAATAAAAATAAGAAGCCGGGCGTGGTGCCACACGCTTGTAGTCCCAGCGTTTGGGAGGCTGAGATGGGAGGATTGTGGTTTATGAACAACCTCAGCTACTTAGTGAGGCTCTTTGCAACTCAGTGAGACCCTGTTTAAAAAAAGAAAAGAATAAAAAATAGGGCTGGGAGTGTAGCTTGGAGATAGAAAGTCCTTGGGTTCCATCTTCAGTACTGCCAAAAAAAAAGTTGAGGAGGAAGAAGGAATTGCTGAGTCTGGGGTGAAGCTCTGTGGTGCAGCACTTCCTTAGCATGTTTGATGCCCAGAGTTCAGTCCTAAGCATTGCTTTTAAAAATGAGAGAAAATGAAGTAGTTAAACTTGCTAGGGCAAGGTTTCTGGGAGGAGGAAATTAGAAGGAAGGAGATCGAGGAAGGAAGGCAGGTACATGTCCTGTGTCCTCCACTATTTCAGATGTATGACCGGGCAATCAGCGCCCCTACCAGTCCCACACGCTTGAGCCATTCAGGGAAGAGGAGCTGGGAAGAACCAAATTGGATGGGCTCCCCCCGCCTGCTGAACAGGGACATGAAGACCGGCCTGAGCCGGTCCCTGCAGACCCTTCCCACAGACTCCTCTGCCTTTGACCCAGGTGAGGATCGTCTCCCTTGGCACTGCCTCTGGACTGCCGTACGCTCCTGCGTGGCACTGGCGTTTCTTGAGCGCGCCGGGCACTGCGCGGGCACTTGCCCTTCGTGCCAAACCCTTCTCCTCGATGGGCTGAGGCAGCTGTGGATCGAGCTCACGTGCCTCTCTTTCTTGCCTTGGCAGATACATTCTGCCCGCCCCGGCCCAAGCCATTGGCCAGGAAGGGCCAGGTAGACTTGAAGAAGTCACGACTCCGCATGTCCCTGCAGGAGAAACTTCTCACTTACTACCGGAACCGGGCAGCCATCCCTGCTGGAGAGCAGGCTCGCGCCAAGCAAGCTGCTGTGGACATTTGTGCCGAGCTCCGGAGCTTCCTGCGGGCCAAGCTGCCTGACATGCCACTACGGGACATGTACCTGAGTGGCAGCCTCTACGACGACCTGCAGGTCAGGGGCGCTTCTCAGAGGGCGGGCTGGGCACCGACGGGCGCTCCTCCGAGGTGTCGCTGGTCCGGTCAGCGTCCCGGCTTGCCAAGAAGGCTGGCTGTCCTCCTGCTTGCGCGTCCCACGCCCTGGCAGTGCTTGGCACTCTGCTTTTTGTCTTCGTTAGCCCTTTCTGTTTTTCATGGCACTGGGGATGGAACCCAGGGGCAGTCTACCTCTGAGCTACACCCCAGACCTTTTTAATTTTGAAACAGGGTCTTGCTAGGTTGATGAGTCTTGACTAGTTGCTGAGGCTGTCCTCAAACCTGTGACCCAGCCGGGCGTGGTGGTGCACGCTTGTAATCCCTGAGCTTGGGAGGCGGAGACAGGAGGATCGCGCAGGTTCGAAGCCAGCCGCGCTGGCGTAAGAGACCCTGTTTCAAAAATATAAAATAGGTCTGGGAGTGTAGCCCGGAGGTAGAAGGGCTTCCAGGAACCCCAGTACCACCACCAAAAAAAAAAAAAAAAAAAAAAAACCTGTGACTCTCCCGTCTCAGCCTCCCAAGTACTGCGATTACAAGCGTGAGCCACCATGTCCCGCTCCCTTTCTCATTTTTTAAATTGGAAGAACGTAGCTGAGCGTGGTAGTGCACGCTTGTAATCCCAGTACTTGGGAGGCTGAGACGGGAGGATGGCGGGTTCTTAGCCAGCCTCAGCTACTTGGGCCCTCTGCAACTTAGTGAGACTTTATTTCAAAATAAAGAATAAAAAATAGGTTTTGGGGTGCTGCTCTGAGGTATAATGCCCCTGGGTTCAATCCGCAAAACAACAGCAACAACAACAAAATAAAACAAAAGAAGAAACCATAAGAAACCTGCTGCTTCCCTGTTCCTGTGTTCTCGCCCCCCCTTAGCTCTTTGTGGTTTCTTTATTATGCAGATTGCCTTGGTGACATGAAAGAATTCTTAGCTCCTATTCTTTCTTTCTTTCTTTGTTTCTTTGTTTCTTTGTCTTTCCTTCTTTTTCTTTCTTTCTTTCTTGAGACTGGGGATTAAACCCAGGGCATTCTGCTTCCAAGGCATACTCCTAGCTATTCTTATTTTTAATTTTTTTACTTTTGTTTTGTGGTACTGAGGGTGGAACCCAGGGGCTTTTCTACCTCTGGGCTATACTCCCAGACCTATGTTATATTTTATTTGGAAACAGGGTCTCACTAAGTTTCAGAAGGCCTCACTAAGTAGCTGAGACTGTCTGTGAACCATGATCCTCCAGTCTCAACCTCCCAAATGTTGGGATTACGAGCGTGCACCACCACGCCCAACTATTCTTTTATTTTCTATATATACATTTTTTCCGTTACTGAGGATGGAACCCAGGGGCATTCTACCTCTGAGCTATACCTCCAACCGTAATTTTTATTATTTATTTATTTATTTATTTTTGGTGGTCCTGGGGGTGGAACCCAGGGGCTTTTCTATCTCCAGGCTATACTCCTAGACCTGTTTTATATATTTTTATTTGGAAACAGGGTCTCACTAAGTTGCTGAGCGCCTCATTAAGTAGCTGAGGCTGGTTTCAAACATGCATGATCCTCCTGTCTTAGCCTCCCAAGTCCTGGGATTACAAGCATGAGCCACCATGACGGGCTCTATTCTTTATATTTTGAAACAGGGTCTCACTAAATTGCAGAGGGCCTCACTAAGTAGCTGAGGCTGGCCACAAATCGCGATCTTCCCGTCTCAGCCTCCCAAATACTGGGATTACAAGCATGCGCCCCCACACCCAGATCCCTATCCTATTTATTTATTTATTTATTTATTTATTTATTTTGCAGTACTGGGGATGGAACTCAGGGGCATTCTACCTATGAGTTATACCCCCAGCACTATTTTTATTTTTATTTTTTATTTTTTTTTGGTGGTACTGGGGTTCCTGGAAGCCCTTCTACCTCTGGGCTACACTCCCAGACCTATTTTTACATTTTTATTTGGAAACAGGGTCTCCTAAGCCAGCGAGCGCAGCTGGCTTCGAACCTGCGCGATCCTCCTGTCTCTGCCTCCCAAGCGCGGGGATTACAAGCGTGCATCACCACGCCCGGCTCCCAGCACTATTTTTAATTCTCTACTTTGAAACATTTTTTCACTAGGTTGTGAAGGGCCTCACAGCTGAGGCTGTCCGTGAACCGTGATCGTCCTGTCTCACCCTCCCAAGTACTGGGATTTCAAGTGTGCACCACCATGCTGGACTTATTTTTTATTTTTAAAATACAGTCTCAGGTGCTGAGGGATCCTCACTAAGTTTATTGAGGCTGACCTTGAACTTGCGATCCTCTTGTCTCGGGTGTATGCCACCATACCAGGTTATTTTTTATTTTGAAAAAAGGTCTCACTAAGTTGCTGAGGCTGGCTTGGAACCTACAGTTCTCCTGTCTCAGCCTCCCAAGTACTGGGATTACAGGCCTCCAGTACCCAGCGTTCGCTTCTAGTCTTATTGGGTAATGCAAGATGAAAGGGCCTGTGTGTGGGGAAGCATGTTTCCCAAGCCAACTTGGAACCTTTTTAATTCTGCTCTGACAGGTGGTAACAGCTGACCACATCCAACTCATCGTGCCCCTCGTGCTAGAGCAGAACCTGTGGTCGTGCATCCCTGGTGAGGACACGATCATGAACGTCCCTGGCTTCTTCCTCGTCCGTCGTGAGAACCCAGAGTACTTCCCTCGTGGCAGCAGTTACTGGGACCGCTGTGTCGTAGGCGGCTACCTCTCCCCAAAGACCGTGGCAGACACCTTTGAGAAGGTCGTGGCTGGCTCCATCAACTGGCCGGCTATAGGGTCCCTCCTGGATTATGTGATTCGACCAGCACCGCCCCCGGAGGCTCTCACTCTAGAGGTTCAGTATGAGCGGGACAAACATCTTGTCATTGACTTCCTGCCATCAGTGACCCTTGGTGACACTGTCTTGGTGGCCAGACCACACCGGCTAGCTCAGTATGACAACCTGTGGCGGCTGAGCCTGCGTCCCGCTGAGACGGCACGTCTGCGGGCTTTGGACCAGGCCGACTCAGGCTGCCGATCTCTGTGCCTCAAGATCCTCAAGGCCATATGCAAATCCACGCCAGCTCTGGGCCACCTCACTGCCAGCCAGCTAACCAACGTCATCCTCCACTTGGCCCAGGAGGAGGCTGACTGGTCTCCAGATATGCTGGCCGATCGGTTCCTACAGGCCCTGAGGGGACTCATCAGCTACTTAGAGGCCGGAGTCCTGCCCAGTGCCCTGAACCCCAAAGTGAACTTATTCGCAGAGCTCACCCCTGAAGAAATAGACGAGCTGGGATACACTCTATACTGCTCTTTGTCTGAGCCCGAGGTGCTGCTGCAGACGTAGGGCGGGTGAAGCCAAAGTGGGCGCGGGCGGTGGGGGACCGGATTCTCCGTTAGCAACACTTGGTCTACGTAGTTGGTGCATCGCAGGGTCCCTAGGTGCCTCCTGTCTTGCCTTCATCTTTCCGGTCACTTCATGCTGATTAGAATGACCTCCCTTTGGTCTCCTATTTTCTCGCCCAACCCTTTCTATTTTTGTTACCAAGCACTGTGCTGCTCCCTCTCCCCCTTGCTCAAGTGGCTTTTTGGGACTGAGTTGAAGGTGGAATGCCGGCCTGAGCTGTGGAGACCACGTGGTAGTTTGCATTTTGGCTCGGGGCTCCTGCTTTCACCGGCCCTGCCCCGAGCCTCTTCCTACTCAGTGTCTAGTTTTCCTCTCTTGTTCATGCCCTCTGTTTTGCTCTTGTCCTTGGAGATGTGTCTGCCTAATCAAGAGGTTGCCTTTTAGTTGAAGAAGAGCTTTGCTTGCATATGTGCAAGCTGAGCTCTGCAGGGTGAGCACGGAGACAGTGTTGAGGGATGACGCTGGCAGAAGTCCAGGCTTTTGACCTTGGTATCTGGAAGCAAAGCCCCTTCCCCACCCTTAACCAACTTACACTCCTAAGTGCTGAGACCATCTCTCCTGGGGACACATTACTCACCTAGGATAAGCCGGGCACAGAGGTATTTGGAAATTCTATTTCTTCGTGGCCATCGGTGAAAGCCCTGGGGAGGCCAGCCCAGCGGCCTCATGCGGAGCCTGCACGCCCGCCGTCTCTTATCAGTGGTGTGGAAGTCAGGCGAGGAGGGACACTGCTAGGGCAGCAGGTCTTATCTCTTGCCTTCTCTGTTGCCAATAGGACAAGGCCTTGCAGGAACGCAGCTTAGCAGGAGAGGCTGAGGGAGGCTGACGGGAGGCCCAGCATCAGCTGGAAAACTAGCCACCACTTGGGGTTGGTGACTGTAATGTCCCTTGGCAGCCTCGCCCTAGTAGGATGCTGCCTTAGAAGGAGAACAGGCCCCGCGGACAGCTCTCCTTCCCCAGCGTCTGCCCCGGCAGTGGTAGAGGGTGTCGTGAGCTCGGGCACCTCCAGAGACTGAAGGGCAAGTGAGCCTGCACTGCCTTCTCCCCGCCCTGACTCCCATTTGGCGCATGGAGAGATGGTACTACCTAGGAAGAGCAGATAAACACGCGGGAGGGAGGCGGTACTTCCCGCATTCCTCCTTATTTCCTGCTGCTAAAATTGCACTGTTTATGGCAATGTAAATGTACCTGCGGGTGGGGAGGAGTATTTAATACACCATATCAGTGTGTTTTAGTTTTGTGTCTTTTTCCCCATTTGTAGCAAGAGGCTGATAGTTGTCTTCTGATCTGCCCATCCAGTATTTTATTTTCCCATCAAATCTTCATTTTGTCTATTCTTACTACCTCTCCATCAGTGAAGATTCTGGTGAAGCTGTACAGCTGTCTTGTTCCTTCCCAGTGACAGTGACATGAAATAACTTAAGTAGCACTGACACCCCAGCAACCTGAATTTAGAGTAAAGGCAGATCTGCCCGTGTGTGTCCGCAGGGAGGGAGGTTGAAAACTAGGGTAACTCTGACTCTATTCAGTCTTTTGCCTCTTTCCCTATGTACATATATACAAGGTCTCTTCCAGACAGTTCAATTTTTAAATTTTGTATAAGGGGAATTGAGAGAGAAGAAGATAAAGCAAAGAACTTTGAGAAAGACAAGCCTCCTGGCTCTTTGTCAGAATCAGATGGGGTTTAAAACATTTGCGAGCCAAGTAGCAGCTTGGCAATCGATGACCTATCCAGTGTTCTTTGGAGGGAGGGTTGACAGCTGCAGAAGCAGATTATTCTTTGTTGAGATAAAGGACTTAGTTTCTCTGTCGGGAGTATTATAAAACTTAAAAGTTTCTCAAGCTTCATCTCTGACCAAATTTCATAAAAAATATTGGAAAGAGCTAAAAAAAAAAATTTAAAGACTGTCATGATTTTAGAGTCCCAAATTGTTAAAGCCAAGCACAAGTGAATTTAGGAAGGGAAATAAGTTTCCCATCTTTAAGGGCAGCTTTTTAAACTGTGCTTCACAGAACCATAATTTGCCATCTTAAAATCAAGAACCTTCTTTTAGTCCTCAACACTGGAAGCAGTGGGCACTGGTCCTGCTCCTGGTCCCTGTCCTGACTGACGGGCGGGCTGTCCTCTGCCGCCGTTTTCCTCATCGTAAACATGGAAGTCAGTCAGTGCTCTCAGATGCTTGGATGGAAGGGGGCACCGTTCAGTGCCCCCCCCCCCCCATTTTTAATCCTAGGAGAAAGATGTCGTGGCTGTCCCACCACTCTGCTTTTATCTGTTGGGTTCCTCTCACTTTTGCCTGCAGGGATGGCACTGCTCCTCATCCAGATCCTTTTGGCACCATCCAGATTAGCAAACCACATACTTGGTTTGATGCCTAGACTCATCCTCATCTTGAAAACCTAATACTTGCTAAGTATATTTTAGTTCTTCCCTCTTGCCCCTAAGAAATGAGTTCAAGACAGCAGTATTTTCCTTTTTATGCTCAATAATGACTTTTTAAAACTAAAGGAAAGAAGTGATGAAGGCCATGTTTGGGAAAGCTCTGCGGAGAGGCCTGCTGGTCCTGCGTCTCGGCCCTGGATCGGCCACCTGTTCACATTCCAGATGAGCTGGATTGGCTTCCTTGTTCTTCACTTGGGGTTCAGATGAAGTCATTTCAGGCTCTGGAGAGACTTGTGGTGTGGGGTTCTGTAAGGAGGAATCTACATGTGTCCAGAGCCCTTTGCCTTGGTACACTTTCCTTGGGATTGATTTGGTGAGAACTTTTGCTCTTAAAAGATCTTCTAGAACTTTGTCCTTTTGTCTGAAATTCAAGGCCAAGGAGAATGGTAAGAGACACCTAGGACTAGAGGCGACTGCCCTAGGCTTGGAGGTTGCAGTCTTGTTGACGCTATTATAAAGTGGCCAAAGTACCAGAGATGTGGGTTCTTTGGTCGTTTGCTGCTGGGTGTTGTTTACCTTTTCATTTTGATCACCTTGTAGTCTTTAAATTCTTGGTCCCTGAGGCCAGGTCCACAACTTGCCTTCCAGTCACTTGCCTGCCCTTCAGTGGTGGCTGACGTGCTAGCTCATGTATTTGGAATCAGTCACCAGTCTGTGTCCTGTCTTGGCTAGGACCACATAGGAGCAGCTTATCCCCAGACCCAGAGAACTGCTATCCTTTTTCTCCTTGAGGGAGGAAATTAAACTGGGAACACGGTGTCTTTCCACAACATGGGAAGAAGAAAATAAAAATCTTTCCAACAACATTGACTTTTGTGTGTGGTATGGAATACTTTCCCACAAGAGTGCTAGGTCTCCATTTTCTCTCTCTCTCTCTCTCCTCTCTCTCTCTCTCTCTCTCTCTCTCTCTCTCTCTCTCTCTCTCTCTTTTTTTTGGTTGGTACTGGGGATTGAACCCAGAGACTTTTACCTCCAAGCTACACCCAGCCCGATTTCATTTCTTTACTTAGAAATGGTTTCACCAGGTTACTGAGAACCTCGCTACATAGCTTTGAACTTGTGATCCTCTTGTCTTAGCCTCCAGAGTACTGGGATTACAAATGTGTGCCACCATACCCCATTTTCATTTAAGGGAAACTTTGAAGTGTTTGACTTGCATGTCTATTATAGAACAGGTGCGACAAGCTACGACCAGACTCTTCTTCCATGACCCCTGTCTACAGTGTCAAAACTGGGGCAGTGTCACTTTAATTCCCAACCAAATGCATGCTCATCTGGCAGGAGCCAGTCTCTGTAGAGCAAAGGAGGACATGCCTCCTTGGTCCTTAGTTACTCTTTTGAATGACAAAAATAAGGACTCAGGATTCTTTCAGTGCCTTTACTTACACTGAAAGACTAAAATGCTTCTGTGTATCACACCACTCACCATTTCCCCTGGGAAAGAAAAACCATTTTCATTGCAGCATTCAGTATGCTTCCTATTGCGTTTTAGTTGCTGGTTTCGTGTCTTCTGAAGGAGCAGGTTGTTATGGGGAGATGGGCATGGAGACTGGAAGGTCAGGGTGGGAAGACCAGGGTTCTAATAATAGAAACAGTAGCAACCAGTTACCGAGTGCTTGTACACCAGACACTGCTCAGTATGATCTCACTTTATTTGCAGGACAAGGATACTCATTAGCGTCACTTTGCAGATGAGGAAACAGGCTCAGAGAAGTCACTTGGCCAATTTCCCAGCTAATAAGTGATAGAGCCCACCCTGAAAGAAGTGCTGTTAGCAAGGTGCACTTAACTGGAGGCAGAAACTCCAGGGTTCTCCCTTTACAGGGCCTGACTGGAGAGGGAGGGAGGTCTCTCAACACTCCTAAAACAGCTTCCATTATGGTGGGGTGACTGAGCACACAGACCCGTAAAGATTGGGGGTGGGTTCTCAAGCTTCTCTCCTCCCAGGGCCTTGAGAATTTCTTGGGAAGCTGGTTGTGCACGAAGTTAACAAATAGGATTTAATTAAAACCACCTACAGAGCGAGAGGTGCCAGTAGAATAAAACCTTATTCTTAGGGGACCGGGCCAAAAGGCAGATAGATACATGCTAGATAGATAGCACAAGGGGAAGGACGCAGAGCCAGCGTCTGAAGGTGGGCTAGTAGGGACCTGATTTCCCAACGTGAGTGCTGTCCGGTCCCCTCTCCAGTCTCGGTCCCGAGCCTCTCTCTGGGGAACCAAATCCTCCACCCACTGTAGGCTGGCTCTGGAAAATAAAGGCTCGGACCAGGTAACTTCCGGGGCGGGCCGGGGCGAACTGCTAGAAATGCAGGTCGCTAGTTTCCAGCTTCTCTAAGGGCGGGAGGAAAGCGCTCCAGGGGCCCGGCCAAGGGTATTATTTGGGGCGTGCTGGGCCGCAGCTGCGTGGGGCAGGCGCCGCCAGTGAGTAGGAGCCCAGGCCGACCGGGCCAAAGACGCGGGCGGAGACAGACAGAGCTGACGACCAGCCGGCGGGAACCGCACTGGCTGCTCCGCCTCTTCCCGCGCAGACCCTCAGCCCCTCTGCCAGCAGCCCGCCCATCTCCAGCCCAGAGCCAATAGGAAATCGAGCTATACATGACTCACCATGCCTGGGCCAATCAAGTCGCGCCCCCCCTGCCAGCATGTCGCGCGACATCCCGGAGGCCCCGGCTGGACAATGCAGAGCTTCCTCGGGAGGAGGCTTTCCCCGCCCTCAGCGGACGCCGGAAGCTCGCGCGCCCGAGAGATCCCTCCGCGGCGGCCCGGGGGAACGTGCTCTTAGGTCGTAGGCTTCTCGAAGGGTAGTGAGCCTTTTTCCTCTTCGGAGGCACTGAAATTAAACTCCTCTCCTTTCATGTTAGACCCCGGGTGTAGAGCCCGGAGCGGGAGCAGGTGGGGTCGCCGAGGAGAGGGTTGCCGGCGGGCGACGGCGAGGGTCACGTGACCGCGGCGGAAGGACACCTCGCGGCACAGTGCGACCTATAAAAGGCCGGCGGGCTGGCGGCGCGGCCATTTCTGTCCCGCCGTCCTGTAGATGTAGTCCTCCGAGCTCGAGCCCGCCCTCCTCCCCTCCCGCAGGGTTCGCGGCCGCCATGGCGCATTAGAGGCAGCAGTGCCTGCGGCAGCGTTGGCCCTTGCAGCGGCGGCAGCAGCACCAGGCTCTGCAGCGGCACCCCCAGCGGCTCAAGCCATGGCGTGAGTACGGGGCGGGCGGCGGCGGCGCTCGGGCTGGGCGCGCCGCCGAGGGAAGCGGCTTTACGAGCGCCCGGGACGCGCGGCCGCCTGGCGTCTCCGGCTCCCCAGGGCCCCGGAGCCCGCGGGGGTCGCGGCTGGCGCCCGCGAACGTGGCAGCCAAGATGGCGGCGGGCGGTGAGTCACGGGGCGGGGCGGCCCCGGCCGTCTTTGGACGTGAGGACGAGCGCCTTCCTCCGGGCGGCCGGCTTGGGAGTGACCGCGCTTCCGCGGGCGTCCATTTTGTGCAACCGGAGCCAGAGGCACAGGGGTGACACCGTGGCCCTGCGGCCACGTGTTCCCGATTCCCCACGGCTGAGCTTTCCCATTTGGCTCCTGTTCCTCTGGGGAAGGAAGATAAAATTTCCAGATGACTTCTCTAAGTCCGGTGTGCCTTCTGATTCCCATTCAGGCTTTTCACGGCATCCAGCAGCAGCGTTGCTGTAACCGACAAAGACACCTTCGAATTAAGCACATTCCTCGACTCCAGCAAAGCCCCACAACATGACCGAGATGAGCTTCCTGAGCAGCGAGGCGTTGGTGGGGGGCTTGACGTCCCCCTTCGACCAGTCGGGTTTGGGGGCTGAAGAAAGCCTCGGTCTCTTAGATGACTACCTGGAGGTGGCCAAGCACTTCAAACCTCATGAGTTCTCCGGCGACAAGGCTAAGGCGGGCTCCTCCGAATGGCTGGCTGTGGATGGGTTGGCCAATGCCTCAGACACCGGCAAGGGTCAGTGTGCCACCTTGATCTGTCCATGCGGGTCCATTGGTGGGGGCTGGGCTGTGGGCTCGCTGCCATGGGTGTGTGTCTCAACTGGCTCCACTCTTTTGCAGAGGATGCTTTCTCCGGGACAGATTGGATGTTGGAAAAAATGGATCTGAAGGAGTTTGACTTTGATTCCCTGTTGGGTATAGATGACCTGGAAACCATGCCAGATGAGCTTTTGGCCACATTATATGACACGTGTGATCTCTTTGCCCCCTTAGTCCAGGAGAGTAATAAGGAGCCCCCCCAGGCAGTGAACCCAATTGGCCATCTCCCAGAAAGTTTAACAAAAGCAGACCAGGTTGCCCCCTTCACCTTCCTGCAGCCTCTTTCCCTCTCCCCAGGGCTTCTGTCTTCCACTCCAGATCATTCCTTCAGCTTAGAGCTCGGCAGTGAAGTGGACATTGCAGAAGGAGACAGGAAGCCCGACTCCAGTGCTTCGGTCGTCATGGTCCCTCTGTGTGTGAAGGAGGAAGATGCCCCCTCAGATAATGACAGTGGCATCTGTATGAGTCCCGAGTCCTACTTGGGCTCTCCCCAGTACAGCCCCTCTGCCTCTGGTGGCTCTCCTATCCAGAGCCTGCCATCTCCAGGTGTCCCTGGTGGCTCTGCCCGCCCCAAACCTTACGACCCTCCTGGGGAGAAGATCGTGGCAGCAAAAGTAAAGGGGGAGAAGCTAGACAAGAAACTCAAAAAGATGGAGCAAAACAAAACTGCAGCCACCAGGTACCGCCAGAAGAAGAGGGCAGAGCAGGAGGCCCTCACTGGCGAGTGCAAGGAGCTGGAAAAGAAGAACGAGGCTCTGAAGGAGAAGGCAGATTCTCTGGCCAAGGAGATCCAGTATCTGAAAGATCTGATAGAGGAGGTCCGCAGGGCGAGGGGGAAGAAGAAGGTCCCCTAGTAGGGTAGTCAGCGCTTGCTTGTACATAGGTGTGCTGAAGCTGTGTTGTAATAAATTATTTTGTAGCTAAGGTATCAGCGCTGGCTACTGTGTTTATTTTTGGGGGGAGGGGAGGTCTGGGGATGGAACCATATGGCCTTGGACCTCTAGGTTACACCCTCTGCCCTATTTTTTATTTAAAAACGGGGTCTCACTGAGATGTGGAGGGCCTCACCACTTAGTAGAAGCTGTCCGTGAACCATGATCCTCCAGTCTCCCGAATGCTGGGTTTACAGGCGTTCACCGTCACACCCAGCCTGCTGTTTTTGACTGGGAAGTGTCCCCTTACCCCTGCACACCTGCACCTGGAGGATGTTTTGAAGATACCAGAGTGGATGGAGTGCCAGAGTTCCTTTCATAGTGGAGTAGAACCAGACCCTACAGCAAGGGTGCTGATCCACCTGGGGTAAGCTGGTTGGTGGGCAGCTGGGTGGCTGGAGGGGAGGCCAACAGCCTGACCTTGCCTGTTCCTGACCTGGCTGGTTGCCCGTAAATAACCAGATTAGGTCATGCAGTCCCCAAGAGGATTAGGTTTCATTTGTGAACCTCTGGTCTGCAGGGGCCCAAATGTTTTTTCTGTAAGTGCTCTCCATTCCTTTGTGGTGTGGAAACCTCCCCGTAGTGCTGATAGTTTGGCCAGTGGAGACTTGTCTGCAGGATATTAGAGCACTGATTGAGGGTGGCAAAACTTTACTGCAGCCCCAGAATCCTCAGCTGCTGACCCCCATCTACAAGGCCGGTGTGAATGAGTGCAAGAAGGCAGCAGGGCAGGGCTGCCCCTCTGTCCCGAGGGCCTGCTAGGTTTCCCTTCTGTTCTTACCCAGTCTCCATGACTAACACTCATGGCTCCCTACAGGTCAGGAAAAGCACAAATGAGATTTGAGCCTCCTGAGCCTGGAAACTTTGGGACAGTGCCTGGGTTTTCCTGGTTCCCAGAGAAGCTTGAGGGTGAGCTGAATGGAAAGGACACCACAGGTCAGAGGGAGTGGGCCTCGCGCTTGGGCCTGGTGCTCTCTGTTGCTGCTGAGGTTCTAGGATTTTCTACGAGGCTGTGGGCCTTTCTCCATGTATCCTGAGTGGGGAGCTACCCAGATAGGTTGTCTGCGTGTTAGGGTGTAAAGAGCAGGGGATTTCTAGAACCAGACTGGCTGCTTCACTTAGCTGTGACCATGGAGTAGCCCTTCTGTGCCTCGTCTCAAGAGGTTTATACACAGGCTTCTTGGCCTGCTTTCTACAACTGGGTCATGTTTCACACTTCAGCCTTTAAATTTGTCACAGAGCTGGGTGTGGTGACACAATGTCTGAGCCCAGCACTTTGAGGTTGAGACTGGAAGGTTGTAGGTTTGAGACCAAACATTTATTTTTGGTGGTACCTACCTCTATGCTATACTCCCAGATCTATTTTTTATTTTATTTGGAAACAGGGTCTCACTAAGTTGCTGAGAGCATAAGTAGCTGAAGCTGGCTTCAAACCTGTGTGATCCTCCTGTCTCAGCCTCCCAAGCGCAGGGATTACAAGCGTGCGCCACCACGTTTGGCTTAAACATATTTATTGAACTTGGGCATTATACCTCTGAACTTCACTTCTTTAGCCCTATTTTATTTAGAAATAGGGTCTTGGGTTGGGTGTGGTGGCGCACACTTGTAATCCCAGCATTCAGGATGCTGAGACTGGAGAATTGTTTGCAGACAGCCTCAGCTGCTTAGGCCCTCTGTAACTCAGACCTTGTTTCAAAATAAAGAATAAAAAATAGGGCTGGGGGTGTAGCCCTGGGTCCCATCCCCAGTATTGTAAAATAAAATAGGGGATCTCACTAGGTTGGTGAGAGTCTCATTACTTGCTAAGGATGTCCTTGAATCTGATTCTCCTGTGTCTGCCTCCCAAGTACTGATATTACGAGCATGTGACACCATGCCTGGCTTTATATTTTATTTTGAAATTGCTTAGGCTGTTCTTGAACCTGTGATCCTCCTGGCTCAGCCTCCCAAGTACTGGGATTATAGGTGTGTGCCACCATGCCTGGCATAAATGGGATTTTTCCGGTTGAGAAAATGGCATGAACTCAGCTATGCATTGGCACTTTAAAGCCTGCTGAATGCCTTTTAATTTTAATTTTTTTAAAATTTTGAGTGCTTTTAAAAAAATTTAGTGGTACTGGGGATCGAACCCAGGGACATTCTTCCTCCAAGCTACATCCTCAACCCTATTTTATATTTTACTCTCCTGGACCTGGTGGTGCACGCTTGTAATCCCGCATTTGGGAGGCTGAGAAAAGAGGATCATGGTTTGCAGACTTCCTTAGCTACTTAGGCCCTCTGCAACTCTGAGACCTTTTTCAAAATAAAAAATAAAACAGGGTTGGGAGCCGGGTGTAGTGGTGCACACTTGTAATCCCAGTATTCACTTGTTTTTTGTTTTTTGTTTTTGCGGGTCTGGGGATGGAACCCAGGGGCATTTGACCTCTGAGCTACACCCCCTGCCCTATTTTTTATTCTTTATTTTGAAACCGGGTCTCACTGAGTTGCAGAGGGCCTCACTAAGTAGCTGAGGCTGTCCGCGAACCGCGATCCTCCAGGTCTCAGCCTCCTGAATGCTGGGATTACAAGCGTGCGCCACCACGCCCGGCCAGTATTCACTTGTAATCCCAGCATTTGGTAGGCTGAGACCAGAGGCTCACGGTTCACGGACAGCCTCAGCTACTCTTAGCTACTTAGGCCCTCTGCAACTCAGTGAGACCTGGTTTCAAAATAAGGAATAAAAAATAGGGCAGGGGGTGTATCTCAGAGGTCAAATGGCCCTGGGTTTCATCCTCAGACCTGCAAAAGGAAAAACAAAACAAAACAACAGGGTTGGTGATGTAGCTTGGAGGTAGAATGCCCTGGATTTCATTCCATTCCCAGTACTGGAAAGAAAAAAGAAAAAAAAAGGGGGGGTTTAAACTGGGTGTGGTGGTGCATGCTTGTAATCTCAGTACTTGGGAGGCTGAAACAGGAGGATTATAGGTTTAAGGCCAGCCTCAGCTATTTAGTGAGGCCCTCCAAAATTTAAGATTTTGTTTCAAAGTAAAGAATGAAATAGGGCCGGGAATGTAGCGCGCGCGCGCGCGCGCACACACACACACACACACACACACACACACACACACACAGTCTCGCTAAATTGTTGACAGTCTCACTACATTGCTGAGGCTGTTCTCAAACCTGCAGTCAGCCTCCTGAGTACTAGGCATGCATGCCACACCCAATTTACATACTTATTTTGTTTTTTGGTACTGGCGATTGAGCCCAGGGGCATTCTACCTCTGAACTACATCCTCTGCCCTTTTTCCTTTGAAACTTTAAAAAAATTTTGATCCTCTGCTAAATTGCTGAAGATCTTGGTATGTTTCTGAGGCTGGCCCCAACAGTCCTCCTGTCTCAGCCTCAGATTACAGCTGCTCCGGGAGGCCCTAAGGCAGGGCACAGAGGCAGCCATGTGGTTGGGGACAGGGGCTTCCTGGAGACTTGTCTTAAAGTGGGGGTTCAGTGAGCACATGTGCTGGGGTGAAGGTAGTATGTTTCAGATCTGTAAAAGAAGCCGGGCGTGGTGGCGCATGCCTGTAGTCCCAATAAGAGGGAGACTGAGGATTGCAGGCTTGAGGCCAGCCTCAGCTACTTAAGCGAGGCTGTCAGCAACTTAGTGTGACCCTTTCAAAATAATAATAGAAGTGGGGTGTGGCTCCGAGGTGGCGTGCCCCTGGGCTGAACCCCAGTACCCCCAACACATGCAGCTTCTTGGCATTTCACGCGGTGGCTGGGCCGGCTTGGGCGAGGCCAGAGGCGCAGGAGCCCCAGGATCCGGGCTTCATCCACTTTGGTTTTGTCACTCTGGATTATTTTTCCAGCATGGGAAACCACAACCTCCCACTCCCCTCTGTCCACCCTAACATTCCAGGATGAGGGCACTGAAGAGCAGAGAGGGGGTAGGGACGGCAGTCCAGGAAGTGACTGGCCCTGAGTCACGGGCTGGTGCCGCCCCGTGTCACACAGGCTGGAAACGGGTGGTAGGAGGGGCAGTGAGGCCGTGGCCTGAGTGTGGGGGGGGACGGGCTGCACCCCTTTTGTGGCCTTCAACCAGGGCCTCCCTGGACCCAGAGGTGCCAGCCGGCCTTCCCGTGGGCTGTACGCCCTCTTGCGCTCCTGCCCCAGTGCCTGGGATTCCCCAGGCGGCTCCCTCGACAGCGACTGCCCCTCAGGGGCGCCTCAGGATGACCCTGCCGACGTCCCAGGCTCTGCTTCAGCCTCAGTTTTTTATGTCCCTTTTTTTCCCAGTTGTGATTATTTACATGGGCCCGTTCCCCAGCCAGTGTTCGTCAGCTCCAGGGGTCCTGCCGGGGCTCCTGCAGCGCCTGCTTTCTGCTGGTCTCCAGCAGTGCCCCAGCCCTGGCCCGCAGCAGTGAGCAGAGGCTCACGAGTCGCCCTTTACGTGACACCCAGTCTCAGGCGCCATGGGCGGCCTGGCCTGGGCAGACGGGGCAGCCACCCATCCACCCCGCATGGGGTAACCCTGCCAGGCCTTGGCTAAGCACCAGGTGGCTGAGGTCTCCCGGCTCAGCGCCCAGCCCTCCCTGCACCCGCTGTGGCCGTGGCCGTGGCCGGCAGCTCTGCACACTTCTCTCATTTGGTCTCTGGGGCAGGGCTGCAGGTCGTGAAGAACAGAGCGGCCGTCGCTTGTTCCTATCGGGTGCCCGCTCTGGATGCTGTGGGTGCTGGGGTTCAGCGTGAGTACAGCAGGTGTCCCCACTTTCCTTCTGTGAGGGAGACAGGGCCACGCCAGTGGATGAATGTGGGGGGGGGCTGAGGACTTGCTCCTGAGGGGCACTGGGGAGGCGAGGTGAGATGGGGTGTGAAGGTGGTGCCTGGGCAGAAGGCAGGGTGGTGCCCCCATTTCTGGAGCTGGAGGATCAGGACTTTTTTTTTGGGGGGGGGAATACTGGGGCATTCTACCTCCAAGCTACATCCTCAGTCCTATTTTGTTTTTATTTTGAAACTGGGTCTTGCTAGGTTGATGAGTCTCACTACTTGCTGAGGCTGCCCTCAAAACTGGAATTCTCTTGTCTCAGCCTCCCAAGTACTGGGATTACCGGTGTGCACCACCATACCCAGCTCTAGGGTTTTCATTTTAACTTTTTTTCACCCAGGGCAGAAGCTGGGCTCAGGGTTGAGACACCCCTTGGGCATCTGGGGGGAGAGATGGAGGAGCTGGTGGTTGTAGTGTCTGGGAGAGAGTAGTCCACTGGAGCTAAGTTCCTGCAGGGAACCCAAGTACCCATCACCCCATGGGCAGGAGGGGCTCACGGCTGGGCAGATGGCAGGTGGATACTTAGACCACGGGGACAGTGGCAGCTGCAGGAGACGGGCTGTCCCAGGCTGGGGCCCTCGGTGGAGGGAGCAAGGTCCTGGCTAGGCTTTGAATGACGGGGAGAATTGTGGACATGGGAAGAATGGAGAGGCACCCCAAGAAGGCAGGCAGGAGAAATGGGGTGAGATCCTATTTCAAAATTAAAATAGGGCTTGGGGTGTAGCTTGGAGGCAGAATGCCGCTTGGTTTAATAACCAGTGCTGCACACACAGGAAAAACCAAAAAACAAAAGACCAAAAGGAAAGGGGCACATGTCCTGATGGTACTACCCCAGGGGTTCTGCTGCTGGAGCAAGCCGCCTAGTGGGGACTGGCCAGTTCCTGCTGGACCTTAGCTAAGGCCCCAGGCCAGGAACACTGGGTGGGGCCATGGGTGTCTGGGCCCTGGAGGTCCAGCCAGTGTGGACGGCGAGAGCAACCCAGCCCCACAGGACCCAAAGGAAGGCTGGGTGGGCCCCAACTGCTCAGCCAGGCCAAACCTGCAGCTACCCACAGCAGAGGGCAGATGCTCCTGGTGTGGGGCCTCCCCTGCTGGGTCCTCTTGGCCTGGCTTGAACGCCACAACTCAGGTGTCCTCTTACTCAGGCCTCCTGATCAGGTCCCGGAGCTCATGGCCAGCAGACCTGCCCCATGGTAACACCTCTCCCAGAACCCACACTTCCCCCGGGCCTTGTGTAGCTGAACCACCCTCTGACTTTTAGGATAGAGCCCACAGTGCAGCCTGGCCCGCTGGAGCAGTGAGCCCTAAGCCCAGGGCAGAGGGAGCACAGACCCTCTCAGTCAAACTCACAGGAAAGAACTGTCCCCCGGGGGGGCAGGGGCACCTCGGGGAACATGTGTCCTGTTAGAAGGGGGCCTGAGGCCGGGCGTGGTGGCGTGCAGGTTCGTGGCCTCAGCTACTTAGTGAGGCCCTTTGAACTCAGTGAGACCCTGTTTCAAAATATAGAATAGCCGGCGTGGTGGTGCACGCTTATAATCCCAGCATTCGGGAGGCTGAGACCTGAGGATTGTGGTTCATGGACAGTCTCAGCTACTTAGTGAGGCCCTCCAGAACTTAGTGAGACCCGGTTTAAAAAAAAAAAAAAAAAAAAAAAGAATAAAAAATAGGGCAGGGGGTGTAGCATGGAGGCCAAATGCTTCTGGGTTCCATCCCCAGACCTGCAGAAAAAATAAAAAATAGGATCTGGGTGTAGTTCAGATGTAGATGCCCCTGAGTTCAATCCCGAGTCTGCAGAAACAAAAACCAAAACAAAACAAAGGAGGCCTGGAAAGCTGGGTGTGGTGGTGCACGCTTATAATACCAGTACTTGGTAGGCTGAGATGGGAGGATCACAGGTTCACGGCCAGTCTCAGCTACTTAGTGAGGACCTCTGCAACTTAGTGAGACTGTTTCCAAATAAAAATTAAAATAAGAAGCTGGGCATGGTGGCCCACACTTGTCATCAGTGAGATCCTGTTTCAAAATAAAGAATAAAAAATAGGGCTAGGGCCGGGCGTGGTGGCGCACGCTTGTAATCCCCACGCTTGGGAGGCGGAGACAGGAGGATTGCGCAGGTTCGAAGCCAGCTTCACTGGCTTAGGAGATCCTGTTTCCAAAAAATAAAATAGGTCTGGGAGTGTAGCCCTGAGGTAGAAGGGCTTTCAGGAACCCCAGCACCACCAAAAAAAAAAAAAAAAAAAAAAAGCCAGGCGTGGTGGCGCACGCTTGTAATCCCCACGCTTGGGAGGCAGAAACAGGAGGATCGCGCAGGTTCGAAGCCAGCCGTGCGCACTGGTTTAGGAGACACTGTTTCCAAAATGAAAATGTAAAAAATAGGTCTGGGAGTGTAGCCCGGAGGTAGAAGGGCTTCCAGGAACCCCAGTACCACCAAAAAAAAAAAAAAAAAAAAAAAAAAAATAGGGCTAGGGGCGTAGCTTGGAAGTAGAATGGTATGGGAAGTAGTACACTATGGGAGTTCCATCCCCAGTACCGCAAAAATAAAAAGTAAAATAAAATAGGGCTAGGATGTAGCTCAGAGATAAAAGGCCTCTGGATTTAATCCCCAGCACCGCTGAGCCAGCTCCTGGCTAAGCTGCTCAAGACACCAAGTGTGCCCCCAGGGTTAGGGTGTGGAACAGCCCTTGCGAGGTCGTCCTGGCCACTAGTCACTAGGTTTGGAGCGACTGGACCCTCTGTCCTCTGCCCTAACCTCCTGGGCACATGGTTGACCTCTTATAGCAGAGCCCACTGGAGCCAGCACCCAATCCCAACTGCGTCAGGCAGTTCTGGGGCCCCTCCTGTGTCCCCACTCAGCATGGAAGACTGAGTAAAGGCTAGGGGGCGAGACCTGGTGGCACCCTCACAGATGAGGATGGCGGCCCTGCCATCTATCAAGGTGAGGGAAAAGTCACTGCCCCTCCGACCCAGCCTCAGGGGATCCAATGACAGCCTCTGCCAGAGCCGGAGGACCCACTATGGGCTGCGGGGCTCTTGGACTGGGGTCAGTGGGGAGGTGAGCCCGGAGGAGAGCAGCGGAGGGGCCCGAAGGTCCCGGGTCTTCTGCTCCCCGGGGCCCCTCCTGGCTTCTTTGACCAATCACCTCTTCACTTGAAGTCTGCACTGTTTGTTCCATGGACCCGCCCCACACCTCCTATACCATGACTGCCTGCTGGACAGGGTTCAGCCTGCCACCCCGGGGCAGCTGTGGTCTTCACAAGGCCAGGGTATGAAGCCTGCGTTTTTAGGATTCCTCCTGAAGCCTTATGTCCCACCGG
This sequence comes from Muscardinus avellanarius, assembly GCF_963383645.1. Lineage (NCBI taxonomy): Eukaryota > Metazoa > Chordata > Mammalia > Rodentia > Gliridae > Muscardinus > Muscardinus avellanarius. The sequence continues at coordinate 9,748,452 of NC_137797.1, read as the reverse complement.
GTGGCACAGGAAGGACCAGATGGCTTCCCTCCAGAGCAGGAGCCCTACACAGCGGGACTGGTGGAAGAGCACCCTGGTGCCCTCAGTGGCCCCCGTCTCCTGGGGGAGGCTGCAGCAACTCCACTCTCGCCCTCTTCAGAAGCCCCTAGCAGCTGTGGGTGCCCCTGTGCTCTAAGGACCACCTTTTCGGCTGCAGCACCCGCGCCCTGGGAAGGAAGGCGCCTCTGGGTGGACATCTCCCTGGACGGCCGCCTGCCCTGGAGGGATTATGGCCAGGAGCGCCTAGACCTGAGCTGGAGATGTGAGAATGGGCCCTTGGTGCCGGAGATGGAAGACACCTCCAACATCAGATCCGCAGCACACACAGCTCGAGTCCACGTTTACTAGAACCCAGAAGCCCACCGCAGCTGCCTCTGTTCCTGCAGGCACGGCCCCGGGGGTCTAGGCCCTGCCCTTGTCCCATAACGCGCAGCCCAGAAGCCCCACCTGGGCAAAGCAAATGGAGCTGCCTCCTTCAGCAGGCGCGGATGGCTCCTCCCAAGCCTAGGGAAGTCAGTCTGTGTGAACACTGGCCCCCGGCTCCGGCTCCCCAGCTCCTTCCAGCTCCCTGGCTTCCGGGAGCCACGCTGGCCTGCACCACCACCTGCTGGCCAAGTGGGGCATGGCGAGGCCCACGGTCCACAGGGGCGGGATGCTGGAGACTGGGCCCGGGCCTGGGTCTCCTGGGAGCCTAGCTGCCGAAGTATTCCTGCTGGAACTTCTCGAAGTCTTCCTCAGTGAACACAGTGCCCTCGGCCTTCTTCTTCTTCTTAGTCTTGGCCACAGGCCGGTCACAGGCCTTGCGGCCCCGGTTCTGGAGCAGAATCTGGGGAGAGCGCAAAAATGAGACCACAGCATCTCACTCGCACGGGGCAAAGGGAGGCCCACCGCTCGCAGCCTGATGGCCGAGGGCAGGCTGGGACGCCAATGGGTCCTGAGAACTGTTCTAGCTCTCGCCCCTCCGGTCCCTTCCTGAAGCTGTACCCGGGACACACCTGCTGCGTCACAGACTCTGCCACTGTGCTTCTTGCACTGGTCATAAACCTCAGGTTGACACCGAGATGGTCTCGACCCTCTCGCTTCCGGTACTCGGCTGTGGATGGAGAAAGGGGAAGTCAGCCAGGGGTGGCGGCGCACACTCATGATCCCAGTACTTGGGAGGCCAAGGCAGGAGGCTGCCAGTTTGCAGCAAGCCTCAGCTACTTAGGCCCTCTACAACTTTACTGAGACCCTGTTTCAAAATAAAGAATAAAAACCAGGGCTGGGGTGTAGCTCGGAGGTAGAATGCCCCGGGGTTCCATCCCCAGCACCACAGAAAAGAAAAAGCAAAGCAGGGAACGTCACTGTGAGGCGTTGTAAGTCCCTGGCCCAGCCAAAGGCCGCTGTTCCTTCCCTGATTACTCAATAGTCTGTGCTTTTTTTTGGCCAAGTCCAGTCTCCACACAGGTCCCGCTGAGCCCCGTGGCTCCTAGCTGGTCACGAGACTCACTCACACATCCAACAATGTACCACAACTCTGTACCAGGTGCTGTCCTAGGTGCTGGGCCGCAGCAGGGAACGGCTGACAAGACTCCTATCTGTGAAGTTTACATTCCAGTGGGAAAAGGAGGTGGGGAGTAAGGGAAGCTGGTTTGTTTTTTTTTTTTTTTTTTTTTTTGTACTGAGGGTTAAACCCAGGGGTGCTCTACTTTTGGGCTACCTTCATCCATCCACCCATCCATCCGTGGTGCTGGGGACTGAACTCAGTGGTATTCTACCTCTAAGCTCTATACCCAGCCCTTTAATTTTTTATTTGGAAAAAGGATCTCACTAAGTTGCTGAGGCTGGTTTCAAACCTGTGATCCTCCTGTCTCAGTCTCCCAAGCACTGGCTTGGCTGTGTTTAGACCACGCTTACTGGGGAGGGTGCATGGAGGCCGGGAGAACACAGGCCCTCGCAATAATCGAGACAAAGAGGCAGCCCAGAGCAAGGAGGCGCGGCAGAGCTGTTCTGTAGGCTGCCAGTGCTTACCGTTCCTCTACCCATCAAGCCCTGCCAAGCTGTGGGCTGGCAGACAAGCCCCATGGCAGTCTGGGCCTCGGGTGCTCCCCATCCACAGGGAGGAAGCAAAGAAAACCCTGGTGAAGCAAGCCAGACAAGGCTGGGTGGGCGCGGCCCCTCCCATCCCATGCTCCTGCTTCACAGTTCTAGGGGTGAACTGACCAGGAAGAGGGAGCCCGGTCTGGAGCAGAGCATCTTGGGGAATGTGGTGTTATTAATGGACATAAAGACCCCAAGCCCTACGGCAGCGCGGCTGGCCCTTTCCTGAACTCACCCAGCGCCGACTTGGGCACCTTTCCCTTGGCAGAGTTCCGCAGTTTCTGGGCCTGGGTCGCCTTCGCTTTCCGGGCACGCTTCGCCGGAGGCCCGCTCGGCTGGGCCTGGCCTGGCGGGGCCCGGGAGGCTGCAGGAAGAGGAATGGACCCGGGTCGGAGGGCGTGCAGGGCTCCCATCCGCCGGGGCTAAGTCCGGCCTGGATCATCCCTCACGCCGAGCTCCCGCCCGCTGCCCGCGCCGGACGTCCCCGGCAGGCGAGCGCTCCTTACCTTCGGAAGCTGCCAGCAGCTCCAGCCCCCGCCGCAGCAAGGCGGCCGACATGTCTGCGCCCGGCCCCGCCCACGCGCCACGCCACATCCGGTCCGCTCGCCGCGCCCTCACTCCGCAGAAACGCGAGCAGGGAGCTGAGGGTTCCGGAGCGGGCGACCGGAAGTGCTCGCCTTTATTAGGCGCGTGCGTTAGGGGTTTACTCTAGCGCGGGAGGAGGGGCGAGAGCTGGAGGCGGGTCAAGGGAGCAGAAGGACACATTTTCTACCCAATCCTGACCCAACAGGCTCCGAGCGCGCTAGGCCACGCCTTTCCGGAAGCCGTCCGCCGCTAGCCCCGCAGGGCTGGTTAACCCTGTCGGCCCCGCCTTCCCTGTGGGCGTGGCCAAGGCGAGGCCGAGTGTGGGTATTTTGAGTGTTTTTGTAGGAGTTTGAATCCACGGCTTTTTTTTCTTTGCCGAACTGGAGATTGAACCCAGAGGCATTCTACCTCCGAGCTACACCCTCTATTTTTTTTTATCCTTTATTTTGAAACAGGGTCTCACTGAGTTGCAGGGGTCCTTATTAGGTAGCTGAGGCTGGCCGCTGACCTGTGATCCTACTGTCTCAGCCTCCCAAGTACTGGGATTACAACCGTGCGCCACCACGCCCGGCCTTTTTTCTTTTCTTTTTTTTCGTTACTGATGTTGTGCCCAGGCCGATGTCGATGTCGCAAGAATGGAGGAGAGCGCCAACTTCATTGGGGGATCAGTTTATTTAACCGCGGGGGGGGGGGGCGACAGACTTGCCAGACTAGACACACAGTCTGGCACTCAGTCCAGAACTGGGGCCCAGAGCGGATCTTACAAGGGTTTTTAAGGCGAAAGCCAAACACAGGTGGCTGAGCGTAGGGGGGAGGCCCGTTGTTATCTGACAAGACTGCAACTTGGTTTGGAGTGGGCTCAGGTGTTCCAGGATGTTGACTGTAGGGTAAGCAGGATGTTGGTCTTTGCTTGCTACAGTAACCACAGGGTAGACAGGATGTTCCTTTAACTCCCTGAAAAACTCAGGAGGAGCATTAAACAACTTTGGCTTGGCTCTTGTTAGGGCCTTACACTGGGAATTGAACCCAGAGGAATTCTGCCTCAGAGCTACACCCCCAGCCTTATTTTTTTCTTTCTTTTCTTTCCTTTCTTACTTTCTTTCGTGGAATTGGGGATTGAACCCGGAGGCATTCTACCTCCAAGCTACATTCCCAGTCCTATTTTTATTCTATATTTTGAAACAGGGTTTCATTGTGTTGCAAAGGGCCTCACTAAGTAGCCCAGACTGTCCACAAACCGGGATCCTCCTGTCTCAGCCTCTCAAATGCTGTGATTACAAGCGTTTGCCACCACGCCCCTGTATTTATTATTCTTTATTTTGAAACAAAGTCTTACTGAGTGGCATAGGGGCCTCACTAAGATGAGGCTGGCCTCTAACCTATGATCTTCCTGTCTCAGCCTCCCAAGTACTGAGATTAAAAAGGGTGAGCCTGGCGCATGCTTGTAATCCCAGCATTCGGGAGGCTGAGACCAGAGGATCGTGGTTCGCAGACAGCCTCAGCTACTTAGTGAGGTCCTCCGCAACTTAATGAGACCCTATTTCAAAATACAGAATAAAAAATAGGCAGGGGGTGTAGCTCAGAGGTCAAATGCCCCTGGGTTCCATCCCCAGACCTACCAAAAAAAAAAAAGCGTGAGTCACTACGCCCGACTCTACGGGCCATTTTACCTCTGAGCTACACTCATTTTGAAGCAGGGTTTCACCAAGTTCCAAGGGCCTCGTTGAGTTTTTTTTTTTTTTTTTTTTTTTTTTTGCGGGTCTGGGGATGGAACCCAGGGGCATTCTACCTCCGAGCTACACCCCCTGCCCTATTTTTTATTCTTTATTTTGAAACAGGGTCTCACTGAGTTGCGGAGGGCCTCACTTAGTACCGAGGCTGTCCGCAAACCACAATCCTCTGGTCTCAGCCTCCCGAATGCTGGAATTACAAGTGTGCGCCACCACGCCCGGCTCCCTCGTTAAGTTTTTGAGGCTGGCTGCGAACCTGCGATCCTCCTGTCTCAGCCTCCAAACTAGTATTACAAGTACTGGCTTGTGGGTATTCTCAATTTTTACTCTTTGAAACAGGATCTAACTAGGTTACTGAGAGTCTCTAAGTTGCTGAGGCCTTGAACCTTCAATCGTTCTGTCTCAGCCTCCCAAGTACCGCGATTACAGATACGCACCACCACATTAGGCTGAAAAATATTTTATTTTAGTTTCCTTTTTTGTTATTTATTTATTTTAATTTTTTATTGGTGCATTATATTCATACATCCTATTGAGGGTGAAATTATTTTAGTTTCTCATGTAAATATCAGTAGATAGTCCCCACATACAGGAGTTCTTTGAATGTTGAGTTTTTGAGGGTGTAAAGGACTCCTTAACCCGGGTGTGGTGGCACACACATATAATCCCAGCATTCGGGAGGCTGAGACAGGAAGATCTCGATTCACAGCCAGCCTCAGCTCCTTACTGAGGCCCTTTGCAACTCAATGAGACCCTGTTTCAAAATAAAGAATACAAAATAGGGCTGAGGGTGCAGCTTGGAGGTAGAATGCCCCTGGGTTCCATCCCCAGTACTGCAAGAAAAAAAAGGGAGGGGGGGCTTCTTAGACCGAAAATGTTGAGAATGTCTGGCCTGGAAATGACTTGCGGTGGGGAGGAGTCCTGGCTTGTTAGCTCAGTCTGCAGCTCCTAACCCAGGGCCTGGTGCACAGGACACAGGCAGCACCACTCAACACACGAATGGTGAATGATCTGAGGGCATTCTGTAGAGGGTGGGACAGGGGGACGACTCAGTGGGTTCTCTCTGGATAGATCTCCCTGCCTAACCGCCATAGTCCTGAAGGGAGACTGTTAAAATAAGAACATACAACATGTCAAAGGGTTGAGGTCCAGCCAAGTGTGGTGGCGCACGCTTGTAATCCCCGCCCTTGGGAGGCTGAGACAGGAAGATCAAACAGATTCGGAGCCAGCCTCAGCTACTTAGTGAGGCTCTCAGCAACTTAGTGAGACCCTGTTTCCAAATAAAATATAAAACAGGTCTGGGAGTGTAACCCGGAGGTAGAAAGCCTCTGGGTTCCACCCCCAGTACCACATACACACAAAAAGGCTCTGGATTCAATTCCCAATATCCCCTCCCCAAAGTCAAGATGCTGTTGTATTTTACATCTGTTAACTCCTTTAGCCTCCTTCCCAGCCCTGCTAGGTAGGAGCTGTTTCCCCTGTTTACAGATGAGGACACAGAGACCAAGGGCTTAGCGCTGTCATGGCAGACAGCGATTGGACACTCCGGCACCAGCCACCAGGGAGCAGTGCTTGGTGCTGGATGGGGCCGGTCCAGCCAGGGACTCAGCAGTGTCTGGAGGACAAGGAGGCGCTGACCAAGTACTGGTGGCCAAGTGCGGGGAGCGGCTGTTCCAGGCAGGAGGCTGTGTAGTGAGGATCTGTGCCCTTGACACAGGAGTGGCCCCACCGGAGAGGGGTGGCTTGGAGACAGAATGCTCTCAGGTCGGACTCTGGCCTGGGGGCCCTGGAACATAATCATATGGTCAGATAAGTGTCTCTTTCCTGTGTCTAAAACGGCCAAATGCTCTCATGTCTATTGTTTTTAATTTTTATTTTTTTCTGGTACTGGGGATAGAACCCAGGGGCATTCTACCTCTGAGCTACTCCCCTGCCCTATTTTTTTTTTCAAGTGTGGGGATGGAACTCAAGGGCATTTGACCTCCGAGCTGCACCCCCTGCCCAATTTTTTATTCTTTATTTTGAAACCGGGTCTCACTGAGTTGCAGAGGGCCTCACTAAGTAGCTGAGGCTGTCCGTGAACCGCGATCTTCTGGTCTCGGCTTCCCGAATGGTGGAATTACAAGTGCGCCACCACGCCTGGCCCCTCCCCTCTTTTTTTTTTTTTTGGTGGTACTGGGGTTCCTGGAAGCCCTTCTACCTCCGGGCTACACTCCCAGACCTATTTTTACATTTTCATTTTGGAAACAGGGTCTCCTAAGCCAGCGCGCGCGGCTGGCTTCGAACCTGCGCGATCCTCCTGTCTCCGCCTCCCAAGCGCGGGGATTACAAGCGTGCGCCACCACGCCCGGCCCCTCCCCTCTTTTTTATTCTTTATTTTGAAACATGGTTTCGATGAGTTGTAAAAGGTCTCACTAAGTAGCTGAGGCTGTCTGCGAACCGCGATCCTCCTATCTCAGTCTCCCAAATGCTGGGATTATAAACGTGCGCCACCACGCCCAGCTCCAGCCCTATTTTTTATTCTTTATTTTGAAACCGGGTTTCACTAAGTTGCAGAGGGCCTAAGTAGCTGAGGATGTCCTCAAACTTCGATCCTCCTGTCTCAGCCTCCCAAATGCTGGGATGACAAGCGTGCGCTGCCACGCCCGGCTGCATTTTAATTTTCTATCTTCCCATCCACATCCCTCTCGGCTCCAGGAGGGCGAGCTCTGTATTTTGTTCCTTATACGTCCCTCGTGCCTGGAGCAGTGCTTCGTAAAGGCATGCAGAGGTGGAGGAAGGGTGCCGGGCAGCAGAGAGGGAGTTTCAGGTGGAGGGACTCTCTGCTTTCCAGTGTCTGCTGGGCAGCTGGGCGTGGGTGATCCCTGAGTGTCCTCTGCTCAGCAGGGTGGTGGGCAGAGGACCCCCCCCTCCTGGAGAAGGAATCGGAGGATGCAGGGGGGCCGCAGCCATGTTGGCTACTGGGCCGCTAGGTGGCACCACAGGACAGCTTTCTGGAGGCCCTGGCTGGGTGTAGGTGTAGCTGTGCGGGGTCTGGGTGGCCCCGGGTCTCACCTGGCCCTGGGGAGCCAGCACTGCTCCCCACTGTCCTGCAGCCTCCCCTGCCGGGGCCAGATACCCCTGCAGGTCTGGCCTGGGGGACGGTGAGCAGCACTTACTGGCTGGGCCAAGGAGGAGGTGGTGTCCTTCCTGAAGTGTGCTAGCGGCGCTGCCAGGCGCTGTGGCCCTCAGGGGCCCCTTAGCGGAAAGTGCCTCAGTCTCTTTATCTGTTAAATGGGGCTTGAGGAGCTAGTAAATAGATTAATCCTCAGAAAGCACCTAGGCCAGGGCCGGGGTGGGGGCAGCACCTGCAGCTGTTTGCAGGCCGTAGTACAGACGCGTTCGCTGTCCGTCCTGTGTCCTCGTGCGCATGTGTCCCTGTCCGCATCCCTGTCAGGCTTGCTTTGAGCTCACAAAGCCATGGGCTGGGGAGATGGCTGGTCCTGCTGCCTGCGGGGTGGCCCATGGGGGCTCTGGCTGGTTCCTGTCCTGGCTGTGAGACCCTGGGAGCTACTACACTGTTCTGAGCTCGGTTTCTTTTTCTTTTCTTTTTTTTTTTTTTGGTGGTGCTGGGGGTAGAACCCAGGGGCTTTCTACCTCCGGGCCATACTCCCAGACCTATTTCATATTTTATTTGGAAACAGGGTCTCACTAAGTTGCTAAGAGCCTCACTAAGTAGCTGAGGCTGGCTTCGAACCTGCGCGATCCTCCTGTCTCAGCCTCCCAAGTGTGGGGATTACAAGCGTGTGCCACCACGTCCGGCTTTGAGCTCAGTTTCTACACTGGATCTTGCCTGCCCCTGGGCCCGGCCCTGGCGCCCCCGTAGTACCTCATCCCTGGAACCAGCTTCCTCTGAGCACCTAGGGTCAGGGGAGGAGCTCTCACAAGGTCACATGGCGTGAGCAAGTGAGCTTGTGTGTGTGTGCGCACATGCAAATGTGTGCATACGAGATATGTGTGACTTTTTTTTTTGGTGTGTGGTGCTGAGGATGGAACCCAGAGGCTTTCTACCTCCAGGCTACACTCCCAGACATATTTTATATTTTATATGGAAACAGGGTCTCACTAGGTTGCTGAGAGCCTCACTAAGTAGCCGAGGCTGGCTTCGAACCTGTGCCATCCTCCTGTCTTCGCCTCCCAAGCATAGGGATTACAAGTGTGCGCCACCACGCCCAGCTTGTATGATTTTTTTTTTTTTTTTGGTGGTACTGGGGTTCCTGGAAGCCCTTCTACCTCCAGGCTACACTCCCAGACCTATTTTATATATTTATTTGGAATCAGGGTCTCTTAAGCCAGCGCAGCTAGCTTCAAACCAGTGCGATCCTCCTGTCTCTGCCTCCCAAGTGCGGGGGTTACAAGCATGAGCCACCACGCCTGGCATGTATGATCTTTTTGAATGATGCACTGGGGCACCTGGGAACCCACTTTGACTTCTCTTTCCTCGCCCTGTCTTCCCGTCTCCACGTCCCTCCTGGTCCTGTCTGTGTCTCGAGATTTCATCCCAGCCTGCTCTTCCTCTCTGTGTCTCTGACTCCTCTCTCCTGCCCATCTCTAAGCTCCTGGCCTCTGGCCACCTTCAAATTGAAAACCAAATGGAATTTCCAGTTGCCTTTCCAGGCCGCCCGGCGATTGCCGTCCTGTGCTGGGCCATGGCAGCCCCACACTGCTGAGCCTCCCTAACCACTCCAGCCACGGCGGCTTTGAAGTGCGTTTGCAGGAGAGCTCGTGAGGAAACCCGGTCCGCGCCGGCTGGGGATCCACTGATGGGAGACCCCTTTGGCCTTGCTGCCGCTTCTGGACCTCTGGGGCCCCCGGCATCTCCCTCGTCAGGGCCCTCCTTCCTGAAGGTGTTGCTGGTATCTCATACGGGCTCACTCCCCTGACCACGGCCCCTGTGGTCGGGCGGAGACGGAGGGGTGCATGGGAGACTTTGGGAGATGGGCAGTGCTAGGGGTCCTGGGGTCTGGGGCTGACATAGGGGCTTGACTCACACCGCTGTGTGTCCACTAGTAAGTGGCCTCCCCTCTCTGGGCCCGTTGTCTACTCTGAGCACTGGCCTTTGAGAAATATTGTCCAGGCCTCCTCAGGGTTGGGGCTGGTGGCGGCTGAGAGCTGCTCCTGTGATCTGGAGGGACCAGGGCTCTGGAGCCAGACTTTGCTTTATTTGTACTGGGGATCGAACAGGGGAATTCTACCAGGATTATATCCTCCAACCCTATTTTATTTTTTACTTTGAAACAGTGTTTTGCTAAGTTGCTGAGGGCCTCTAAGTTGCTGAGGCTGGCATCCAACTTGCAATCCTTCTGCCTCAACCTCTCGAGTACTGGGATTACAGGTGTGTGCGGCCACACCTGGCTAGGCCATGCACGTTGAACTCCTGGCTTTTACACTTACCTCTCTGTGCCCGTGTCTCCTCATATATGAGTTAAATATGACAGGGATCCCTACTTTATTTTATTTAATTTTATTTATTTCTTTATTTTTTGGTGGTACTGGGGTTCCTGGAAACCCTTCTACCTCCGGGCTACGCTCCCAGACCTATTTTTATACTTTTGTTTTGGAAACAGGGTCTTTGAACCTACGCGATCCTCCTGTCTCTGTCTCCCAAACACAGGGATTACAAGCATGCGCCACCACGCCCGGCCCTACTTTATTTTATTTATTTATTTTTGCAGGTTTGGGGCTGGAACCCAGGGACATTCGACTTCTGAGCTACACCCCGTGCCTTATATTTTACTCTTTATTTTGAAACAGTCTAAGTTACGAAGGGCCTCACTAAGTAGCTGAGGCTGGCTGTGAACCACGATCCTCTGGTCTCAGCCTCCTGAATGCTGGGATGACAAGCATGCGCCCCACGCCCGGCTGATCCCTGCTTTATTGAGTAGGATTGAGTGCAAAGCATCTGAAATACCTCTGGACACAGTGAGCCAAGCGTTTGTAAATAAATGCTCGTTCTGTGGGTAAGAGTGTGCCAAGCGACCTGTGTGCAGGTGTGTGGGTGGGAGGCCGCGGGGAGTAATGCCTGGATCAGAGGACCCTGTTAATGGGCCTCTGAAGTCCCTGCTGTGTGGTCTGGGAGGTGGCACCACCTCTCTGAGCCCTGGTGGTGGGGCAGGTGGTGCCCCCCAAGGTGTGCAGGGCTCTGTCCAGACCTGGGGGTGCTCACACACTCTAGTTGTACTCTCAGCCGCTGTGGGCTCTGGGGTGGGGGCTTCTGGCTCCAAAGGGGCAAGGAGGGGGCAAGGGAGGAGAGGGTTCTGTCCAGTCCAGCCTCAGCCCTTGAATTCTAAACTAACGACTTCTCTGCTAAATTGCAAGTTTTTAGCCGGGCATGGTGGCGCACGCTGGTAATCCCAGCATTTGGGAGGCTGAGACCTGGAGGATCATGGTTCGCGGACAGCCTCAGCTACTTAGTGAGGCCCTCTGCAACTCAGTGAGACCTGGTTTCAAAATAAAGAATAAAACATAAAGAATGAAAAATAGGATTGGGGGTGTAGCTTGGAGGCAGAATGCCCCTGGGTTCCATTCTCAGTACCGAAAAAAAAAAAAAACAACTTGCAAGTTTCCAGTGGCAGAATGGAGGCCCTGTTGTCATGGCCACGGGATGGGGTGGACGAGGGCATGGTCTCCATCTTCTCATTGCTGGGGCCCAGCAGGGGCTGCCTGGAGGTCCCTCTCCAGCCTCCCTACACTGGGCATCTCAGCCACAGCTCAGGAGCTTCTGTCTTCAGGGCAGGGAGCTGGGTGACTCTGCAGGAATCATTACCCTCTCTGGCCTCAGTTTCCCCTTAGTGGATTGGGGATAACAAGGCAGGACTGTCCTGAGGATTCAGTATTAACATCTGGGCCATTGAGGAAGCAGCTCTGCCTCCAGAGGCAGTTCTACTATCGGTCCCAGGGACTCACCAGAACCAGGCCTGGCCCCTCCGGCCCCTCTGTCTCCTGCCTGGAGTCTTCTCCTCTCCTCCTTCTGCAGAGAAGGAACTAAAAGATGGTGTGGGAGCGGCCTTGAAGGTCAGGCCAAGGGCTCTAAACACAAGGCGGAAAGAGGGCCAGACACAGTGGCGGGAAGGGGTGAAGAGAAGGGGGGTAGTTGTTTCCCTTTTTGCCTCTGCTGCTGGGGAGCTCAGATTGCAGTGTGTTATTCAGCGGTTATAAGTATAACTTATTACATGATCGTATTATGCTACTGTATTATTCAACTGCAATAAGTACATCTAACTCACTCTTGTTCCCTAAATGATTTCTGATCTTTTATTTCACTTTTTAAGAAATCCCCTTTAGAAATAGCCGAGAGTATAAATTATAAATTAGCAATTAGGGGAGAGAGGGAGAGTGCACATGGCTGTTCTGTGCAAACCTTTCAGCCCTTAAGCCTTAGTGGTTATGGCAGGAGGGAGACGGGTGGCTGTAAACTGTCTGACGATTGGTTCTGAGTTCTTAATGCTAAGCTGGTAGGAGAGCATCCCAGCAAGGACGAGGGTGGGCTGAACACCCTGGCCAGAGGAGCCGGTGACTGAGCGGATGGGGCTCAGCTCCCAGAAGGCCCCAGCACGTGCACCTCCACCATTACCAGTCAGGGCAGGACGTGCTGGTGTTTACACCACCTCCCTTCCCTCCCAGCTTTGTCCTGAGGAGACCAGAAGTTTGTTCTGGCTGATGAAAGTTGGTGGAGGGTTGGTGCTGCCCTAGGCCTGGCCTTTGAAAGCATCTTTTGCTGTCTACATCTCCTTTTCCTCACTGTCATGACCTTAGGACCAAGTGTGGTGGGTGGCAGGGAGCGGCCAGCCCAGCTGGACTGTGACAAATGTAAGCAGTATATTAAAGCTCAGAGACTTCGGGGTCTGCTTGTTAGAGCAGCATAGCCTAACATATTCTGACTAATAGGCATCCCAGTTTCCCTCCTGACCATCCCCCTGGGGGCCCAGGGAGGTCAGGATGGGGCTCTGGAATGACCCAGGGAGCACGAGGGGCACAGGAGTGGAATGAGGAGGGACAGGCTGTGTCGTGGCTCAGTGTCCTGAGCTTGATGGCCAGCCCTGCTGAATGCTCTGCCTTTAAGAACACAGAGGGCAAAGGAATTCGGGGGGGGGGCTCCTTAGCCGCAGAGGAGGAGACTTGAGAGTCCTGAGGCTCAGACAGGGAGCTAATGAGGAGCAAGAGTGGGGGCTGGGGCTCCTGCCAGCCCCTGCCTGTCCTCGTAGGGAGAGCCCCAGCCCTCTCTGGGCCCCTTTGCCAACCCAGAAAAGGTCCAAGAAGGTCTGAATCTGTTCACCCCACAGGGCTGGTGGTGCAAGGGACAGGGCTGGGGGTGGCCCCAGGCCCTAGAGCTCCTGGACAGTGTGTCCTGAAGGACTGCAGTTTCAGGGTGTGGCCAAGGGGGAGTGGTGGGACCTCAGGGGAGAAAGGCCACTTAGAGATGGGACACAGGCTCTGCTGAGGACCCCGGGAAGGGCTGGTTCACTCGGCCCCCACCTGACCCACTACCAACATCACTACCAGCACCCAGGTGGCAGAGTCAAAATCCTGTGTGGCCGGTGGGGACATGGGACGTCACGTGGTCTGTGCTGCTCAGGGGTCTGCTGGGGAGCCTTACACGGTGCCCCTGATGTGTGTGACGGGGGCTGGTGGGGCTGAAGGCAGAGAGGGGGAGGTGGTCTGTTGCAGGGCCAAGCATCCGTACCCTGAGAGCAGGTCTGGCTACGTAATTTATGGATCCTGGTGCCAAAGTAAAAATGCAGGGCCCTGTTAAAAATTTATTAAGCATTTTAAGACAGCAATGGAAGATGATTAGATAGGCACGGGGCGCTTTGCCCTGGAAGCCTTGGGAGGGCTCCCGCCTGGCCATGCCCTGAGGTGGGCCCCACAAGCCCAGGTGTGATGGCGGCTTCCAGCAGGGACTGGAGCCAGGTGGCCCCATTCGGATCGTGGCTGTGACGGGGCCACAGACAACCCACCCGTGCCTCTGTTTCCTCAGCTGCAAAATGGAAAGAATTATCAGGTGGGAGCTGGACATGGTGGCACATGCTGGTAACCCCAATACTTGGGAGACAGGAGGAGCGCAGGTTGGAGGCCGGCCTCAGCAACAGTGAGGCTCAGCAAGCAACATAGGGGACCCTGTTCAAAACAGTAATCATCATCACAGTAATCATAGGCCTTAAAGTGTGTCTTGGAGGTAGAATGTCCCTGGATTCAACCCCCAGTTCCACAAAACAAAACAAAATGAGCGTTACTGGGGGCATCCCTCCAGCGGTGGGTTCTTCGGGCCCCTACCCAGCTCCTTAGGCCCTGTCCGGCTCCCGTTTCTTCTCAGCCCCCGAGTCCTGTCCTTCGTCTGCTCCCTAAGAAGGCACGCATGAGCGTGAGCCCTTGTTTAAGTGCAGAACACACATTGAACACCTGCTGTGAGCCAAGGGCCGAGAACTCGGCATGAGGGGCTTGGGGTGGGCAGTGAGGCAGGAGGCTTGGCGACAGCATGGATGGAGATGGCACAGCCCAGAGAGGGCGCTGAGCTGCGGTGGGTGTCAGCAGTCTCACGGGCAGGTGGGCGGGAAGGCTGGCTGTTCTTGGTAGTGTGGCTGTGACCTGTCACCCCAGATGGCCCCTCAGGGCAGCCCCTCCCTGACAAGGTGGTCTCAGGCTAGGGTGGTGACATGCCCAGGACTGCCCGGCAGGGAGGGAGACCTGGCCTGAGGACCCAGGACCTCCGCTGCCTCTGCGCAGGAGGGAACCATGGGGCAGCCTTGGAGGGTGGTGCTGGGGCGAGATGCCCCAGAGAGCCCAGAGCAGATTCCTCGAGGCTTCATGGCTTCCGTGTGCCCGCAGACTTGCTGGGCCTTCAGATCCACAGCCCCATGACTTCTGTGCGTCCACTCACCTGCCCCAAATGGCGCTCACTGTCCTCCCCGCCCACCTCGCCCTTTCTCACCTGAGCCAGAGGAGGGCGCTGCTCTTCTTGTCCACCCTCATCTGGGGCCCAGCTCTGTCCAGCCTCCTCCATCAGCTCTGGCTCTCCCCTCTCCACCCCAGCCCTCCCCTGATGGCCCTTCCCTCTGCCCCTGGCTGGCTCCTCACGTGCCCCTTGGGGCAGGATTTTCTGGGGCCCAGGTGGGGATCGTGCTGTGGTGGGTAGTTTCTGCCTGCCTAGTTGGAGGGCCACCGGGCCTTTGAGTGCCTGCCACCTCATCCACCCCGCCCTGAGGAGCATTACCCCCATTTGAATTGTGGTGTGTGGGGCCACGGGATTTGAGCGCAGACCACCTGACAGCCCAGGGTGGCGGACTCAGCTGTGTCTCCGCTTCTCAGCTATCCTGGCTTGTAATCTGCGACACGTGTCTGACCCATTTGGCAGTTGGGGCGATGTGGTCACAACCTGCTGGAAGCAGGAGAGGCGGGGGCTTTGCAGTCCAGTCGGGGCCATTTCTTTACCTGCCTGCCTTCCTTTACCTGAGCCCAGCTCTCCAGACGAGGGTGATAAGCATTACTTTGCAGGGCTCTGAGAAACCCCTCCTGGTGCCAGGTGACTTCCGTCTCTGTGCTTTGGGCTCATCTGTACAAGGAGGAGGTAGCAGTGGTGCTGTGAAGATGAACTGGGTTAATATGTGACAGTGTCTACAACAGTGCCTGGAATGCAGTGCCCCCCCAGTAAGTGTTTGCTAGTGTTATTATTACTGCCATTTATTGATTGCTTTGTTTTTGCAGTCCTGGGCATTGAATCCAGGGCTTCACACATGCTAGACAAGTGCTCTTCCCCTGACCTGCATCCCCAGTCCTTATTTGATGAATCTGCAAATATTCCAACACTCTCTGGAGGTTGCTGGGCCCTCTGGCCTGGGGGTCAACATCCCCTGGGATTCCGGTCGAGAAGCCGTGGGGGCGTGGCTTCGGGCCAGCAGGGGCACGTGGAGACTGGGTGAGCGTCTCGCCTTGTGTAGCAAGGAAACCGGCAAGTGGCTTCCTCTCCTTTGAGCCTCGGTTTCCATATTTGCACAAAGCAGATGGTAAAAACGTGAGGCTTAAAGTTGGATAAAGTGTCTGGCAAACAAAGGCCCGCCAGAAGCCGTTGACAATGACCACGGTGCTCTAGGGGTGACTAGGCAGGGCTGTGACCGGGCCCCCGGCTGCGGTGACACCAGGGCTTTCAAAATGCTGGGAAGCTGGGCGTGGTGGCTCACGCTTGTAATCCCAGCATTCAGGAGGCTGAGACCGGAGCATCGCGGTTCTCAGACAGCCTCAGCTACTCAGCACCGCAATTTAGTGAGACCCTGTTTCAAAATAAAGAATAAAAAATAGGGCAGGGGGTATAGCTTGGAGGTCGAATGCCCCTGGGTTCCATCCCCAGACCTGCAAAACAAAACAAAACAAAACAAAACAAAAACATGCTGGGCCGGGGGCTTTCCCCTCTGCACCTTGCTTCCTCCACCAGCGGCTTTCCTGATTCTGCCTAGCAGCCCACTGGCGAGGCCCAAGCCTGGTGGAGGGGTTCCTTGTGAGGAGGGCAGTATTCATGGTGCCTGGTTCCTCCTCCCATCCCTCAAACAGAGAAGATTCTCCCTCCCTCTTGGGAGCTCCTGAGCATTTCCTCAGACTCTAGATCACCGTTCCTTGGAGACCCAGATGAATTAAAGATGTAATTAAATTAGGAATCGTTCATTATTCGAAGGCTAGGATCTTCTGGCAGGTGGGGTGGTGGAGAAGGGGAGGTGGGGCCATCTTCCTGCCTGGGCCCAAAGGTTCTGTCCTGAGGGAGGCTGTGGTCAGACCTGAGCGCACAGGCCTCTGCCCCCCCCCCACTTCTTCCTCATGATCCTGGGCAGCTTTGGGATGCCTGCTGTCTCCCTGGACCACTTCACAGGCCCTTCCTCTCTGTCTCTCAGTGTTTTCCTCTGCCCAATGAGAACGAGGTGGGGGAGGGCTGAGACAGCAGGAAGGGGAATCCTCTTACTGTTGTCCTTAGGTTGCTTTAGTAAGTTTCTATCTCAAAACGTGGGGACTTGTGCCAGGTGTGGGGGTACACGATTATAATCCCAGTACTTGGGAGGCTGAGACAGGAGGGTCGCAGGTTTGCAGCCAGCCTCAGCAACTTGTGAGGCTCTCTGCAACTCAGTGCGACCCTGTTTCAAGATCAGAATACCCGGGTGTGGTGGCGCACACTTGTAATCCCAGTATTCAGGAGACTGAGACAGGAGGATTGTGGTTCGCGGACAGCCTCAGCTACTTAGTGAGTCCCTTTGCAACTCAGTGAGACCCTGTTTCAAAATAAAGAATAAAAAAAATAGGGCTGGGTTGTATCTCAGGGGTAGAATGCCCCTGGGTTTCATCCCCATTACCGCAAAAAATAAATAAATAAATAAATAAAAATAAGTCTGGGGATGTAGCTTGGAGGTAGAATGTTCCTGCATTTAATCCCTAGTTCTGGGGGGAAAAAAGGTAGTGGAGTCCTCCCCCAACAACTGCAATGTCCTTCCAGCTTGAGGAGCTAACCATACTCGGAGGCTCTGCAGCCCAGCTTGCTTCTCACAGGGACCTGAAGGGAGTGATGGGCACGGCAGGCTTTGCCGGGCTCCTGAGAACAGCGGGGAGGGTGGTGGGCTTTGAAGGAGAAAGGGTGGAAGTCACCCCAGCCTGGGGGGTTGCATGTGTCTGGAGCAGGGCTGGGGCGGGTGGGGAAGGTGGCTGGACCCTGGGATGAGGCCCCGGAAGCCCCTGTGTGCTGGGGGCAGGAGAGGTTCACACTCCTCAGCGTTCCCAGAGGAAAACAACATCCTCGAAGCCGTCAGCGCCGTGATGGAGCTGCTGGGCAGGAGACAGCCGTGTACCCTGGGAAGTGGAAGTCACGGCTCTGTTTGTTCTGTGACAGTGTGAAAACTCACAACCTTTGTCGTTGAAAGGAGTAACAAAAACACAGGAGCCGGGAGCGCTTCGTTTTGGCTCTGCAGAGGAGCAGCCCCGTGCGCCGCCCGCGGCCTCCGTCCGCCTGAGGAGACGTGCAGGCTGGCGCCGCGTGGGTTCCTCGGCCCCTCAGCCATCTTCCCTGAGCTGCTTTTCTTGGTCACAGGTTATTTGAAAACAATGTCAGAGAATAAATGGTGCTTTCTCCCTGGAAATCTCTGGCTGCCCTCCTTCCAACCTTCGTCCTACCGAAGAGGAGACGTTGGGGCAGGTCGCCACTGTCTGGGGCCTGGGGAGGCAGTGCGGTTTCAGCACCGTGGACAGCGACCGGGCGGACTACAGGGCAGCTGGCCGGGCAATGGCAAAGGGCCTTGAATGCCAGCCCAGGAGGCAGGTGCAGGCAGCTGGGAGCCCAGTGGTGTGGGAGGAGCTCCCGCTGGGTCCCGGGGGGTCTGCTGATGGCATGCTCTACCATTTCCAAGGCCTCGTCACCACCCTACCCACGTCCCGCCACAGGCTCGTGTGCAGGTGAGCTTGCCCACATGTTTCTACTCGGTCTGCCGGCCTTGGCTTTTGCCTCTGTCTCCAAGCACTCTCCGTGCCCAGCCCCTCGCCTGCCTGCTCTTGGGGACTCACCCCTTCTCCTGGGGGTGCTCCTGGCCTGACTTATCTACTTACATTCCGTATGACCTTGGGCCAGCCTGGCACCCTCCCCCACCCCAACCCCCTGGCTTTATAAAGGGGCCGCTTGGACCGTGTCATTTCTGACATGGAGCCAGACCCCGCAGTCAGCTCCTGGCAGCACAGACCCCGGTGGAGAGCTGTGGGCTGGCCGGCTGTGCACTGCTGGCGGCGGGAGGCCCCGGGAGGAGGCAGGGGCTCTGCGCATGTGGATGTGTGGGGAAGGGAATGGAGGGCGGGGGGAGAATGCGGGAGCTGCTGGACCAGAACAGAAGAACCCCTTAGCCTGTATATTTAGCTCATGGAGGTATATAAACAGAAACCTGGAGCCGGCTCAGCGCTCCCCCCGAGCGTGAGTCATCCGCGCGCTGCAGCTAAAGTTAGGATCCAATCACAGGGCCCTCCCCCTCCTCTCCTCCTGCCCATCCTCGTATCTCCTCATCTTTTCCTCGTCTCTCCCCTCTCCTCTCCGTCTTTCTCCCTTCATCTCTCTCTTTGATGCTTTAAACCAGCTCCTTCTCTGTCAGCCAGTTCCCTGGCGCTGTCTGTCTGTCTGTCTGTCTGTCTGTCTCTCCCCCCATCTTCCGCTCCCTCTGTCCCCCCCCCTGTCACCGAGGTGTCCCCCTTCCTGTGCCCGTGGGTCTCTGTGAGTGTGAACTTAGTGCTGATAGCATGCGTGCACCTGTGTGCCGAGAGGAGGGTGATGGTGTCTGTGTAGGTGTGCGTTTCTCTGTGCACTTAATGGGAGTGGTATTGGGTGTACGCTTGAGGGTGTTTGTGGGTCTGAGTGTGCGCCTGTGCCCGTGTGTGCCCATGCAGGAGTGTGAGGTTGAGCGTTGGCGTCTCTGCATGTGTCTTCTCTCGGGGGGGAGGGCAGCTCTGCGCCCTGGAGGTTAATGCTCTGGGTGAAGCCTCAGGGAACCCTGTTTGCTTTCTCTGGAGGGCTGAGGTAGGGGTCCTGCGGCCTGTCCAGGCTGGTGGTGGAGCGGCTGTAGGCTCCGGGCATCTGGGCCAGCCAGGCTGGGGAGAGCTGAGTGACTCGGGCTTGGCTTTGGGCCCTGCCCCACCGCCTTCTGCAGTGTGACCTGGACCAGTTGCTTGGCCTCTCTGGGTCCTGCTTCTGCATCTGCCAGAGGAGGGTGATGACCCCGCTCGCCTCTGGGTGAGGGGCATGGAGAGGAGGGTCGGGGAGCTCACAGGTGCGGGCTCAGGTGGACAGGACTGAGGACGCGTGGTCACCGGGCCACCGGAGGCCTCTCGGCTGAGTCTGTGCTTTCCTGCCTGGTAGGGGCTGGCTCATGCTGCTACCCACAGCTTATTTATAATTTACACTGAGTTCAAACGGGGCTGGAGCTGGGTCCCCCCCGAAGGGCCCCGTTCCCGATCCATGGATGGACACTCCTGCCTGCCAGGCACAGCCTAAAAGCCGCTCTGCAGGAAGTGCCCTCGTCCCTCCGAGGGTGCAGAGGACCGGCAGCCCCCTTGCACAGTCCTGCTGCGTCTGTGTCTGCGCTCCATCAAGGAATGCCTGGAGAGGCTGCACAGGGGCGTGTGTGCGCGTGCGCATGTGCGCATGGTGAGAGACGGGCAGGAGCGGGTGAGATGGCTGGCTTGAGCCTTAGGCTCTGCTCGCCCAAATGCAGACATTCGGGGCTCTCGGCCGGGGAGGTGGCCGAATGCCAGCCCTAAGCACTTGAGTGAGATCGTGCCCTTGAACACCTCACTTAAAACGACGACCCCAGGGTGGGGGGCGCATGGAGGGCATGCTTGGCATGCGTGAGGCCATGGGTGTTCAATCCCCAGCCTCAAAACACACACAAAGGAGACAGCGTTCGCCCCTCCTTGCCCCACCTGGGTCTGAGGGTTCTCCCCAACAGGCTGCCGCCGCCACGTGTATTTTGCTGCTATGTATTTTGCTGCTTTATCTCTACTTTTGGACTCCCTCATGAAGACACAGGCTCCCCTGGCTCCAGGACTTTCTGCCCACCGTGGCCCCAGGGCCGAGGCCAGCGCCCAGCACACAGCGGGGCTCAAGAGGAGCCACTAAAGAGACAAACTGAGCCGGGTGCAATGGCGCAGTCCTGTGCGCCCAATATTTGGGAGGCTGAGATAGGAGGATTGCAGGTTTGAAAATTTAGCAACCTTCAGCAACTTAGCAAGACCCCTGTTTGAAAATAAAATATAAAAAAGGCTGGGGGTGTAGCTCAGAGGTAGAATGCCCTTGGGTTCAATCCCCAGTACAAAAAAGAAAAAAAGAAAAAGAAAAGGGTGGGGGGAGAGGCTGCTTGTCATGTCTTCCAGGATAAGACCATTGCTCATTCATTCGACAGACCCTCCGGCACTCTTTCTGCGTCCAGCTCCGGCCTGGCCAGGAGGCAGAGGCAGGAGGGCGCGGCAGAGTGGGGCTCACGGCCGGGGACCAGCGGCTGAGCTGGCTAGGTGCCAGGGTGCAGGGCTCTGAAGGCTGCAGGGCGGGGGTCAGGGCTCACAGGGACCACAGCAGGGCGACCAGAGCAAGCCGGCGGCCCCTGCAGCCCAGAGCCTGCTCCCTGCATGGCCCTCGGTGTCTCCTTGCTGGTGACATTGGAGGTGGCTTCCTGGGGCCTGACTGCGGTGCCAGCCTTTGTCCACAGAGGATAAAAGGCACAGGTGCAGCTCCATTATCCTTTCTCCCTGCAGTTGGAGTAGCGGAGAAAACCCACACACTGAGCCCCGGGACAGGAGAGTGAGGTCAGCAGCGCCGGACAGAGAGACAGGCAGAGGGTCTCATGATGCCTGCAGCACCCCTCCTCCCCTCCCGGGGGCTTCTGGGCTTCAACCCAGGGGGTCTAGACTCAGCCATCTCCCTGTAGGGCGGGGGGGGCTCGTGCCTCCAGTTGCTCTCCTCCTGGCCCCTAGAAGGTGCTCAAGAGGTAGCATCGCGTGGCCACCTGCAGCACCGTCTGCCCGCACTCCGCATTTCCCCATCAGCCAGATGAGCCTGGAAATGACTGCCACAGGGGAAGCTGAAATCCAGGGAAGCGCCTATTGTGTGCCGGGATCCAGGAGGCGCGAAGGGTTGATAAGCCACCTGTGAAGCACAGTGTGGGGGGCTTCTGGTGTTTGTCTGGGGGTGGGGGTCTGGGCAGCTGACCCCCAACATTTACACGTCTGTCCCCTGCTCTCCAGTGAGGACTACTGGACCATCTGTGGCCATTTCCAGATGAGGCTAGGCTGGATATTTTTTGAGGCACTTCCTTCCAGGAAGCTTCTAGGGCATCAGCTGCCCCTGCCGTCGGCCTCTCTCCAGCTTCTCCCTCTCTTTCCCTCCACACCGTCACATACACACGCCCTCACTCCGGCATAGAATCCGGTCTGTAGCTCATTAGCCAGGCCACCCTGGCTAGGTCTTCTCCTCCTTCCTCTGGACCCTGGCTCTCTGAGGTGTGGAGGAGCTCACGACCTCTCACCGCACTGCCAGGGTTAAGTGGGCTAATGAAGTAGGTGGGCACCTGCCGCGAGTTTTAAGGGAGGAGGGGCTCCCGAAAGGCAGACGGCTGCCTGGCCCACCTTCCTGCTGGATGCAGCTGCCCCGGGGCGCCAGCGTCCTCCTGGGCCCCTGGCTTCCACCTTTGGCGTCTGCTGGTGCGGTGTAGAAGGGGATGGGCTGGACGACCTGCCTGGGCTGTTCCTGCCCACGTCAGCTCTGAGGGGGCTCCTTTCCTTTCTTTTCTTTCAGTACTAGTGATGGAGCCCAGGGGCATTCTACTTCTAAGCTGCACCCCCAGCCCTTCTTATTTTATATTGTGAAACAGGGTCTTGCTAAGTTGCTGAGGCTGGCCTTGAACCTGCGATCTTCCCATCTCTGCCTCCCAGTATAGGGATTACAGGCGTGTGCCGCTGAGCCTGGCTTTATCTCCTTCCTTGACACCACACACGGAAAGCCCTGCTGGTGCCGGCTCCTGTGTTCTAGCTGGCTTTGCTAGAGGTGTGGTGGAGAGGGGCTGGCACAGCAGCGTTGCCGTGGCCGTCGCTGGGAGCCTTGGCCGGGGGCCTCTGCCAGGTGTCCCCTGCCTCACCCCGGGCCGGCCCTCTCCAGCTTGCGTCTTTTCTCCTCCCCCCTCCATATGCTTTTTTTCCCTCAAACTCCCACCGTCCTCCATGTTCGCTGCAGAACGATCCAGCCCTGCCCTCCAGATGGGCTCCGACCCCCGGGCCTCTCTCAGCTCACCTGGTGCTGCGGGTGTGAGGCTCGGCCTGCCCCATCGTGGGGAGCCCAGTGCCCTTGCCCACCTCCTGCGTTGCTCTCCGTATCTCTCAGCCCACCACGGTCAGCACTTTTCCATCTGGGATGTCCTCAGTAGGTGCTTGACAAATGCTTCTGGCATGTTGAAGTTTGGCTTCCTCCTGCCCCTCTGCTGGGGATGGCACCCAGAGCCCCGTGCGCACGTGCTAGGCAAGCCCCGTGCTGAGCGCACCCCAGCCCCAGAGTCTGCTTTCTCCCACTGGTTTTCTCTTGTCCTTACGCCCTACCATGGCGGGCTGCGCCCAGGGCAAGGTCACATGGCCCAGAGGTTGGAGGGCAGGTGGGGAACCGGGCAGGTGAGAGTGGTCCTGCAGGGCCAGAGGAGCTGCTCCACCTGGTGCCCAGCGTGAGGCGTGTGGGCCAGCCTTCTTTAAGTCCCTTACCCCCACTCTTGCATCCTGGAAACCCTGTCTCAGGACTGTTGGGACTTACGATCACTGGGTTTGAATCCCCGCTCTGCTGCTCATTAGCCACACGACCTGCAGGAAGTTATCTAATTTCTCTGTGCCCGTGGCTCTTTCTTTGTAAAAGACTACCAAGAAGTTTTACAAGATTGTTAGACGGTTGTGGTGGTGCAGGCCTGTAACCCTATCCTTGGGAGGCTGAGACAGGAGGACTGCAGGTTTGAGACCAGCCTCAGCAATGTAGTGAGACTCTCTGCAATCTAGTGCAATCCTCTAGTTACATCCCTGCTGGGGATGTAGCTCGGAGGTAGAATGCCTCTGGGTTCCATCCCCAGTACCAAAACAACAACAACAACAACAACAACAACACAAAACAGAGAGAGAGAGAGAGACAGAGAGAGAGAGAGAGAGAGAGAGAGAGAGAGAGAGAGAGAGAGACCCGTGTGGATTCTGAGGATACTGGACTCTCTAGGCCTGGGGGGACCCCACCTGATGTCCCTGAGCAGGAATCCTGCTCCCTGCAGTTCCAGCTTGCTTATTTATCCTTGGTGACAGATGTTCTATCCCTGCCACGCCACTACAATTACAGGGGGCTCTTCGGCTCCTCTCCAGGGCAGGGCTGAGCCTGGCTGCTCTGCCCAGTGGCCATTGGACTGCTG
This sequence comes from Muscardinus avellanarius, assembly GCF_963383645.1. Lineage (NCBI taxonomy): Eukaryota > Metazoa > Chordata > Mammalia > Rodentia > Gliridae > Muscardinus > Muscardinus avellanarius. Next base: position 9,725,060 of record NC_137797.1, on the reverse strand, counting down.
AGCAGAGGCCTGGCTGGACACTGTGCCCGGGAGAGGGTGGGGTGCCGGGTGAGTGGGAGCTGGACCCCGTCAGGTGGATGCGCTGGGGCTCCTGGCAGGCTTCTGCTCCCAGCATGGCGGGGCCTAATGAGTGAGCGGCTGGTGCAGCCCTCTGCAAATACCAGGCACAATATAAATAGCAATAATGAATAAATGAAGCTCCGGCAGCCAGCAAGGGCCTCCAGGAGGGCCCGCCCCACGCGCGTCTTGCAGAGAGCGAGTCGCATTCCCATCCCCGGCAGGTTTGGGGGTCCTCGCTCCCCCCACTCTCTTCACGGCTTCTCCTTGGTGTGCACAGGACTGTTCGCTGTGGGGCAGGTGGGTGGTTAGTGGGCGGGCGGGCGGGTTGCAGAGTGGACCACCGAGGCTCTGGTGGAGAAAGGGGAGGAGGTAAGAAATGGCCGGTCTCTTGTGCCTCGAAGCCTGATTTCTTTCTCCCTCCAGGCCTGGGTCTTCCAGCTGTGCATCCAGCTGCTTGGGGCCTGGAGCAGCTGCCCACATGCCCTAGCTTTTGCCTCCCTGCCGCTCCCTCCTGGTGCGGTCATTTGAGCATCTCGCCCTTGCGAGTCCGCCCCTGAGGCCCACTCCCATCTGCAGTCCACCCATCCCTCTGGGGTGCCGGCTGGCTCAAGTCACAGCCCTGGGATGCGTCCAGGCTTAAAGTGTGCTCCCAGGACGTGGTCTGGGTAAAGGTTCACCTCCTCTCCTTGGGCAGACTAAAAGGTAGCCAGGGTGAGTGTTTCTTGAGAACTACCTTGTGCCCGGCACCATGCTAAGTCCATTAGGGACCTTTGACACGCAGTGACGTGTGAACACTTATCCCCATTTCACAGATGGGGAGCCTGGGACCCACTGGCCAGGATCAGGAGGTGGATGTGAAGAGCTCAGTGCGGAGCGCGCCGTCCCCACAGGCGCGCCAGGCAAGGCCCCAGCACCCGGGCCAGCGTGGGGATGCCTGGGCTTGCACTTGGGGCAGCCTCCTCGGTGAGTAACCTCAGCCTGCTCACTCGTCTCTCCTCTCAGATGGAGGCAGGTGCCTGGCACATAGCGGGGACCCAGTGAGTGCTTCTGCGTCTGCGGAGGAGGGAGAAGTTTGACCCGCACTTGGGAGGATCCTGATGGTTTTGTTTGACTACATGGGAATGAATGGACGAAAGGGGCTGGTGACCTCGGAGGCTCCACTGCCCCCCAGTCAGTAGGCCGGAGAGAGGGTGGGGGATGGGTGGAGGGCACGGGGTTCAGGGGCACAGGATAGGGAAAGGGGTGCTCCTGAGTGGGGAGAGGTGCAGGCTGGAGAGGCCGGGCTGCGGGAGAGTGGAGAGCCAGGCCTTTGCAGCTGGAGAAAGGGGCAGCGTCCCACCTGGGCTCCCACCTGGGGGCTCCACGCAGCCCCTGAAGGAGCTGGCCTTTACACCGCCCATGGGTGCGAGTGGGCAGGGGGCGGCAGCCCGGTGGCCGAGCCACCTGGCCTTCGGGGTCGTTCTGCCTCAGTGGACTCTGATGGGGGCCCCCACCGCGAGGAGGCACCCGGACCTCGGCCTCGGTGACAGCCCAGTGCTGGTCATCGGAGGGTCCCCCTTGGCGCGTGACGCAGCCCCTGCGGAGGGGCCAGGACCCCCAGGTGCCGGCCGGGCTCCTGCGGGGAGGGCGCTCGCCGCCGCCCCAGTCTGTCGCCTCCACGCCTCCCCCCAGCGTCCCGCGCCTGCAGCTTTCCCCGAAGACATTTGGTGTCAGTATAAGGACGGCTTTCCCTCGCTCGCACGCGGCAGCTCGGTCTCGCCGCCGCCGCTCGTCCCCGCACCGCCGGCGCCTCCGCAGCCCCGCCGCCCGCGGACCCCGCCGCAGCCGGCCGCGCCGCCGCCATGGCCCCCGGGCCCGCGCCCCCCGCGCCCCCCGCGCCCCGCGGGCGCGGCTGATCCCTCGGCCGCCGGCCTCTGCACGGCCGCGGGGGACGCGGCGCCGCCGGACCCGCTGCCGGCCACGTCCACGTCCACGCCAAGGTAGGGGCGGCGCGGCGGGGGGGGGGCGGGGGGGGCTGCGCGCCCCGCCGCCGGTTCTTGGCGCGCCGGGCTCTTTCTTTATTGGGGCGCTATTTATTTATTTATTTATTTGTTCCTTGCTGGGGCCCGGGCCCCCACCCGCGCGAGCCCGTCAGGTGCGCCCCCAGCCCGCGCGCCGGGCCCCTGCCTCGGGAGGGAGGACGGAGGGAGGACGGAGGGAGGACGGCGAACTTTGACCGGCCCCTCGCCGAGGCCACGAAAGTTCTCCTGGTGCCAGTAACTGAAGCCCAAAGCCGGCAGACCGGCGGCAGAGATTTATTCAACAAGTCAGGCTCCCGCGGGCCCGGCCGGCGGCCGGTCAGTCCCGGGCCCCTCCGCGGCGCGGCTGCGGCTTGGCCACCGCCGGACCCGCGGCTGTCCGTGTCCGCGGGGCTGAGCTGGACTGCTGGCAGGACGAGTGGCGGCCGGAGATGAGCGGGAACCCCAGGCAGGGCTCAACTTTCCTCCGGGCGGGGTGGTGGAGGCCCCCCCTGGCCAGCACCCAGCCCCTGGCCGAGGCCGCCAGCAAGGAGCCAGGCCGGGGTCGGAGCCGGACTCCAGGGGCTCAAAGGAGTCCTCAGCAGCGCCGGAGAAGGTTATATAATGAGTGTTTATGATGATTGGGCTCTAATTGTCTGCTAGGTGGTGTGTGTGGGTGGGGGTGGGGGGCCAAGGGGGCTTGGCAGAGAGTGGGAGGCCCCTCTGGGGGAGGTCATGATGGCTGGGGGGGTTCTGGATGGGCCTAGGCTGAGGAGGCATTGACAGCCCTGCTGTCGTGTCTGTTCACAGTCAAAAACCCAGGGGCTCCTGAGTATGGATGAGGCTGGGGTCTGAGGAGACCCTTGGTCTGTGTTCTGGCCTGAGAAGCCTGTTCTCTGGGGCCAGGTGTGCGTGCGTGCGTGCGTGCGTGCGTGCGTGCGTGTGTGTGTGTGTGTGTGAGAGAGAGAGAGAGAGAGAGAGAGAGAGAGAGAGAAGAGAGGAGAGAGGAGAGAGGAGACTGCGTGTGCCTGTGTGTGGGGTGATGGGGTCTGACCCAGCCTGTCCTAGGCTGGATGGTCAGGCGGCCAGAGCAGGTGGTCTGCCTGTCCGTCGCATCTTTCCCTGCCTGGGGGATCCAGGCACAGGCCCTGGCACACCTAGGGACTAGGATGCTGGGTAGATGGAGGTGTGGGTGCCGGGCTGGGCCAGGGGGAGGAGGGCTGGTGGAGTTTGGGCGGCCTCCCTGCCGCCCATCCTCTGGCCTGCCCATGCCCTGAGTCACCTCTTGGATGAAGGGCTCCCTCGGTCTCAAGGACCCGCTCTGGGAACTCCCGTTCACCCTTTAGGACAAACTTTCTGTTTCAGTCCTGGTCCCAGGGCCGCTGGGCTTTTGGGCCGGAAGCTAGAGACCTCCCTTTCCCCTTCCTGTCTCAGCCACCACCTCTGAGACCAGGGAGAGGGGATGCGAGTGGGTGACAGGTCTGACAGAGCAGGGTGTCAGGGAAGGGACCAAGCCTGGGGCAGCGGCCTAGGAGAGGTGGAGGAAATGGGACCAGGGCTTCCTGGGGAGTGCTGGGCTGGCTCCTCGCCGGCGGCCTGGGCTTCTCGCTGGGTCCCCAGCTCTCGGCTGGGAGCAGCTCACCCTGCGGGGCAGCGCTGGGCAGCTTGGGGGAGGGGCTGCAGCCTGGCCGAGGCCCCTCCCCTTCCTTTGGCCGAGGTCCGCAGCCCCGCTCTCCAGCTCCCGCCCCCTCTTCCCGCCTCCATTCCCCGGTGTTTCGGTGTTTCTCGGGAGGTCTGGGACTGAGAGGGCATCTCCTAGGCCCGCCAGGGGGCGCCAGGCGCCCTGTGGGCTGGCTCTCCTTGACCTTGGGTGGGCAGGTGGGGGCTGAGAGCGCACTGAGAAGCCCCTGCTCAAGCAAGCACCCGTCTCGCTGGCCCTCCTGAGCGGAGCCAGGCCGGAGGGCTTGCAGGAACTGCAGGCCCGCACACAGCCCCTGAGCCTGCAGGGTTGTCCCCCTCCCCTCCCCCAGGCTCCTGCGTCATGCCCCTCTCCTACCCACGGTGCCACCCTCGGCCAGCACCCAGGTGTGGCTCCCTGCCTCAGCTCCAGGACGGGCTGTTTCTGGGCCCCTCTGCCCCTCCCCCGTCACTTTGGGGCTCCCGCCCCCAGCAGATCTGCGAGCTCCCCAAGGTAAAGAAACAGGATCTTGTGTGTCTTGGCTCCTCATGGCTGTCCTAGTCTCTGACTCCCCTGCATTCGGGTGCTGGAAAACTGTCTGGGAAGAAGGGAGGTGGAGCTGGGCCCTATGGCAGGAGGGCTGGGCTCCTTCCCCACCCTCTCCTCCTCTCCCCTCCCCTCTCCTGTCCTCTCCTCTCCTCTCCTCCTCTCTGCCTCCTCCTCTCCCCACTGCCTCTGACCCCTTCCCTTCCTCCTCCTCTTTTCTGCAGAACATTTTCTTCCCACTTTTCCAGGATGAGCCCTCCACCAGGCCTGTTTCCCCGGGAGCCCGGGCTGGGCAGGGCTGGGCTGGGCTGGGAGGCCGCTGCGGACCTGAGGTCTGTGGGTGTACATGTCTGTGTTCTGTGGCTGAACGACTCTGTGGGTCCTGAAATCCAGAAGATATGGTTGATTCTTCCCCTTCATGGCTGCCAGTCTGAAGACGGAAGGAAGGAACTCTGATTTCCTTTTTCCCCTCTCTCTTTCCCTTTTACATGTATCAAGCACCTACTGTGTGTCAGGCCCTGTTCTGACACAGTGGACACAGCAGAGAACAGAAACTCACACACCAATCTGCCTTGTAGGGGCCTCAATGCCTGGGGGGCTCCCCTGCCAGGTATCAAGTATCCATCCCCTCATGCTCTGGAAGTACGTCACACTGTGTGACACCCAAGGGTGCAGCCCTTGGAGGGCTTAGTGCAGGTATTCGAATGTCCTCCACAGTGCCAAGGGCTTTGGAGATCTGTGAGCGGCGAGGTGAGGGGGAAGTGGTTTCTGGGAGTGGACGTGCCTGGAGGCCACGGTCTCATCTCTGAGCCCAGCCCCTGCCAGCTGTCTCCTCCACCTGGGCCAGAGCGGGCTGGCTAAGGATGCCTCCTTAGACGGGCCTTCTCCGCACTCCACACCTACCTCTTGAGCAGCAAGGCTGCATCGTCTGAGCCAGGCTCTGGGCTTAAGCCCCTTCTCTGGACCGCTGGGCTCCTGGCCCAGCCGGGAGAGAGGAACGGGTGCTGACAGTGGCCGGGGGACAGAGGAGCGGGTGCTGCCGGTGGCCGGGGAGAGCCGCCTGGTGTCGCAGGACCATTGGCTTGTCGTGCGCCGGGACAGTGCCGTCCACCTTACAGCATTTTTGTGGGCTGGGGATGTAGCTCAGTGGTAGAGCGCTTGCCTCGCACCACGGGTGGGAGGGGGAGGATTTTTATGAGGCTTACGGTACCTGCATGGGTCCTGTCTCCTTTTGTTAAGATAGTTTCCAAAATCTCTTTCTGTTTGTTGTCTCTTTTGCAAGGGAGAGAAGGCATCGTCCTCCACATTTTATACGAGAAAATGAAGCTTGGTGAGGCCATGTGACGTGGGGAGGGAGAGCTGAGGCAGGGCTTGGGCCCTGGGACTCCCGGTCCAGTGCTCTTTCTGCTGGAAGCCCCTTCCTGTCACCAGGGACCATCTGCACCCTGACTCATTACCTGAAGTAAGGGCTTAACTACTGCAGACCATAAAAACTGATCGGCAGAAGTGCCTGCTGGGAGATATTCAAACACACCGATGTGAGTTCAAATGCAGCCTCACTCCTTGAGACCCAGGGCCCACTAAACACACCACACACACACACACACACACACACACACACACACACACACACACGAGCAGGGGCTGCAGCCTGGCCTGGGCCTCTTTACCTGGTGATGGCATTGGGCCACCCAGATCCAGAGCCCAGCTCCTTCGCAGCGGCTCTTGGCTTGGGAAGATCCCCTTTCACACTCTCTGGGCCTTGCTTTCCTCCCCTGTAGATGAAGAGAGCAAAAGCCCTGGCTGGTGTGGCATGTAGCAAGTACTCCCCAGATGTTAGCTCGTTCTTGCTGGCCTTCCTGGGAGAGGTTGCTGATCTCATTTGCGGAATGTGCTGCTAGGCTGGAGAGCTGGCGGTGTGTTGATTCCGTGCAGAGCAGAGAGGCTCACCTGGCAAGTGTGTGTCAGGTCGTGCCCTTGGGGGCCAAACCTGGGCCATTCCTGTTTAAGCTGGAGGAGCTGGAGTGTGGCTTACCTTCCCTGAAGAAAATCTGGGGGCTCAGTGAACCACATGCCCCATGGGCGCTGCAGCCTGGCTGGTGCTGGCTGGGCTTTGGGGCTCCAGTCTGCGTGGAAAGAGGACCTGTCTGCTCTGTCTAGGCCTCTTGGTGCAAATCTGGTCCAGCCCATGCAGAGGACATTGGGCAGGCTGGGTGCCACCAGGGAGGGGTCCCAGGGAGGCAGCTGATCTGGAAATTGTCATCCACAGAATGGTTGAGGGAGCTGGTGACAAGAGGCTGGGGCAGCTGAGGCTCCGGGGTGGGCGGGCTGTCGCGGCGCATCTGCAGGGCTGTCATGCGGAAGAGGGAGCAGACCGAGGGATGGGGGCTGCGGGACGCCGCTGGAGGACTCCAGAGGTGGGTTCCCGCAGCCCCGCAGAGGCTTCTCTGCAGACCTCCAGATGCAGGCTGGGCTGAGCCGCATGAGTGCTGGAGAGAGTGTGTCTGTGGAGGGTGCGCCTGTGCCCTTTGTGTGTGTGTCTCAGTGTATGTTGTATGTCCACGTGATGCGTTCTGTATGTCTGTGTGTGATTATGTGTGTGAGTGTGTTAGGCATGTGTGATTGTGTGTGTGTTATGTGTGTGTTCCATATCTGTGTGTGTGTGAGAAGGGGTGTTGCGTGTGGGAGTGACAGTGGGTTGTGAGTCCGTGAGTGTGACTGTGGTCTGTGTGGTGTGTGGTGTGTGGTGATGGACCAGGCCACTTCTGGGGTTCTGTTCATTCTCAGAGGTGCCCTCTGAAGCTCTGGAGACAGGAGAGTCTGGAACCCTGACTTGAGGACTCCAGAGCTCTGTGGGGCTCGAGCCCGGGGCAGTGGCCTGGGCTCCCCTGCACATCTGCTCCGGCTTGGCCTTGCGGCAGCCCTGCTACACAGCTGGGGTCTCCTCAGGCAGATGGCGAGGTTACCTCCAGGCTGCTGGTGCCAGGTGGGCTGGTGTCTGAGCCGGCGCGGACTCCGGGGTGCTCGAAGTTACTGTTTTGAGCTTTTGAAGGTTTGAGTCTGAGGTTCCTGGACTCTCTTATCCCCTGAAGGAATTGCTGCCTGTCCTAGCAGTGATATTACCTGGAGGAAGTGGTTAACAATGGGCCAAGCACATTGCTTGGTGTGTGAATGAACACACATGTGTGCGCGCGCACACACACACACACACACACACACACACACACACACCCCTGGGTGACTAGCCCAGGCCCTAGGCCTCCTCCACCAGACCTCTGAGCTCTGGGACATACCCTAAAAGCTCTCTAGTGCTGGCTGGAAGATTCTGGAAGGCAGGTTTCTCACTGCCTGGGGAAGGCGTTGGGGTCTGATGTCCCCTGGGAGGGGAGCCCTGTTTCTAGGGCCTGAACCAGGTTGGTGCCTGTAATGGTTCTGTTTGGGCTTGAGAGTGGACAGACCAGGGACTCTTTGTCATCTCTGAAGCTGGGTGGCCTTGGGTACTGTGGGCTCCCCTGGGTCCTGTTCTCCTCTGTGAGGAAAAGAAGTCATGGAGTTGTGGGGAGATTTGACACAGATGTGTGTACAACCTTTGGCCCTTACCTGATGGAGGGTGTGGTGGTGGTGATGGAGCTGATGGTAGTGATGGTGATAGCAATGATGATGGTGGTGATGGATGTGGTGATAGTGATGGTAATAATAGTGACGGTGATTGTGGTGGTGTTGGTGATGATGATGGTGGCGATGATGGTGGGGATGGTGATGGTGGTGGTGATGATGATTATGGTGGCAATGATGATGGGGCAATGGTGATAATGCTGGTGGTAATGGTGGTGATGGTGGTGATGGTGATGGTGGTGGTGATGGTGATGGTGGTGGTGATGGTGATGATGGTGGTGATGATGGTGATGGTGGTATTGGTGGTGATGATGGTGGTTGTGGTGGTGATGATGGTGGTGGTGGTGGTGATGGTGGTGATATTGGTGATGGTGGTGGTGGTTGTGGAGGTGATTGTATGGTGGTGATGATGGTGATGATGGTGGGGGGTAGCAGTGATGGCCAAGGGAGGGCTGGGTATGCAACCAGGGATGGCTCACCTGGTTCCAAGTCCACTCAGGCACCTGCCTCTGCGGGCCCCAGAGTGCCTCTTCACCAGGGACTGCTGGAGCAGGCAGGAGGAGTGCTGACTTTAGAAAGAAACTGAGGCTCCAGGAGGCTGGCGGAGTCAGGATGGTGTGTGGGCTCCATATGCCCCTGCCCCTCATGGAGGCCCATGGGGGAAGGGGCATCCGGGTGGCTCAGGAGCCCCCAGAGGAGGAGCTGGGGAGGCGGAGGCAGCTCAGACCCAGGGACTGAGTGGGCTTGAGTGTGAACCCACTGCTGTCAGCTAAAGCAAGTCCTCAGCCTCATGAGGCTCTGTCTATGGACGGGCTGGAGCCTGGGGGGCCTACCGCCAGCCTCAGAGGGCTTCGTCATGGGCACACAGGTGTCAGGGAACAGGAGCTTGGCCACAGGCAGAAAAGGGGCTTCTGGGCTTTGGGAGTGGAGAGTGGGTCAGAAGGTGGTGGCCGGGCTGATTCCAGGGGCGGAGGCTGCGTGGGGTGTTGGGGTGGCCTTAGCAGCAATGGTTTCTAGGAGCATAAAGCGACGGGTGTAGGGATGAAAACAGGGCGGTAGTGGAGCGACAGATTCAAACGGGCAAGAGAAGAGGAGGAAGGCAGGGCCGAGGGCGAGGAGAGGGTGGCCATGGCCGCGCGCAGCTCTCCCCCGGTGTGGCCACAGGGTGGTCTCAAGGAGGCCTCATCAGCAGGCCAGCCTGTCTGTCCAGCTGTGTCCCAGTCCTCCCTGCTCTCAGCCCCTGCCCCTCTGGATGGTTAAACACAGGCCGGGCACACCATCCCTGCCTGGTGCCCGGGGCTTCCATTGGACTGGAGCTCCTCCCCCTGGGCTCCTCCGGGCTCCTCCGGGCTCTGGCTGCCTGTTCGCTCCTGCCCCGGCTCAGCCACACAGGCCTCATTTTGATTCCTTAAGCTCCTCCTGGCCTTTGCACCTGCTGTTCCCCCCGCCTGGAGTGCCTCTTCTGCAGATCGGCCTGTTTCCCCTTAAGATTCCTGTCTCCCCTTAAACATCTCCTCCTTGGGTTTTTTTTTTTTTTTTTTTTTTTTTTTGGCAGTGCTAGAGATGGAACCCAGGGGCACTCTACCTCCGATCCACACTCCCAGCCCTATTTTTTATTCTTTATTTTGAAACAGGGTCTCACTGAGTTGCAAAGAGCCTCACTAAGTAGCTGAGGCTGCCTGAGAACTGTGATCCTCCTGTCTCAGCCTCCTGAATGCTGGGATGACAAGGGTGCCCACCACGCCTGGCTTTCCTCCTTTATTTATTTTCCATTGTTCGTTTGTTCAACAAATATTTACTGAGCACCAGTCTGTTCCAGGCACGGAACCGGGTTCTGGGATGGGTGGTGGAGCACGGTCTCCGCTCTCTCCGGTTCTCCGCTCTCTCCGGCCCTCTGCTCTCTGCTCTCTCCGCTCTCCGCTCTCTCCAGCTCTCCACTCTCTCTGCTCTCTCTGACGCTCCTTCAGGCTTAGAGGTGAACACCAAGCTAGAGGCACAAAGTGTAGAAACAAAAGCGGCATGGATGTGTGTCTGCTGGTGCTGAGCTACAGAGCCAGAAAGAGAGAAGCAATGGTTGCACCTCTTCCTCCTGCTGGAGCGGAGTGGGCTGAGCACGGGCTGGGGCCAAGTCCAGCTTGTTGCCAGCCCCAGAGCCGCACACAGTAGGTGCTCAGGAAATATTTGTGGAAAAAATGAATGACTCAGCAAGGCCTGGGAGGACAGGGCCAGGACGCAGAGGGATGTCTGCTCCAGCGAGGGCTGGTGCGGCGGGGCCTGGGGGAGGTCAGAGGGGCGTCTGCTCCAGCGAGGGCTGGTGCGGCAGGGCCTGGGGGAGGTCCACTTCACGCAGGGCGAGTGGCCGGGGAGCGAGCTGTGGCCTCCGAGGCTGGCATCGCAGTGGTCAGTCCCGAAGCTGCCCAGGGAGCATGTTGTTCTGCCCAATGGTTGACACGTGGCCGGCCAAGGTGCCTGGGAGCTTATGTAAGGCCCGTGGCTATTTTTCTGGAACCAAGAGTAAAGCCCTGAGCTCAGGAGAAACTGTCTCCCTGACCAGCCGGGCGAAGTGGTAGAAAGTGCCAGTTCCTGCCTGTTGCCCCTGGGAGCCACGGAGATGTCCAGATGCATCAGCTCTGGGGGCTCAGTGTACAGCCCGGAGGTCACTGGTTCCGGGGGGCTCCAGGGGGCCCGGCTCATCCCCTGCTGCCCAGCCGGCACTGCTGAGGCTCTGGGTCCCAGGGGTTCCGGCCAACAAAGCTCCAGGGACCAGCGGTCTCCTGGGTGAGGCACTAAGGGGGTGCCTGGAGGGGCTGTCCTCTTTACCTGGCCGTGGTGCACCCTGCAGGCACTAAGTGAATCTGGGGTGCTGCTGTGGGCTTCCAGCCTCTAGCCGCTTCCTGGATCTACACGTGGTTCATTGCGGAGCCTGGGCAGGCCACGCCCTGCCCTGGGCCTCAGTGTCCCCACCTGCCAAATGGGCAGTCAGTAGCATCCAGGGAGAGCAGGGCACGGAGGCCTGGGCTGGAGGCGGGGCCAGCTGTGTGATTGGCAGGGCCCGGGTGGAGATGGAGGTGTGGGGTCCCTTGATAAAGCAAGAACTTCACGTGGCACCCCAGAACGTTAGCCAGGCGCAGCAGAGCCGGGAAGCCGCCCTGGCCGGGTCGCAGCCCTGCTGTCACTTGACTTCCTGCCTGTTCGTTCTCCGTCTGCAAAGCAGAGGGGTCAGTCTCAACGGTCCCCGGGTTCTTAGCCTTGGGAGGCAGCCAGGGGAGGTTCCTGGGTCAAGGGCTCCTGCAGGTCTCAGCTGAAGTGTCAGCGCCTCAGAGATGCTCCCAGTGATTCTCGCCTAGCCTGCTGGGGTCCCCCTGCCTCTCATCACATATCACCCCAACTTCTCCTTTATAGTTCACATCATCCTGGCAATAATATCCTCTCTTTTGTGTGTGGTATTGGGGATTGAACCCAAAGGCCTCCTACCTCCGAGCTGCACCCCCAGCCCGATTTTATATCTTATTTGGAAACAGGGTCTTACTAGGTTGATGAGAGTCTCACTGCTTGCTGAGGCTGTCCTCAAACCTGCGATCCTCCTGTCTCAGGAACCCAGAGGCATTTGACCTCCGAGCTACACAACCCTATTTTTTATTCTATATTTTGAAACAGGGTCTCACTGAGTTGCGGAGGGCCTCACTAAGTAGCTGAGGCTGGCTGGGAACTGTGATCCTCCTGTCTCAGCCTCCCGAGTGCTGGGATTACAAGCGTGCGCCACCACGCCCGGCTTCCTTGTGTTTTCTATAGAGTTTTCTTTTAATGATGCAATAATTGCTTGACTGTGGTCTTTCATTATTATTATTTTTGTGCTGGTGCTAGGGATTGAACCCAAAGCAGGGCCTTGCTCATGCTAAGCACATACTCTACCCCTGACCTACACCCCCAGCTACAACTCTAGTCTTATATAAAAATATGAATATTGGCCAGAGGAATAGCTTGCCTAGCATGTGTGAGGGCCTGGGTTCAGTGCCCAGCGCAGCCCCAAACCACAGGCTCAGTGAGCTGAGGGGACTCGCCCAGGGCCCGGCGGCCGGGCAGAAGCGAGTCTGGCCCCTCGGCAGGGCTGTGCGCGGGCGAGGAGCCAGTGGGCCTGAGCTGGGCTGTCTAAGTGCGTTCCCTAAGCAGGACCAGGCTGGGGAGCCAGTGCCCGGCCAGTGCCACCATGATGTGCCTCTTTCTCTCCTCCCCAGGGTGCCCTGCTCAGCGCCGCCATGGCTGAAGGTTCCTCACAGCTCTCCTCTGCAGCAGCACCGGCCCTGGAGCCGGGGGTCACTGAGCAGCCGGGGCCCCGGAGCCCCCCTCCGTCCCCCCCGGGCCCCGAGGAGCCCCTGGACGCAGCCGATCCTGATGTCCCGCACCCGGACCTGGCTCCCGTTGCCTTCTTCTGCCTGCGGCAGACCACCAGCCCCCGGAACTGGTGCATCAAGATGGTGTGTAACCCATATCCTTTGAGCCACCGGCGTTTCCATGTCCCAGGGCGAGGGGTGGCGACACAGCGCTTTCCTGGATCCCCGCCTGCCTGCCCGGTCCTCTTAGAGCATCGCAGCCTGCAGGCCTTGGTGGCGGTGAGCCGGCCCAGGTGCTGGGGTCTGGGAGATGTTAGGATGCTGAGGTTGGACTGGCGGGGACCTGGTGTTCTGCTGATACGGGCATCCTGGAAGGTGCTCATGGCTGTGGGGGTCAGTGCCGAAGCTGGCTGGCTCAGAAAGTCCTTGGGTGTGAGCCCCAGTCCTGTACTGGGGCTGGCGACGCAGATAAGTTGGGCACTGGCCTAGCTCCTGGCGGCTGAGCCGGCGATGGAGGCTGAGCACACGGTGGCTGAGGGGCCAAGGCGCAGGTGGCAGAAGCCCCCCGGAGCCCCTCGGGCTCCCCGGCTTGCTCTCGCCACTCCCTGCTGTAACATAATGCCAGAGACTAGGAAACGTAGAAAGAAGTCTTTCCTTATGGTTCCGGAGGCTGGGAGGGGCAAGGTGGAGGGGCCGCATCTGGTGAGGGCCTTGGTGCCACGTTGTCCTGTTCCAGCAGGTGGAAGGGCAGGAGGCAGGGGGAGGGCGAGAGGCAGGGGTGGGGAGGGTGCAGGAGGCAGGGGAGGGTGGGAGGCAGGGCCGGTAGGAGGCAGCGAGGAGGGCAGAGGACCCAGTACTGGGAATAAGAGCCAGGGCGCTATGCCTCTGGGCTGCATCCCTGGCCCTTTTTATTTTGAAACTGGGCCTCATTAATTTGCTGAGGCTGGCCTCCTGTCTCAGCCTCCCTCATCCTGGGATTTCAGGCCTGTGCCACTATGTCTGGAGGGCCTCTTGGTTTTAAGATCTGCTGGTGCTGGAGGCCACCCAGAGGGGCTGCTGGTGAGTGAGGGCACAGGACTCCGTCCCCCCTGAGTCTTACGGTGCCCCGGGGGCAGGGAGGGCCAGGGCAGCCCTGGGTGCCCTGCTCTTGGAAGCCAGAGGGGCCGCCCTGGGGCAGGTGGGGGCCAGGAGCCTTGGGCCCCCGTGGGTAGTCGGGGCTCGGGCAAGGCGAGAGGGTCTGCTGGCCACTTAGAAGCGTGTCTCGAGTCCTGGGGGTGGGGCACAGGCACCCCATGTGGGTACTTTTAGCATTGAGTGTTGGGGAGGCCGTAGGGGCCTGCTTCGTGGGAGTAAGGAGGCCTCCAGGCCAGAGAAGGGCGTGACCTCAGCAGCTGTGGGTCTCAGAGGAAGAGAAAGGCTGGCGGGAAGACCAGGGAGAGGCGACACCAGGTCACTGCCCCAGGATGACAAGAGTGGATTTTGACTCTGTCACCTGGTGCCGTGCAGCCTTGAGTAGGTTGCTTTGCCTCTCGGAGCCTCAGGTGGTCAGGATGGTAACAGCATATGGCCTTGGGCTGGGCATCTGCCACGGGGCCCTGGGGTCCAGCTGCGCTGGCCTGAGCGTCACGGGCACTCGAGGCCTGAGTCCTGTGCGCCCTGCGGTGACTTCGGGCCGCCCCTCCTCTGAGCCGCAGCATCTTTACCTGAAGGTGGGGCTGGGGGAGGTGCCTCTTCCCGCTCCCCACGAAGCTGGTGCCGGTGCCTAGACCTCTCAGAATTCACCCCTTCCCGGAAGGCCCGTCAACCCCGGAACTGCTCAGAAGGAGGGGTCCCCAGCCCTCTTGGCTGGGGGCCAGTAGGCTGGCCGTGGTGGGGGACGAAGCCTCACCTGGACCGTCGGACCAGAGATGTGGCAACTCCCAGGCAGAGCGACTTCAGGAGCTCCGGGGACACTCAGACGTGGAAATCCCGTGACTGGGTCTGAGGGTTCACAGGTAAGATCCAAGCCCCGGTGACTCTCCAGTTCTAAGCTGCCGTGATCCAGAGACTGGAAAAGTCTGTGCTTCAAAGAGGGCGAGCCTGGGGTTTGGGGAGCGGCAGCGCTATGCATCTGAAGTCCTGGGAGTCCGTGGAGCGATTCTGGCCCTCGGCTGCCCTGCAGCTGCCCATGGAGTCCCAGCAGGCTGGGCGGCTGGGATAGCGTGTACACTGGGGTCACCGGGGCTGCGGGGAGCTCAGGGTGCTTCGGGGATTGGGGATGCCGTACTGTGGCTCTGATGGGGTGCCTAGGGCTCTGGGATTCTTCCCTGGCCAGAGCCTCCCTCTCGCCCATCCTCAGCGGCAGGAGGGCTTAACCAGGGGCTCAGTGAGGCCTACATTCCTTTTTTATTTCTTGGGGAGCAGTGGTAGCGTCTTTTGGTCCAGGCTGTGTCCTAGATTACAGGATGCCTGGTGTTCCTGGGGCCTGGACATGTGTCCCTGGATCGCTGTGACCAACACAAGTTGGCCCTTCACACATCTGGAGTCTATGGAGGGCAGCTTTCCTCTCACTGAGAACAGAGCTGAGTTGGCGGGTGTCAGGTGTGGGGCCTGGGAGCCGCTGTCCCGACCACCAGCTCCATGGCCGGCGGTGGGCCATCTGCCTGGACACATCCTGAGCTCGCGGCCCTGCCCAAGGCCAGCTGCCCTTTGAAGCTCGGTGCTCCCTGACTCAGCTCCTCGGCCAGCCTGGAGCTGGGCCCTGACTCACCGCTGACTCATGAAGAGCCAGAGGCTGCGGGGACCCTCCCTGAGCCCGCTAGCCGGGGCTGGAAAGGTCCATCGGCCCAAATGTCAGCAGTGCTCCCTGCCTGGCTGGGCTGCGGGCATGCGCTGTCACTGGGGCTTGGGCCTTGGTTTAAAATGCCAGGCTGTACTGTTTGGCTGACGGCGTGTGGCGCTGTGGAAGGTGCTGGGCACCTGAGTCAGGCTCAGTTGCTGTGTGGCCATGGCTGGTTCCTTAACCTCTCTGAGTCCCAGTTTCCCCACTTGTCACGTGATGCTTGTCTGCAGCTTTGTAGACCAGCGATGGCAGAGCACTTGTGGGCGCTTCCTCTCTTAGGAGAGCCCGAGGGGCGGTGGGGGCCTTGTGCCTGGCGAGTAACCTGCTCTGCTCGCGGTAGGTTCAACAAGACGTTGAGACAAGTCTTCAGGTGGATCATAACACCTTCTGAGGACAGCGTTCCCAAGGAAAATGAGATTCAATCTTTGCGATCCAGAGGAATCAGTGTGAACAGGGTGAATCCGTGTGAGTTTTGATGCTCAGAACCCAGCCCTGTCAGTGCAGACATTGCTAATCAATCGTGGCATCCTCCAGCAGGGCAGCCTGGCAGTCACGACTAATCGGCTGGAAACCGATATTTCACCCTTGGATTAGACACCCAGAGCTTTCTTTGGACCATAACCGGCGTGTGTGTTAGGTTTCATTCCCCATCCTGTATCCTCAGTTTTCTTTTCTCTGTAATGGGTTAATTAAAGCGTATGAGAAGCCAGGCATGGTGGTGCACACTTGTAATCCCGCTGCTTGGGAGGCTGAGACAGGAGGACCATAAGTTCATGGTCAGCCTCAGGAACTTAGTGAGGCCCTCTATGACTGAGTGAGAACCTGTTTTCAAAATAAAAGAATAAAATAGGGCTGGGGGTGTAGCTCAGAGGTAGAATGCCCCTGGGTCCACCCCCAGTACCACACACACACACACACACACACACACACACACACACACACATCGGCGGTGATGTCCACAAGGCGCCCAGCGGTGTGTCTGGTCCAGAGGAGGTGCTGGGGCGGCGGGAGAGCAGATGCAGCGCTTACTGAACCCTCAAGGCCCTGCTTCACAGCCTAGGAGAGCGAGGCTCTGAGCAGTTGAGTGACTGACTTGGGCTGCACAGCCAGGACGTGGCAGGGCTGGGGTGAAAGCCGTCATTTTGGTGACACCCCCAGGTCTGGCTTTTTAGGCTGCCGGCAGGTGTGCAGTGTCTTGGACCAGCTACTCCTCTGCTGCTCTCCCCTGGGGTCTGCTGGCCCCATGCTTCTCACTGGCCCTGGCCTTGCCCCTCTGGCCGCCCCGGCCTGGCTTGGACCCGCTGCCTGCCAGGGCCGGAGTCCATGGCGAATGGCTGTCTGGTTCTGGCTGTGCGGCCTGGCTGAGACCCGCTGGCCTGGCCTCTTCTGGGCTGGAAGGAGCTCCCTGGACACCGCCCTGTGGCCCCTGTGGGCTCAGCGGGGCTGCAGAGGGAGCCGTGGCCCTGGCCCCGGCCCCACTCCCAGGCCAGTCACCAGAGCATGGCTGTCCAGCCGCTGGGCGTGTGCTTGTAGGGGCCAGGTGGCTGCTGTGGGCGGGAAGCCGCTCAGGCTCTGTGGACAGATATGCATCCAGTGTTGGGACGTGGGGAGAGGCCAGGTGCCCAGGCCACAGAGGAGCCCCAGGAGCGCGGGGAGGCCGGCGTGGCTGCCTCGGCTCGGCTGGGACCCGGGCTCCCATCTCAATCTCGTGCCTGGCTTCTTGGCTGTGTGGCCTTACTGAGCTCCGCCGAAGCTTCTGTGAGATTGGGGACATCACAGGTCGATTGGGCGATCCAGGGCCAGCTCTGGCAGACAAGTCTGGGCCGTGTCCTGGGCCACGGGGCGGGGGCTGGAATACTGGCCCCCTCATGGCCGAGGGGCCCCTCCTCCTCCAGCCCTGGTCCAATGGGATTGTCCAGACGGTGGCCAGCATTGCTGGGAGAAGCAGCACATGGCTGGGAAATTGTCCGTTCCCCTCCATCTGGCGTGGAGAAGGTTGTTTTTCTCAGAAATAAAAGTCAGCATCACAAGTACCATCCCCCAGGATGCGCCTGGAGGCCAATGTGGATGCCACACTTTCATTGGTCAGCAGGGTGGGATGGACAACCAATCAGAGGAGTCTGGCTGGGCGGTGGGAGGCTGACCCCACAGGGCGACCTCAGGTACTGTGGTGTGAACATTTCTGTGGAAAGAGCTGCAGATTTCGAGGCTGCCTTCGATCTGGCCTGGGGGCACTGGAGAAACCTGCCTGTGGGAGGGGGTCTTTTGGGCTGGGTCTTGCTGCATGAATAGGAGTTTCCCAGAACAGTCGAGGGAGGATGTTCTAGTGAGGGAATAGTAGAAGGAGCTGTGAGGAGTTTGGCGTGGCTAGGACAGTGTGAGGCAGAGGCTGGATAGCAAGGTGTGAGTGCCAGCTGCGTCCGGGTGGGGGCACTGATGGGCGTCCACAGGGATGGGATGTGGCAGGTTTGTGAGAGGGGTCGCTCCTGGAGTGGGGGCACAGGTCTGTGGAAACCAGGCAGGAGGTGCCTGGGAGGGACATCCAGTTATTCATTCAGCAGGAGCTGGCATTTGCCCGTCCTGAGTGGAGGCCCCAGGGATATTCATTCATGCGAGGGCGCCGTGCAGGCCTGGACACCACAGTGAGCCCCAAGGTCCCCAGTCTGACAGGAGCCACACCGGGACCTCTCCCCGAAGCTGCGGGAGGGACGGGCCTCAGGGCGCGGTGGCGGTCAGCTGACTGGCCGGGGAGGACTGATGGGAGGACGAGGAGGAAGCGGTGGGACCGTTGCACCTGGACTGTGGGCAGGAGAGGACCGAGTGGGCAGGCCAGGGGACATGGGGTCTGGATGGCCCGGGAGGCGGCGGGGAGGCCGCCCATGAGCTCCTGCCTTGGGAGCCGTTTGACAGAGGAGGGCTCAGGCGGTGAGGAGCCCCCCAGGCGACGGTGGTGCTGGAGGGCCGCAGCCCCCTGGTTGTTGATAAGGAGCCCCTGCCGGGAGGGCGGGCTGGTGAGTACAAGTCACCCACTCCTGGGGAATTAAAAACATGATTGGATTTTTACTCCTCCATCCGGCCCGGGCTTTGGAAGCTGACTTTGACCCGCGCCTCCTTCAGACCCCGTCATGATCCTGTCGGGAGACAAATGGCCTCATCTGTTTCCCTGGGAGAGAAATCAATACGTCTTTTTAATCAGCCAGGATGACTGCCTGCTAATCCCTCCGGCTCACCTGTGGGGCTGCCTCTCCGCTCCATCCCGCCGCCTGGCCCAGCTGTGTGGTGTGGAACCCTCGGCCTCCGAGCGTGGCCTGCTGGAGGCTGCATCCTGGGAGGCTTGGGGTGGAGGCCGACAGCGCGGGGTGGGGTGGGGGTCGCCCTGGGCCTCCCTCCTCCCGATTTCGATTTCGTGGACCAGGACATGACATGCAGAGAAGAGGGGTCACTTGCCCAGGGTGCAGAGCGGAGTCCAGATCAGACCTGGCTGTGACAGAGGACGGAGCCAGGGCCTCCCCAACACCCGCGCGTTCCTGGGCTTTCCTGTGGCTTTGGAAACGTGGGGACGGTGTGGAGTCCGGAGCCTGGGGGTCTCTGAGGCCCACCCCGAGCATGCAGGTGCGTGTTGGAATCCCGGAGCTGCCCATCCCCGCGAGCCCGCCCACCCGCCCCTCCTGCACTGGGACACACTCCGTCCACCCTCTGACCATCTGCCCGGTCAGTCACCTGCTGACCCTGCTGCCGCCTGAGGCCTCGTCCCCGCCCCGGTCTGTATGCACCCGCCTGGCCACTCATCTGCCAGTTCTCTAAGAAGTGAGGCTGGGCCAGGAGTAAGGCAGGGAGGCCGAGGGTGTGGGGCCTGTGGGGAGCTCCTCATGGAGGCAGGTACGCAGAGGGAGGCCCAGGGCACAGGACCATGCATTCACAGGCCTCTCCACTTACCAGCAGTGTTTTGTCCCCGTTCAACCGCCGGCTTCTCTGGACTCACATTTTCCTATCTGTAAAGTGGGTGTAAAGCCTGGCATGGTGCCGCACACCTGTACTTCCAGTACTTGGGAGGCAGAGACAGGAGGATCGCAGGTTTGAGGATGGTCTCAGCAAGTAGTGAGGCTCTCATCAACCTAGCGACCTCTCATCAACCTGTTCAAAAGAAATATAGGGCTGGGATGTAGCTCAGAGGTAGAATGCCCCTCGGTTCAGTCTCCAGTGCGTGTGCTTGCGTGCGCGCGCGCGTGCGCGCGTGCGCGCGCGCACACACACACACACACACACACACACACACACACACACACACTGTGCAATCACGCCTTCCGTGCCTGTCTGCCTTGGTCATGGATGGAGCAAGTCCTCAAGCAAATATTAGAAGACGGGACTGTGTGAGGGGCAGGTCCTGGCTCTGTCCCCGACCAGCTGCGGCCAGGGCCGGTCTGGAACAGGGACGCAGCCCGCGGTGCAGGTGGCCGTGCAGGTCTGTGGAGATCAGAGACCACAAGCACCCAGCAGGTTGCTTGATATTTTTGTGTGTGGGAATTGAACCCAGGTGCATTCTACCTCCAGGCTCCACCTCCAGACCTTTGTTTGTGAAACAGGGTCTCGCTAGGTTGCTGAGGCTGTCCTTGAACCTGTGGTCCTTCTGTCTCAGCCTCCCAAGTACTGGGATTACAGGTGTGCACACCGGGCTGCTTGAGATCCTTTGTGTGTGTGTGTGTGGGGGGGGGGATTGAACCCAGGGACATTCTACCTCTGAACGACATCCCCAGCCCTTTGTTTTATTTATTTTTTACATTTTTTTTTTTTGGTGGTACTGGGGTTCCTGGAAGTCCTCTTTCCTCCAGGCTACACTCCCAGACCTATTTTATATTTTTGAAACAGGGTCTCTTATGCCAGCACGGCTGGCTTCGAACCTGCGCGATCCTCCTGTCTCCGCCTCCCAAGCGCGGGGATTACAAGCGTGCGCCACCACGCCCGGCTATTTTTTACATTTTGAAACAGGGTCTCACTAAGTTGCTGAGGGCTTTGCTAAGTTCCTTAGGCTGGCTTTGAACCTGCGACCCTCCTGCTGCAGCCTCCCAGGTACTGGGCCACAGGCGTGCGCCCCACGCCCGGCTTGAGTTGTGAGCAGCCGCATTTTAATTCTTAGAGCGGTTGCTTTTGTCATCTCTCGTCCCCTTTTTCCTTGAGATGAATCGCGCGTGCAGCGGAGCGCACACATCTGAGTGTGCCGCCCGGGGCACTTCTCCGTAGCTGCTCTCCCGTGACCGCCGCACAGGCCCAGAGCCCCTGAAGCCCCTCATCTCCGTCCTGCGGCTGACTCCCCCACGTTCCTGCTCTTCTGGCCTCCTTCGCTGTAGCTTACCTTCATCTAATTTTTTTTTTTTTTTTGGTGGTACTGGGGTTCCTGGAAGCCCTTCTACCTCCGGGCTACACTCCCAAACCTATTTTTGCATTTTTATTTGGAAACAGGGTCTCCTAAGCCAGCGCGCGGGGCTAGCTTCGAACCTGCGTGATCCTCCTGTCTCAGCCTCCCAAGCGCGGGGATTACAAGCGTGCGCCACCACGCCCGGCTTCATCTAATTTTTTACCTCATGCAGTCGCACGTGCACACATTATTTGCCCTGTCGTGTCCGGCTTTCATGGCACAGTGCGGACTTGTCCCCTCTATTGCCTGTGGGCCATGTGCCTGCTCACGGCTGTGTAGTATTCCATCCGCGGGGTGTCCCACAGGGCTTCTCGGTCTTGGTACTGTTGACACCTTGCTGTGAGGGCTGTGCTGTGCATGGAGACGTGGTCAGCAGCCTCCCTGACCTCTCCCTACTAGATGCCGGCGACTAGCACCCTGACCCCAGGGCTGTGGCAATAAAGATGCTCACAGGCATGGCCAGATGTCCCCGGGGTGACAAAATCACCCCCGATTAAAAAGCTGCCCTGCCCAGCATCCTGTTGGGCTATTCCCAGTTGGGGCTGTTGATAGTAACACAGCCGTGAACATTCCAGGATGTGCTTTTGGGGGACCGAGGCTGGCCCTTCTCCTGGGTACAGGTTAGAAGCGGCCCTGCTGGGTCCTAGCGCGGATCCATTCTTACTTTTAGAAAGATACTGCTACACAGCTTCCTGGAGTGGTTGTTGCCTGTACAAATTTATGGGGTGAGGGAATGAGGGAATGACTGAGTGTATGAAGAGCATCCTCTCAAAACCCCAGGCCCAGACTCAGCTGATGCTCAAAAGCGGTACCCCTGTTACCCAGCACTAGAAAATGGCCCCACCTCATTGCTGGGTGCTGGAACAGGGCACACCCCAGCACCTCCAGGGAGGACCTAGGCCCGCGTCATCTCGGCACCCACTGCAGACTCCAGGTACACAACATGTGCTGCATAGATGCTGTGGACCTGGCCTCAGAGGAGCACAGAACTGGCTCAAGAACCAGGTCCCCTGACCTCAGGTCCCCGCCTGAGCTCCTGGTCCTTGGCCGGCTGGAGTCCACCGGGGTGGGCGTGATGGGGGCTGGCCACCTCCCCATCGCCCATGCCGGTGGGGAAGCTGCCTCAGCCCCCTTCCTCCACTTGGTGCATTTAGACTACGAGGTGTACCCTGGGAAATGGATCAGATTTCAGATTTGACAAAAATAAAAACAAACTTAGCCGCCCCCGCCAAACCCAGCACTCCCCCCACCCGCCTCCCAGAGCCCCCCGAGTTGTGGAAACTGCGCCTGTCAGCTGGTGCGAGAGGGGTGGTCGTCATGGCAACCGTGCAGGCCACTGGCTGGCTCCGGGGAGGAGGCCGCCCTGCGGGCGCTCACTCACAAGACAGGCCCCTCCACCAGGTCACTCTTCTGCATGGGACCTGGCAGGTGTGGGGGGTCTCTGGCATGGCGGCCTCCCTGCGACCCCATCCTGGCCTCCGCAGGACTCAGGGCTGGGGTGCGGGGTGGAGTTGTCCTAGTCCAGCTCGGGGGGGGGGTGTCTAACCACAGAGTTCTTCCCTCCTCTGCCTCCCGCAGAGAAAACCAGCCTGTCCACCCTGGCTCCCCAACCCCACCAGACGGCCAGCAGGCCTGGCCAGGGCACCCGACCCTGCTCAGCCTTCGCCGGTCCTGCGAGAAGACTGCAGTAGTGTAGGAAAAGCAGGCGTTCCACAAACACCAGCCAAGAGCCTGCAGCCCAGGCGCTGAGCCTGAGACAGCAGACAGGTCGAGGTGGACGTCTGCTTGAGCCCCTGGGGTGCAGAGTCAGCAAGAGGCCGTGCAGACCCCGCCTGAATCCGGAGCCAGCTCCAATGCCTCAGCTTCCGTATCTACAAAGTGGGGGCGCAGTAGTGTCTGTTGGCTTGGGGAGCCTTGCAGAAGTCCCCTGACTCTGCTCTGTCCCAGGCCTCAGTTCACCCACTGGTTCCTTCTGAACGGCTGGGGTGCGGGCTCACCTGCCTGGGATCGGCTTCTAAGGGCTGGTAATGACATCTTTTATTTCCTACTTTTCTATTAAAAAATTTTTTTTTCTTTTTCTGACTTTCTTGCTTTCTTTGTTTTTGATACCGGGGATGAACCCAGAGGTTCTACCTCTTAGCTACAGGTGTGTGCCACCACGCCCAGCTTCTGTTTTTTATGTCTATACAGTCAGCAGTTAATACCTGTTCTCTGTCTTGGTGTTGACTCACTTAACACTGAGTTCTCCATCTCTGTCCTCCCAGCAAAGTGGGAGAGCCCAGGCCCTGTGGAGGAGGAGCTCTGTCTGCTGACCCCGCAGGGCCAGGCCTGGGCCATGTGTGTGCAGGTGTGCCAGGGCCTCCACTGGGCACACGTGCTCGCTGCCAGGTTTAAATGAGAGAATGCACGTGCAGTTAGATTAGAAAGCTCCTAGGCAAAGGAACACTGGGCCGTTTCCGTGGTTGCTGCTGTAGATCCGGGCCGGGCACATCGCAGGCGCCCCATATAGGCTCATTAATTCCCGCTCCTTTCCAAGGACTTGGGAGGCTCGATGGGGGGCGGGGCTGGGATGTGGGGGCGTGTCCCGGGCCCTGGGGAGGGCTCCCTCAGGACAGGCTGGCGGTGGGGCCGGCAGCCCCCAAGGACCTTTGGGTTGCTTTTCTCCCGAGGCCCGGGCGTCTGGGATGGCTTTGCCTGCCAAGGAAACCGTATTGATTGGACCGCTATTGATCCGTTTCTCCATCTGCGCTCCTCGAGGTGCTCATGGCTGCCCATCAGGGATCTAATCAGCTGAATGACTGCCAGGCGGCTGTGCCGAGCGGCGGCCTACTTGGGGCCTGGACATGTGGGCAGCACGGGGTTCAGGGAGCATTTGAAAACCTGGCTGTTGCAAGCTGGGAATGGTGGTGCATGCCTGTAATCTCAGTACGTGGGAGGCTGAGACGGGAGAATCGCAAGTTCAAGGCCAGCCTCAGCAACTTAGTGAGACCCTGTTTCAAATAAAAAAACGAAAAGGACTGAGGATGTAGCTCAGAAGTAAAACACCCTGGGGCTCAATCCCCAGTACTGTAAAGAAAGAAAAGAAGAGTAAAGAAAGAAAATACAGAAAAGAAAACCCAGCATGGCTCAGGGACCCCCGGGGTGGCAAGTGTGTTGTGAGAGTCATTTCTGTTTTGGACAGGTCTCTGCCTGTTTCCTGGGTGCTTTGGGGGTGGGATCAATTGCTCTCTAAAGATCTTGGGGGGCTGCTGTGTGACACAGGCCACCCTAGGACCTGGGGTGCCTTGGGCAGGGTGGTGGGCTGCAACTGCACAGCCTCAACTGCCAGTCAGGGGCTTTGCAGGAGGCAGTGGGGAGCCATCGAAGACTCCCTTGCCCTGGATGAGCTAGTCTGCAAGCCCTACCTGCTTTATTACCCAGAAATCCTGGACGTCCTCTTGGGGTGCGAGCTCCCTCGCAAGGCCCCGCGGCTGTGCAGCTCGTCCTGCGGTGCACCGAGTTCTTAGGCGCGTGGCTGACGGTGGGAACCTTGGGCATGGGGCCAGGCCTGGAGCTGCGGGGCCTGGAGGCTGGACTCCCTCTGACAGCCTCCTGCTCCTGGCTGCGCGGTCGGGTTGCACTTCAAGGAGGGCTGGCGCCTTTGATCCCGAGCCAGTGGGGAGTGTGTCAGAGCCGTGGGCAGAGGTGCCAGCTCTGGCCCGACTTCTGAGCCTCCGGGGCTCTTGGAAGAGGCCCAGGCTCTGCCATCCGGGAGTTCCCCGCGCCTGGGGCGGGGGCTGCGGCTGAAGTCCTGGCTGGGCAGGGGAGGGGGCGCTCCATCTGCCCTCGTGGCTTCTGCGCGGGGGGCGAGTGGGGCCTCGGTGCCACTTTGGGTGGCAGGTAGTCGTAGGTACTGCCACGCTCACTGCCGCGATACGTGCTCCACCAGGCAGGTTGGAAGCTTCCGGGGGGGGGGGTGAGGAGGCTGGGCATCGCCTCGGGAGGGGGGCGGAGGCGCTTAAGGGAAGCTTCCAGAAGATGTGGGAAATGAAGGGGCTATGAAGGGTGAATAGCAGTTTTATGGGTGGGAAGGAAACGTGTGTGCGTAGGGCCTGCTTGGGGACATCAAGAGGATTTCCGTGTGCCGAGGCCGGTGAGAAGCTGGACCAGAGGAGTTCATGAGCCGAGAGTCTGGGAGGCCTTGGGTGTCTTGGGGCTGGTGGGAGCCAACGGAGGCTTTTGGGCAGGAGAGAGGCGTCGTCAGAGTCGTGTCAGGCAGCCTGAGCCGGCAATGAAACATGTCTTGAGAGCAAGAAGAAGCAGGCCCTGGCGTGCGCCTCGGCTCGGCCGGCAGCCGTGACCTTGGCGAATCTGTTCACCTCCGAGCCTCAGCTCCGTCTTTGTGCGCTGAGAGCTGGGCTCATCATGGGGCTTGAGGATTAGATGACAAGACACTTGCAGAATGCTCCAGCGAATGCTCCGGCCGGAGGCGAGGCTGGCACAGGTTCAACTGAGAAACTGAGGCCAGGCGGGGGGAGGGGAGACGCGCCCTGCGTCACCAAGGAGAGCACTGGACTCGGAGTCCAGCAGGCCCGGTGTGAGTCTCAGCTCTGGGGCGACCCAGGAGAGGCCCCTCAGTTTCCCTCTTCTGTAAAATGGTCCTGCTGAGGGGCCCCGTGGAGGAAGGATCAGAGATACCCAGGCCCCCGGCCACGCCCGGGAGCGCGCCCTGAGCTTGGAGTTGGCAGGAAGGGTGGCTCGGTGGAGGACCAGGAGGACGAGGACGAGGACGAGGACCAGGAGGACGGGCTGGAAGGAGAGGAAGCCTGGGGCGGGGGGAGCGCGGGAAAGAGGGGCGCTCACTGGTAATTAGAACATTTGAACTTCAAAAAATTAATTAATGATGAAACTGCTGGCGGAGCGATGTGCAGGCTAGAAGGGGGCCCTGGCAGCGGCTGGATTAATTACAAGCTATGGCGGGAGAGTGGCAGCGGGTGGGGTTGGGGGGCAGTGGAGGGGGAGTGGCGGCGGGGTGGTGGCACAGGGAGTAGCAACACAGGGACCAGGGACCAGGAGGCAGCAGAGAAGACGAATCCCAAGGTGAGCCAGGCCCCGGGATGGAGGGGCAGTTGCCATGGAAACCAGGTCTGGCTCCCAGCAGGCCAGAGGGGGCTTGGGGTCGCTGGCCTGGAGTCCCTGGGGGCCAGTGTGGCCGGGCTGCCCTTACTGACGTCCTCCTGGATGCCTGTCACTGTTAGAGCCGTGACTGTAAAGCCCCTGTCCCCCCAGGGTGGGCACCAGCAGTGGGCGGAGCCAGGGAGCAAGGTCACCCAGGGGCTGGGCCTGGGGGGCTGGAGCGGCAGGGTGGGGCGCTGGTGCAGGGCGCTGGGGGGACTTCTCAGAGCAGGTGAGTGAGGTTAAAGGGTCAGCTGGCGAGGGTGGCAGGGCACATGTGCAAAGGCCCTGCAGTGGAGGGGCCTGAGGCCTCGGAGGGGCAGCGGGCCCAGAAAGGCTGGAGGGGGGCGGGGTGGGGGCGGGTGAGGAGACAGCGTGGTTCGTGGTTCGAGGGGGAGGGAAACCTCTCCCCGGGGCTTTCTGCAGCTCAGTGCTGCTCTGAGGAGTGACAAGCGTGGCCAGTGGCCGGTGGGGAGGCTCCGGGTCCTTGGGGAGCCTCTGGAGGTCTAGACAGTCTTCCAGCACAGAGCTTCTGTGCAGTCTGGGCAGGAATGGCGGTGAGGTAGGTGGCATGTGGCAGGGCCCGTCAGCATCCTTCCTCCTAGAGGAGAAAAGCCTAGCCCTGCTCGAGTCCTTGCCTCTAAGACGGTCAGGCTTCTGGTCCGGAAGCTCACCAAGGTCTGACTTGAGTCACTCATGCTGTGTGTGGCTTAAGCCCTCTCTGGGGGAGGCTCAGACTCTGCGGCCCTGGGCTCAGTCAAGACGGGAGACACAGCGAGGCGCTCTTAGCTGACTTCACCTGTACCGGCAGGTGGGAGGTCAAGGGCGCCACAAAGCCCGGCGGCGTTCCTCGGCCCCTGCTCTTGACAGGCGGGTGGAGGGTGGTGGGCCTGGGCACCTAGGACAGAGCAGGAGTCAGGTGGGGAGGGGTGTGTTTCTGGAGCTCCTCCAGCTGGGGGTGCAGGAGGGAGCCCCCTGCTCCGGCTCCAAGCTGGGGATGCCGGTGGGCGGGCCGGCCTAGGAGCCGCGCAGCCATGCACTCTAACCCGCTCCTGGTGGTGAGGAAGAGGCCGCGCTGCGGAGGCCTCTGCGGCGGCGGCTCGCGGGCCTGTGCAGAGAGCACTGTGGGTCCTGGCTCGTGGTCCTAGAGGGTCATGGTGACAGCGGAGAGCTGGGTGCCCCGCCTGCCGCAGGGGGAGGCCGGGTGTGGGCGACATGGGCGGTGGGCGGGCGCCACCTCCACCGGTTCTGTCCTTGACCGGCTGTGCACGTGGTTTGAGTGTGTCAGCATGCTGGTGATCCTGCTCAACTGCGTGACCCTGGGCATGTACCAGCCGTGCGACGACATGGACTGCCTGTCGGACCGCTGCAAGATCCTGCAGGTGGGCGCCGGGCCCTCGCCCACCGCCGTTCTCCATCTCAGCGTCTCACCTGCGCAGCGGGGCCACCCCAGGGGCTATGGGAGAGTCAGAGGAGAGGGTGCCGTCCCGCGGCTACTCCAGAGCCTGGCAGCTATTAGGGAGACTGTGGGAGGGACCGCGCGCCCCCGCTGGGTCCCTGGTCATCACCTGGAGCCCAGGAGAGAATAGACTGTGGGCGAGTCCACCGCCCTCCTC
Source organism: Muscardinus avellanarius (assembly GCF_963383645.1). NCBI lineage: Eukaryota > Metazoa > Chordata > Mammalia > Rodentia > Gliridae > Muscardinus > Muscardinus avellanarius. The sequence goes on along the minus strand of NC_137797.1, from coordinate 9,697,829 downwards.
CGGCCTCTGTCCTCATCTCTCGAGTGACCTCATTAGACCAGGATCTCAGAGTCTCCAGGTCTTTCCCGAGTCGCCGCCCATGTCCCGCCCATCCCTTGGCTCCGCCCCAACCTCAAGCTGTCCTTGGCTTCCCCTCCCACCCGGCAGGTCTTTGACGACTTCATCTTCATCTTCTTCGCCATGGAGATGGTGCTCAAGATGGTGGCCCTGGGCATCTTTGGCAAGAAGTGCTACCTCGGGGACACGTGGAACCGCCTGGACTTCTTCATCGTCATGGCTGGGTAGGTGGAGAGCGTCGGCGCGTCCTGGCCTTGGTGTGTGTGTGGACGCCCCTTAGAAGGCCCAGGGCTTCCTGGGGGTGAGGGGCAAGCGTCGGGGACGTAGCAGGAGGCCGGGACGTGAGCCGGCTGGCGGGGAGGGACACCCGTTCCTCCCTCTCTTCTGGGAAGTCCTGTGTCCTGCGCTGCAGGGTCTGTGAGACGGGTCTGTTTTCTGCTGATTAGCTAACTGTAGGACCTTGCAGAAGCTGCCTCCCCTCTCCAGGTCTCAGTTTCCTCATCTGTGATGGGAGTAAAGCAGTGGCTAAGTGAGCAGCCTCCTCTGCTCATTTCCATCAGCACAAGCCTTACTGGGTGGGAAGACGGCCGAGCCCAGGAGTCTGAGGCCAGCTCCAGCCACAGAGTGGAACCTGGGCTCAAAAAGAAAGGACATAGCCACAGTCAGAGGGGCCACCTGCAGCTTCCCGGAGCCTCTCCGAGCCTCCTTTGCACGTTCTTGGGTCAGACCATTAGTGCGTGCCAGAGACTGGGATGGAGCGGGCTCCACCAGGGGACGCCGCCCTGGAGATGGGAGCAGACACAGGTGTCCAGCAGCGGCTCCCGGGGGAGTGGCGGACACCTGCTAAGCCAGGCTGGGCACCGGGGGCTTGAGAGCTCCTGAGGAGGTGCCTGGAGCTGAAGGATGGCTGAGCATTGTCCAGGCCGTCGGGGCGAGGAGGGAGAGGCAGTGCTGAGAGTGTGCGTGCACAGGAGTGACGGCGTCCAGTGCGTGTGAGCGTGTGTGCGTGCACAGGAGTGACGGCACCCAGTGCGTGTGAGCGTGTGTGCGTGCGTGTGTACTACCTGTGTGTTGCTGCCATGCAGAAGGGGCGGCGAGGGTGCCTGGCACATGCCCGAGGCAGGGCATCAGGGTGCGGAGAATCCCAAGTACCTGCTGTGTTCTGCTGACTCTAAAATGGGATGCTTTGTTTCTAGTGCTTTATTTATTTTTATTTATTTTTTTGTCAAACTGGTGGTTGAACCCAGGGTCATTCTACCTCTGAGCATCACCCCAGACCTTTATTTATTCTTTATTTTTGAAACAGGAGCTGAGGCTGACTTTTTTTTTTTTTTTTTTTTTTTGCGGGTCTGGGGATGGAACCCAGGGGCATTTGACCTCTGACTACACCCCCTGCCCTATTTTTTATTCTTTATTTTGAAACCGGGTTTCACTGAGTTGCAGAGGACCTCACTAAGTAGCTGAGGCTATCCGCGAACCGCGATCCTCCAGGTCTCAGCCTCCTGAATGCTGGGATTACCAGCGTGCGCCACCACGCCCGGCTGAGGCTGACTTTGAACCTGCGATCTTCCCGTCTCAGCCTGCAAGCACTGGGACGGCGAGCGTGTGCTTCTCTAGTGTTCCTTCCCAGCATTCCTTCCTGCGAGCTCTCGTGTCCCACGACCACACCGTCCCAGGGATTTAGACCCAGCTAGGAGTCGGGCTGGTTTCCCCTGGCTTGCTGTGTGCCGTGTCACCCCGAGGTCAGGCTCCTTCCCATGCTGGTTTTGGTTTGGCAGGAGAGCACCCTTAAGTGGATTTTTCAGAGAGAAGGGCGTCGGCTGGCGTCTTTCCCCAGGCTCGCCGTCTAAGCACGTGGCCCTGATCTGAGGCCGGGGATGTGTCTGTTCTTTTCTGGAGCTGTGGTTTCCCTCCCTCAGAACCTGCACACGCTGCCCGGCGATGACATGGTTGTGCAGGTGGGCCGGGCACAGGTTTGAGCCTCTTTTCTTGGAAGGTGACTGGTTTCTTCCCCTGTGTTGTGTTTTTACTTCCTCTTTAGCATTCAGACTTCTCCACGGCAGGTCCAGAACTTTCAAGAACCCCGCGCTCCTGCGTTCCTCCGGTTCAGAACCAAGCACTCTCATTTCTTCCTTGGTAACCGCCCAGTCTTCTCTCTCCTAGAATCTCAGCAGCTGGGCTTTTCCTCCTGGGCCTTCTCCCCACACCTCTCCTCTCCTCAGATTTCACCTTGACCCGACCTTGTGAGTCAGTGGCCTCAGCAATCCCCTCCCCCTCCGGCCGCTGCAGGGACTCTCCCCCAGAAGCCTTCTTGTCCATGGATTTCCCGTTTTATGGATGCAGTATTTACTTCAATCTCTTCGTGAATACAAACTAGCCTTTTAAAAGTCCCTTCTTGATTCTGGAAATAACTTTATGTCAAAGTACATTTCGAAAAGTTAAAAAAAAACACCCTCCCACAAATCTCAGAGCAGACGTATATCATGAATGTATTCGGCTCGTTAGAGAGGGAACTGGCGGGGTGGTCTCCCCAGAAACAGGAAAGCCGGCAGTGGCCAAGGCGGGCAACGCAGCCGGTTAACCAACTCCCCGTTGTAAACCCTTTGCCACAGGCAGAAGTCCTTCACGTTGGGCGGTAATCGTGTGCAACATGTAATTTCACGGCAGCTGGACCTTTAATTAACAGGCAACAGTGAATCAAACCAAGGTATATTCCCTTAGATAATTAAATAATCTGTAGATAAGTCTGTTAAAGCGTGCTCCAAAATAGGGTGAGAAATACCGGCTCCCCTTTGCTCTGTTTCCCAGGCGTGGGGTAATTTTTCCTGTCCGCTGTCCCTCGGAAGTCCTTTGTGTCGCTGGCTCCGCCCTGCGTGCCACCCACCAGGACCCCACCTGCCCTCTGCCCTTGAAGCATCCCCTCTGTTGCCTAGTGACTCCTCCTGTCTGCTCGTACTCACAAATAAAGACGCTGGAGATCTAAGCTGAGCAGAACTAGGAAGCAGTCTGGCCTCGGGTCGCTGCTGCGAGGTCTTAGAGAGGCATCCCCCCTCCGTCCTTGAATGGGACCTACCAGCCGCATCCTCCAGGGCTCGGGGAGGCTGCGCGGGGAGGCTGCGCGTGGGGTTGGCGCGCAGCACGTGTGTTCAGATCATTCCGTGAACAAGGGACCCTGTGTTTACACTCTGTGTTGGTCCCCATGGGTGATGGGGAGTGGGGCTCAAGGGAGACATTTGTTATTTATTTCATTTTATAGTACTGGGATTGAACCCAGAAGCATTCTACCTCTGAAATATACCCCCAGTCCTATTATAGTTTTTATTTTGAAACAGGATCTCACTAGTTGTTGAGTTGCCTCCCAAAGACTGGGATTATAGGTATGCGCCGCTACACCCGGCTTTATTTTTTATTTTGCAATAGGATCTCACTAAATTGTGCAAGCTGGCCTTGAACATGTGATCCTCCTACCTCAGTCTTCCAAGAACTGGATTTATAGGCATGTGCCATTTTGCCTGGCTTTTTGTGTGTGTGTGATACTGTGGTTTGAACCTAGTGATATTCTGTTTCTGAGTTACACCCTCTGGCCCTATTTTATTTTGAAATAGGGTCTCACTAAGTTTCTGTGTGCTGGCCTCGAGTCTGCTATCCTCCTGTCCCAGCCTCCTATGTACTAGGATTACGGAGTGAGCCACAGTATTTGGCAAGGGGCACATTTTTGCTAAAGTCACAAACACGCATTTGACTAGCCCTGTGCTAGATGTTGGGCACTCTGCCAGCCAGACCGTGCCTGTCCTCAGAGTCCCCCAACCCCTGTTCCTAGGATCAACATGGGAGTGGGCAGGACGGGGCGTCACAAGCCCGGGCTCCAGTCCCAGCCCCGGCCCTGCTCTTCCAGGTCCCCACTGTCCCCAAAGCTGCTCGCCCGTCCCCTGAAGTCCCACCAGGCTCAGTGCTATAAATGTTCTGTTTCCAGAGTAACGGGCCTGACATCCCAGGGGTGACTCCTGTCTTTCTGCCCCTCCCCTTCCCCAAATTACCGGCTCCTTCTCAGAGCCAGGAGAGTGAGACAGAACTGAGCTGGAAGGGTCCTCGGAGGCCGCAGCCGTCACCGCCACATCCCGTGTGACTGTCGCCACAGGCTTAATTGAGACCAAAGCCCAGGCCCTGCCTGCATGCGGCACTGCAGGGAGCTCACGGCCTGCCAGGGCAGCCAGTCTCAAATTGGGACAGCCTAATGTGCTGGAAAGTTCTTTCTTTTACTGAGCTGAAATTTCCCTTTCTGCGGGCCCCACCGCAGTGTTTATTGAGCACCTACTACACGCCCGGCCTCGGACAGTGAGGACGTGAAGGTGGAGACGGATGTCCTTCCTGAACGATCGTGCTCACAGTCCAGAGACAAGTGTAGGGCAGCCCATCGCAGAAAGACCCCAACCTGGGACGCAGAGAAGTGGGGGGCCACGGGGTCACGGAACGGGGGCCTGATTTCTCCTGGGAGCCACTATACGTCTTCAGGAAACGAAACCGGGGTGAGTGAGAGCTGTGTTGGCCTGGGGGGACAGTGTCTCAGGTCCAGGGGTGGCACTTAGATGGCCTGGGGTGTTAGGAAGTGCAGATGTGGGCCGGCACTCTGGGGTGCATGGGTGCCGAGAGATGGGCCTGGAGGGGGGAGACCTGGTCACCCGGAGGGGTGTTGCTGAGACTCACCGCAGCCCCGCAGTAGTGCAAGGTGCTCCCCTGCCCCCGAGTGCTCCCTTCCAGATTTAGTGTCCCCAGCTGTCCCCCTTGCAGAAAGACAGCCTCCCCGGAGGCCCACCTGCTGCACCCATCTCGGCCCCTGGCCAGGCCCAGGCCCCAGATCCCAAGTGTGGTGGCTCGTGGGGTGGAGGGTCGTGAGGATGTTGAGTGGCTGTGCTTCCAGCCCCCCGGGTGGGGTGGGTTCACCCTCCGAGCCAGCACCCCCACCCCCAAACTAAGAGCCGGTGATTTGTGAAAACCTGCCTGGGAGGCCAAGACGGGAGGATCGCAGGTTTGAGGCCTCAGCAACTTAGACCTTGTTTCAAAATAAAAAATAAAAAGGGCAGGGAGGGGTGTTGCTCAGAGGTAAACCCCCCAGTCCTGGGTTCAATCCCCAGTAGCAAAATAAAACAAAAAACAGAGCAACCCAAGTTCCAACTTTGTGTCCACTGCTGCCTCTCTCATCGCCCAAAGCCTCCCTGCAGCCCGGATTCAGCGGCTGCTGTTTCCTTAGGCAGAGCCGGGCCACCCTCCTCCAGCCCCAGGGGCACAGCTGAGCTGCCGGCTGTCTTATCATGTCTTATCACCGAAGCTGCGCTCTCCTATTAGGAGGTCATGAAATATTCAATTATATTCTTGTTGAACTGGAGACTCTTCCTCCATATCCCTCCCCGGAGCATCAGGTAGGGATTGCTACCTCCTCCCAGCCAAAGCATAAGGCAGCCGCCACCAGGGGCGCGGTGGGGGCGTCCTGGTGGAGGCGCCCCAAGATTTCTGGTGCTAGTATGTGTGGGCCCAGGGCTGGGGCCTGCCTGGGGCCCTGACTCAGATGAGTGCAAAGGGCAGAAGCTCCTCCCCAAATCGGAAGTGGTACACGCCTGAAATCCTGATACTTGGGAGGTGGAGACAGGAGGCTTCTAGGTTTGAAGCCAGCCTCAGCAACTCAGTGAGATCCTACTTCAAAAGAAAAAGGGCTGGGGTATAATTCAGAGGTAGGATGCCCTTGGGGCGGGCGTGGTGGCGCATGCTTGTAATCCCCGCGCTTGGGAGGCTGAGACAGGAGGATCGCACGGGTTTGAAGCCAGCCTCACCTACTGAGACTCTCAGCGGCTTAGTGAGACCCTGTTTCCAAATAAAATATAAAATATGTCTGGGAGTATAGCCCCGAGGTAGAAAGCCCTTGCCCTTGGGTTCTACTCCGAGTACCACCAAAGGGGAAAAAAAAAAAAAAAAAAAAAAGAATGCCCTTGGGATTCTACCTCTGAAAACTCCAAAAGCCCTTGAAAGCTTCCAGTTGTGACCGCAGCCCTGGAGAGGGTGTAGAACAAGAGACAGGTGGACGAGGGACCAGGCGCCCCGGTCGAGTGGACACCCTCCACCCACACGCACGCACAGCCCTCCACCCCTCCTCCACGCTCCCCCAGACTTGAGGGGGCACCGGGATCGGAGGGCTCCTGTTAACATGCAGGCTCCCGGCCTCCCCCACCCCCACCTAGTCCCCGCAGGCAGGGGACCCTGCGTTTCAGCCAAGGGCCCTGATGCGGAGGTCTGTGGCCACACTTGGAGAAGCGGCCCATTGGCTCTCAGGGCAACCCGTCCTGGGAAAGGTCCTGAAACGTGGAGAACACGTTCCCAGTTCTGGGAACTCGGGGAAGGGGACGGCCAGTGGGGAGGGCTCCGTCTCTGCATCTGTGTCCAGGATCTGAATGGTTCTCATGACGGGTGGATGTGCTCGGCGAGCGGAGCAGTGGCCACTCCGCACAGGAATGTTCGTGGTCGTTGGTAACATTACAGAGACTGCAGGAACGTGGGCCACTCAGCCTTCCCAGCAGGGCCTGGGAAGGAGAGGTGGGGCCAGGGCCTCTTGTCCTCTGGAACCATCCTCCCTTTCTTTTGGTTCTGGGGATTGAATCAGGGCCATACTACCTCTGAGCTACACCCCCAGTCCTTTTTACTTTTTATTTTGAAATGGTCTTGCTAGGTTGCTGGAGCTTTGCTAAGTTGCTGAGGCCGGCCTGGAACCTGTGATCCTCCTGTCTCAGCTTCCCAAGTACTGGGATTACAAGTGTGGACACCACGCCCGGCTTCCCCCCAGGTGCTTCGAGGCTGGGGGTGGGGCAGAGAGACAGTATGATTGCCCCACAGCCCTGGACTAGCGCTTTCTAAAGATCAGGCGGGCTTGTCCACTCTGCTCTGCGGTCGCTGGCTGAGAGTTTGTTTTGTCCAGAGCCCCACTGGTGAGGCTTAAACAGCAAAGGAGCCGGGTGTGGTGGCGCACGCTTGTAATCCCCGCGCTCGGGAGGCGGAGACAGGAGGGTCGAGCAGGTTCGTCGTCAGCCTCGCTGGCTTAAGAGACCCTGTTTCCAAATAAATAAACAGCAAAGGAAGCTGAGTCCTCTCAGACGCCATTGGGGGTGTGGCGAGGGCGAGAGGGGGCACTATTTGCTGAGTGCCCTTGGGCCGTCGCCAGCTGAGCCCCGTGAGCTCGGGGCCATGGTGAGTTCCATTTCGCAGCCGAGCCGCGGTCACAGGCTGGCGAGAGGCACTGCCAGGAGCTGAACCCGGGGAGCTGGGCTCCACGGGCTAGGAGCTGGTGCTGGTTCTATGTAATTTTCTAGGTGTATTTGGCAAGGATGCGTTTGGCTGCAAGGAATAGAAAATCCAACCGACGCTGCTCAGGCAAATCCTGGGTTTGTCTGACAAGCGCAGAGCTCTGGGGCTGCTGTCTCCTGGCGGGGGCTCTGTGGGGCCCACATCCTTGTGGTTTCCAGGCCTTTCTCGCATGGCCACAAGGCAGCGAGCGCTGACACCGCAGGTGTTGTGTCTGAACTGAAGGCCGGAAGGAAGGGCGAAGAGAGCCGGGGCCGAGCCAGCCGGGCCTGTCCACTCGGATCAGGAAGACAGCCGTTCCTCCCCCGGCGGCCCCCCCTTCCCGGCACTCTTGGCCAAGACGGGGCTCGCGGCCATCCCTAGCTACAGGGAGGCAAAGCAGGAAACATTCTTGAACTTGGCTAAAGCAACTAAGAGCCGTTCTCTGGGGCCGCACCAGATGGGGAGCAGAGAGAAAGCACGTTGGCTGGGCACCTCTCAGAGTCACCACGTTCCTCTCCTGGGCCTCAGTTTCCTTGTGCGCCCTCTGCCAGGATTGGGCTCCTGGTCAGCAGCTGCCTGGGCTGGCGGGGCAGCGCTGCGCTGTTGAGGAATCTAGAGTCAAACACCAGCAAACGCAAGCACAGCACCTGCCAGCAGACTTGGCCATGTCAGGGGTTCAGAGGGTCATCCCTGGGGCTGCTTCCAGAAGCTTCTGGAGCTGGCTCCCTCCTGCACGGCTCTGTGTGTGCTGGGTGGATGAGGGAGGCACAGGGGCCAGGGGCCAAGGCTAGGCATCCTCCTGCAGTCCCCAGAGCCCGGCCCTGGGCCAGGAGGCTGGGGGAGGCTCCAGGCCGTGCTTGCTTCCTATCTGTTGTGCCAGGCACTGAACTGCTGGGTGGGGGTTACCTGGCCCCATTTTTGCTAAGTTGAGCTGCGTGTGGGGGGCCCTTGAGCCTGGGAAGCTTCCAGTGGGAATCTTAGCAGGAGTCTTTTTTTTTTCTTTTATATACAGGGCAGGGTTGGAGTGGGTGATGGTCATTGTTTCCATGGAAACACGATAGTAGTTACCATGGGGAGTGGGGTGTGGGGTTAGTCACCAGAGATTCTCAGGCCACTGGGTTGAGGCGCCAGGCAGAGTCAGTCAGGAGGAGCCCATTAGGTTCTGCAGGAATGCCCACCCGGCTGAAGGGTGGCTACTGTTTGCTTTACTGAAAAGCCGGGGGGTCTCTGGCTTTAGGACCTGCTTGCTCCAGAACCCTGGGAGATGTCTCCAGGCTCTGCTTCCATCACACAGCTCCCCTGGGTCTCCCCAACCCAGGGAAGGCAGCAACTCCGGGCTCCCAGCCTACTTCCTGCAGTTCAGAGACTCACCTCCCCTTCCCCAGCCATTCCCCAAGGGCGGGCGAAACTGAGCTTCCTTGGTTTGGATTGGCTGACCTGGGGCATGTGTTCATCCCTGGGCCAATTACAGTGGGCCAGGGTAAGGAAGAGTTCTGATTGGCCAGACCCAGGTAAAATCCCACCCCCTGCAGGGTGTGAGGCCAGTTTGCCCCAGGCCACCCCAAGTTGCAGCTTGGAAGTCCTTCTTTGAGGATTGTAGCTTAAGGGGTTTATAGAAGTGAGTGTTCCTTACGGGGCTCTTATACACCCACAATAGTATTATAGTCATAATCCCCTGAGGCTCAGGGTGCTATGCCCATTTTGCAGATGAATAAATGGAGGCTCAGAGATATCACTAGCCTGCCCCAGGCTGCACAGCTTTATAGGGTCAGATCTGGGATTCCAGTGGTAGGCCCCCAGACCTTGGGAAGCCTCACCAAGCCTCGGAAAGCTGTGAGGTAAGTCCCCCTGAGAGGGACATTTCCCCCAAGCTCTGGTAGAGCCATGGTGCCCCCCATCTGATTCCCAGCCACCAAGCCCACCTGCCTCATGCCAAGGCTAAACTGGAGTCATGGAAGGCTGAAAGTGTGAGGCTTATGGGGACATTACTTAAAAATCAATCAATAAATCAATAAATCATTGTTTATCTGAAGTTTAAATCTAGCTGTGGCAACTCTACCCAGAGATAAAGTCACTGGAGTCAAGACCGGAGGCCTGTAGAGAGTCCAGGGCCTCCTGCCGCTGGGGACCCCAGAGCTGGCCTGGCTCCCGCCTGCCTGGAGTCCTTTTTTTTTTTTTTTTTTTTTGTACTAGAGTACTGGGAAATTTAGAGCTACACCCTTTTTATTTTGTAGTTTGAAACAGGGTCTCACTAAGTTGCCAAGGCTGGCCTCAAGCCTGTGATCATCCTGCCTCGGCCCCCCAAGTACTGAGATTACAGGTGTGTGCCATCACTCCTGGCTTGTGGTCTGTCTTTTAGAGTGTCTTGGACTTGTGGCCAGCTGAGCATTCTTTTCTGAATCCCCCCTGAACTTGGGACTTGGCCTGACTTGGTTTCAGAGCATTTCTGTATTGGTTCGAGGGGGGCTTAATCTCTTCTGGCCTCCAGGTCTCACAGGATTTATGTGAGGAAATTTGAGTGTCTTAGTCCATTCATGCTGCTATAACAAAATACCATCAACTGCGTGCCTGGTGAACAACAGAAATGTCTCATGTGTTTCCCACAGTTCTGGAGCCTGAGTGGTCCCAGGTTGAGGTGCTGGTGCCTCGTAGACATATCTTCTTGCTGAGTCTCCCAGGAGGGAGGGGCAGGCGAGCTCCCTTTGGCCTGATTTTTGTTTTGTTTTTGTGGTGCTAGAGATTTGACCAGGGGCATTCTATCTCTGAGCTACACTCCTAGCCCTTTTCTTTTTTGTTGTTTTGAAACAGAGTCTCCCTAGGTTGTGAAGAGTCTCTCTACTTGTTGAAGCTGTCTTTGAACCTGTGATACTCCTGTCTCAGCTCCCCCAAGTCTTGGGATTACAGGCATGGTAATGCCTAGCTTGGCCTGTTTTATAAGGGCACTAATTTCATGCACCAGGGTCCCACAGTCCAGTGTCATCCCACTGGGACCTGGGACTTCAATGTATGCATTTTTTGGGGGCATAAATATTGGGGCACTAACAGTGGGTGAAATGACCCCTTAGTTTAAGGTGCCAGCTAAAGTCAAGGGTCAGTGCTGTCAGGCCCCCAGTTCCCCCACGTCCCTCCTCCCACTCTCTGAACACCTACTGTGTGCTGTGTACCAGGTGCCCCTCACAGGCTGGTGGTCTGGTTATCAAGCGACATGAGCCTGAGTCATCGCCGAGCCGCCTCTGGCAGATGATCTGCGATTTCCAGCATCTCAGCTTCCTTCCCATTAGCTACATCTTAAATTACATTTGAAGGAAGCCCCCGTGGGCCCCTTGCAAAGCTCGAGGAAACACCCTATTTTTATGGCAGCGTGCAGAAGCCATCCCCTGGGCGGGGTATTTCCTGGAAAGATGTTGGCGCTCGGGCACCTCGTGTTGCTTCTCATCAGCTCAGCACTTTCTTACTCATTTGTCCTTCAGGTTGGTCGTCTGACAACCTGGCAGGAGGGGTCTGCCTGGGTGGGCACTGGGGACCCAGCTGGAGCGCGGAGGCCTCCCCGATGGAGGGGCAGGGGCTTGCGCAGAGATGCCCCAGGGTGAGGTGGGACGCCAGGCAGGAGAGCTCAGCTCTGCTGGAGTGGGGTGGGAGATCCCGGAAGGCGCTCCAGGTGGAGGGACCGCCAGTGCCACGGGAAGTAAGCCCACGGCGGGCAGGAGCACGTCTTTTTTTTTTGCACTGGGGACTGAACTGAGGATCATTCTACCTCTGAGCTACATTCTACCTCTGAGCAAAATACAAACATCCCTGCCTTAGCAGGGCTTGGTGGAACATGCCTGTAAATCCAAGTACTTGGAGGTCAGCCTCAACAATTTAGTAACAACATTCTAGCCCTTTTAATTTTCCTTTATTTACTTATTTTTTTATTTTGAAACTGGGTCTCTTTAGGTTGCTGAGGGCCTCACTTGCTAAGATGCTGAAGCCGTCCTCGAACCCGAGATCCTTCTGTCTCAGCCCCCCAGGTCCTGGGATTATAGGCGAACGCCGTCACACCTGGCAAGGCTGAAACACTCTGAGCTGGGGATGTCCCCAGTCCCTGGAGCGCAGGTGGGAGGTGCAGGGTGCTGGGACGAGCTTCCAGCGCTGACAGCCAGACTTTCTTTTTTGGGTAGGGGGTGGGCCCGAGGAGGGCAGAGCAAGCTTCCTGTGATTCGCAGGAAGTGTGAGCACACCCAGCTTCCCTGGACTAATAGTCCACGCTTACGTGGCTCTCCCTGTTCTCAGCGCCGAATCTGCATATCAACGCATTTCAGCCAAATGACTTCCGCAGGCCACACTGCCAGCGCCGGGCCCGGAGCCGGCTCCGCGCTCTAACCACTGGGCACCGCTGCCTCTGGAAACGCTGGCCCGGGGCCCACACCTGGCCCTGTCACGGGGGCTATTCCTGAGCCTCAGTTTCCTCACCTGCGCCTGGCAGACCCGAGGACTCAGAGAACTTGTGGGAACCAGCCAGGACTGGTGCAGAGCGGCTGCTCTTGGGGCTGGGAAGCAGAATGGCAGAGCTGGCTGGGTTCAGGCTCCCAGCGTGTGGCCAGGACCCAGCCTCTCTCCGGCGCTGGCCTGGCCGGGGAGGGCACTGCCGTTGGCCCAAGCTCCGGGGCCACTGGCCCACCCGGACCGCTCATGGTGGCTGGCCGGAGGGATGGTGGCCACTGGGTGGCTGGGCCTGGGTCTCTGGGCGTCTCTTAGGAGCCAGGGGTGGGGGAAGGGGGCTTCTCCCTGGGACATCGGAGGGCACTCTTGTCACCCTTCCGACATGCCCCTCACCAGGGCACAGCCGTGCCCGAGTGTCCCGCGCGACAGCCCTGAAATCACCCTCTTCCCCCTGGGGTGATCTCAGGATGGGAGTGCTCACTTTAGAGCAAAATTACTTACCTAATTAGGCGCCTGGGAGCCGACAGGAGGTAGAGGGGGGTTTTGTTGATTTTTTCCCTTAGACTTTTAGCACTGAAGCTGCGTGATAAAGTAACTGTGTAATTAGGGATTCGTTTCTCACTCCCAAAAGCGATGTCTCACTGGGGCCTGAGGGGAGTCAGCCTGGTGGCTAGTCGCCCATGGCCCTTCCTTCGCTGGCCTTTTCAGAGCCGGGACCAAGGCCAGGCTGCCATGGGGATGGGAGGATGGGGAGGGGGGATAGCTTTCTCCATCGCAAGCAGCCTTCCAAAAAGTGGGAGGTGTAGCTGGGTGTGGGGGTGCATGCAAGTGATCTCAGTACTTGGGAGGCTGAGACAGGAGGATCATAGGTATGATCGTGTTTCAAAAGAAAAAATAGGGCTGGGGGTGTGGCTCAGAGGTAGAGTACCCCTGGCCTCAATCCCCTGTGCCAAAATAAAAGCAAAAATAAAAATAAAAGCTAGCCCTAGGGGAGCTGTCCGTGGTCCCTCCAGCCAGGGGTTTTTGTCCAGGCCTCCACCGGGAGGCCGCTCCACACAGTATCTCTGGGCTCTGGGTGGGACAAGGCCCTGCTGTCCTTGCCGCAGTGCCTGCCAGCGGCCCTTCCTGGGCTTTCTCAGCCCCCTACTCCTAAAGGGGACTGGAGCCAGCAGGAGGCGTGAGCACAGAGCTGCCCTGGCGCTGGGTGGTGGTGGGGGCTTCCTGGAGGAGGCGGCCCTGGAGAAGCAGGAGGCAAGGAGGCGGCTGCTGTGAGCTTTGACAGGGCAGGAGGAGGTTGCATTCAGAGCGAGCAGGTGGGCAGAGGCCAGGGTGCAGGGGCCTTGAAGGCTGTGGCCCACGGATTGGACTTGTTCTGGGGCACTGGGGAGCCATGGAGAGTTGAGGGACACAGCTAGGTCTGAGACGGAGGATTCTGTGGACTGTGGGTGGACTGGGCCATGGAGGAGGCAGGAGGACAGGTGGAGGCCGGGGGAAGGGCACTGTGGGCAGGCTGGCCCACAGGTTGGGCTTGTGGGCACAAGAGTCCCCAGGGCAGATGCTAAGCCCGCAGTTCGTGCCCTGCAGTGAAGCGCTCTCTCCTGCTCCAGCCCGTCCAGTGTCCCCTTCCTGTCCTTGTCCCTCAGAGAAGAATGAGAAGTGGGCTCTACAGTGCGCACATCCTATATGTTTCTTATATACTGAATAAACTGTGTATAAATAAGTGTATTTATACATTTTCTTACTCCCCCAGACAGGAAATGCAGCTGCCGCAAAATGTCCCCAGTAGGGTCATGAAATGTAAAAGAGAGTTAGGACCTAGGAGAAAGGTTTAGGAAAATGGGTTCCGTGGAAGGACCCACAGTGTCAAGATCCTTCCTGCCGCTAAGAACTTAATCAACATCACATTTCCCCCTTTGACTTGGCTGCTAGGATGCTCACTAAGGTCTTGGCACTGGATTCTATAAGAAATTTCCCTTGGTGAGGCCTTTTTACTGGGGACCCCGAGGGCTGCAAAAGATAGGGAGTTTTTGCAGCAGACTGGGGAGGGTGGTCCTGCCAGAATATTTGGAGGTCAGGCCCAGGTGAAGGGAAGGGGCCAGGCTAGCGTGTTCCTCCAGGCCCTCTCCACGTGGACCTGCTTGGACTCTGAGTTTCAGGAGTTTCCGATGCCACGCTCAGCGGTGACTGCTTCTGTTCTTCCTTGGGGTGGATGCAGGGGGTTGCCAATTCATGAATTTATGGCCAACAGCTCGTGAGTTTCCCATGGCAAGCTGGGTGTCTGGGAGGAGTTCCGACCCTGAGCTTGCTAACTGTGGGCCTCGGTGACCTCCAGGCCCAACCTGTGTCTCATTCAGGACCTAGCGTCAGCCCCTTCCCATCGGCCCTTGCTTTGGAGGACACAGGACACAGGAGACAGTCCTCCCCGGCATGCGCAATTGGGCAGGGAGCCCGCGGCTGGGGTTGTGGCCATGGTGTGGGCAGGGCGGGGCCAGATGGGGTCCTGGGGTCCCGCTCCGTCCTGATGCAGGCTTGAGTGTCGGCATGGGGGCAGGATCAGATAGCGGGCTTCACTTGAACGTGCCACCGGGTTTCAGTTTGGTTTGGTGTTCTGAGGGGCTGGGAATGAGCCCTCACTGGGCGCCAGCCCGAGCATGGGTCCAGGACACCGCACATGGGTGAGGTCAGCCCGCGGGAGGAGGGTCTGTGGGTGCGGGGCGGCTGGCGCAGGGCCTGGCTGCAGGTGTGTGTGGGGCTCCCCCACCTGGGATGTGTGTGCATGCGCCCGAGCCAGCCCCTGCGCGTGCCCGTGCGCGCCGCCCCCACAGCGCCTCCGTCACACGCGTCTCCCGGCTGCCTGGAGGGCTCTTTCTACAAAACATAAAAACGACAGCTTGGCTCGCCCACGCGGGAATCCTCACACGGCCCCGCTCCCTCGCCGCCCGCACCCACGCCCGCCAGGCCGCTGCCCTGGCACCGGCCCTCCTCTCCCTCCTCCTGCACCTCCTCCTCCTCTCCACCTCCCTCCTTCCTCCCGCCCTTCTCCTTTTCTTTCCCTCCTTTGCTTTTTTCTCCCTCCTCTCTATCTCTCTCCTTCCTCCCCTCCCTCCTCCTCTTCTCACTCTTCCCTCCGTCCTCTTCTGCTCTCCCTCCTCCCCTTCTTCCACCTCCCTCCTCCCACTTTTCCCTTCTACCTTCCTCCCTTCCCACAGCCCCCTCCTCTGCATCCTCCCCTCCCTTTTCTTTTCGGGTTCCCCAGGTCTCTGTCACTTTCAGGGTCACCCCATGTGGACTTGGGCTGGGGTCGGAGAGTGTTTGCGTGAGGGTGCCCTTGGCGTGTGTGCGCGGTGGTGCGTGCAGGTGTGCGGGCTGGGCTGCCTGGGGCATTTCAGGCAAAGCTTCCGCTCAATCGCTTCCCGCTTCCCACAGCGGGAGGGGGCGGCGGCTCACAACAGTCCGACAGGTTTGTGGGTGTGCGGGAAAGCCTTCATTTCCTGCTGATGCTGACGGGGTGACAGGTGGAGCTGGGCGGGGGAGGAGCCTCTCAGCGGTGGGGGGGGGCAGCAGAGGGCCGGGACCTGGTGGAAGAAGCCCAGGACCCGTGTCCCCAGACCTGGGCCTCCCACAGCCGCAGGGCTGTGGAGTGGGATGGGGTGCAGGGCCGTCTGGGGAGGCCGCGGAAGGGCTCTGGCTGTCTGTACCTTTGAGTTGCCCCCACTGGCTGGGTGCTCCTGGGAGAGATGCTGGCACGAATCTTTTGGGGTCCAGAGCCCAGGTGAGATTGCCTGGTTTCTTGTGACTCCTGGAGCGTGGACACTGCTGGCATGAGCAAGGTTCTGTGGACAGGAATGGGGGGCTTCCATGCAGAAGGGTCAGCCTGAGCCAGCCAGGGCCCTGGGTGGGCGAGCTCCGTGAGGCTGAGGCTGGAGCCGGGCTGGACAGGTGGCCCAGACCTGCCACAGTGTCCCTGAGGCGCAGCCAGGCTGGCGAGAGTCGGAGAGGGGAGAGAGGCCCCGACCCGTGTGACCCCTGGCTCAGCTCTGCTCATTTGCTGGGTGATCCAGGCCCAAGATATCACCCCTCGGCCTACTCTCCAAGCCTAAACCTGGGCACCCCTGGCTTGGTGGGAGTTTGCTCAGGCCCTACCTGCAGCGGGGGTGTCACTGCGTGGCTCCGGATGTGAGTGTGGCATCTAGTCCCTGCCTGGGATTGGCCAGGGATCCCTCAGCCTCCCATCCTCCTCTGGGGAACAGATTCAATAGGGCAGCCCAGCAGAGTGCAGCTCCATGTTGGGGAGAAGTTCTAGAAGCCAGGGCTGACGGGTCAGGGACGAGGCAGACAGGCGCGAAGGGCAGGGGCCACTGTGCGGTGCCGGCTGGCAGTGGGCCTATGTCTGTTCCTCCCTGCAGCTCCCCACCGTAGGAGTAGCCATCACCAGATCCCTTTACAGTGGAGACAGAAGCCCAGGAAAATAGATAGGGCCACACACGGCTGAACTGTGGCTGGGGTCCCCGCCCTTACCCCTTCCAGGCAGAGGCAGCACACGGGTGGCTGTGGTTGCCTGTGGCCCGGCCTGGCCAGAATCTCTCCTGCAGCCTCCCTCACTCTCTCCCCTTCTCCACAGGATGGTCGAGTACTCCCTGGACCTGCAGAACATCAACCTGTCGGCCATCCGCACCGTGCGTGTCCTGAGGCCCCTCAAAGCCATCAACCGTGTGCCAAGTGAGTTGGCCCTGCTCTAGCCCAGGACCACCCACCCAGCCCCATCCATTTACTCAGGAGACCAGCAGAGTCCTCCCGGGGCTGGGCCTGTGCTAGCGGAGCCTGGACAGAGGCAGCCCTGGTCTTGGGGCTCATGGCCAGCTCTCAGGCCTGAGGATGCTGGACGGTGTCACTGGTGCCCCTGATTCTAGAATAACTTGGGTCCTGAAAATATGACTATTTTGGAACAAGTAGTTCCTTATGGGGTGGTCTTCCCAGGCTGTCAGGTGGGCACGTGTGTGAAAGGAAGCTGCTTAGCCTGGGAGATGGCATTGAAGGATCTCGCTGGGCAGTGAACCTTGACTTCCTCACTGTGCTGACAGGCTTACAACCAGAGCACTGGTGTCCAGTTACCCTGGGCCTGTCCACCCACTTATGTGGTCATTCATCCATCCATCCATCCATCCATCTTTCCATCTGTCCATCTATCCATCTACCTATCTACCTGCCCATCCACCAACCTATCCATGTATTCATCCATCCACCCATCACTCACATGTGGTTCATCTCTTTGATCATCCCTCCATCCATTAATCCATCTGTCCATTACTTATCCATTCATCTTTCTACCTACCCACTTCCCATCCATCCATCCATCCATCCTTCTACCAATCCATTAATCCACCTATCCACCTATCTACCTGC
This sequence comes from Muscardinus avellanarius, assembly GCF_963383645.1. Classification (NCBI taxonomy): domain Eukaryota; kingdom Metazoa; phylum Chordata; class Mammalia; order Rodentia; family Gliridae; genus Muscardinus; species Muscardinus avellanarius. Next base: position 9,680,621 of record NC_137797.1, on the reverse strand, counting down.
CCATCCCTCACTCCATCTAATCATGCATCCATTTATCCACCTACCCACCCTTCCAACCATTTATCCACCCACCCTTCCATCTATCCATCTACCCATGCACTCATCCATCCATCCTATCACCTATATTTCCACCCACCAACTTTTCCATCCGTTCGTCCATCCGTCCGTCCGTCCATCCATCCATGCATCCATCTATCCATCCATGCACACATTCATCCACCCCCACAACCTAGCACTTAGATCATCTTGTAACCACAGTTGTGACGTGTGTCCGGCTGGCACCTCCCTGATCTCTTGGAGAGGGAGGTGACTATTCTCATTTTGGAAGTGAACACCCTTAGACCTGGAGACACATTTACCCGGCCAAGTGGGCAGCAGCCTCAGGAGCAGTTAGGTCTTCTGACCCCTCTGGGGCCCTGGGTCAGGGCGGGTTGGGTATCTGGGGAAGGGGAGGAGGAAGACGCCACTTGCATGGGGCTTTCCGCCTGTTATGGAAGGAAAGGGGCTTTTATAGGCACCTACCCACTCCTGTGGCCGGGCACGTGGATACTGACGGCTGGTTTAGTCTCCTCAGCCACCTGCGTGAGGCTCAGAGCACTTGAGTGGCTTCCAGAGGCCACACAGCGATTGGGGGCCGGGCAGGATCTGAGCTGGGTCTGTATCTCCCAAGCCTGAGCCTCCATTTCCCCGGCTGTACTTCCTAGCCCCCAGTCTGTGCTGTCCCAGGTCCTGGCCCCGGGGCCTTGGGGCCTGTTTTCTGCACACATCTCTTTGGTCCGTGCCATGCACCGTGGGGCTGGCCGACTCAGGCCTGCCGAGCGTGGCGGTCAGCCCGGGCAGCGGAGGCCATGCTCCAGGATATTTGTGGAGCAAGGTGACCGGGAGGGGAGGGGCAGAGCTGTCAGCCTGGAGCATGGCCCGATTCCCACTTTGCTCTGAGAAGGGCTGTGGCTCAGGTCCCACAGGGCATGGAGGGCCTCAGGGCCGGGGTCTCAAGGTTGCCACACAGGAACCCCTCCCTACACACGAACCTCCAGGGCGAAGCTCTGTGTGTGTGTTGCTGGGGACTGAACCCAGGGGCATTCTACCTCTGACCCCAGCCCTATTTCATTTTTGAATTTTGAAACAGGGCCTCACTAAGTTGCAGAGAGCCTCACTAAGTTGCTGAGGTTGGCCGCAAACCTGCAGTCCTTCTGTCTCAGGCCAAGTACTGGGATCACAGGCGTGGGCCACCACGCCCGGCTTCTCGTCTCAATCTTGTCCCAGCTGGGGTCGTCACAGAGGCTCCCAGGAGCTTCGCCCTGGAGGTTCATTTGTGGGGAGGTGGTCCTGAGCTGCTGCAGGCCAGGCATGGAACTGAGAGATGGGGCACTAGGCCAGTGAGGATACCCTGCGTGCCCCATTGACGGGAGCCATGGAGAGGTCAGCGGGGGAGTTTCAGAAACACCCGCGGCAGGGGTGTGTGCAGGCAGCTCCTGGCTTCTTTGCAACTGACCAAAATACCTGGAAAGCACGGCTTTGAGGAGAAAAGGTGTGTGTGAGGCTCGTGGGTTCAGAGGTCAGTCCGCGCTCAGAGGTCAGTCCGCGCTCAGAGGTCAGTCCGCTCTCAGCCGGCTCCGAGGCAGAAGCTGCTGCGGTGCTGCCTCAGGCTGTGGCAGGGAGGAGAAGCTCTCTCAGTCCAGTGGCCAGTAAGGGGGGGTTAGGGACAGTCCTCAAGGCCACATCCTGCAGAGATCCCCTTCCCCCAGCCACGCCCGGCTCGGAACCTGGAGGCGCTGCCTAACAAGTGAGCTTTCCTGGAAGCCATTTTTGTGTGTGTGTCTGTGGTACTGGGGATTGAGCTACTCCCCAGCCCTTTTTATTTTTTGGTTTGAAGCAGGGTATCCCTAGGTTGCCGAGAGTCTTCCTAAGTTGCTGAGGTTGGTTTTAAACCCACGATCCTCCTCTCATCTGGGTCTCCCAAGGCTAGGATTACAGGTGTGCACCACCATGCCCGGCTCTGGGGGACATTTTGAATCCAGACCTTAACAGCTGGGCAGAGGGCTGCTCAGTCGGGGATGAGCATGTGGCCGGGGCTGGGAAGAGACAGGGACAAGCGGTGCTCCTGGGCCAGGCCTGGGACCAGACAGCGGGAGGGCCTCGGTCGGAGGGCACAGGCAGGGACCGCATCTCTCCTGGACCCCATTTCAGACGAGGGAGGGAGAGGCTGCCGTGTTCATCTCTGGTCCCACCCTGGCCGTGGAACCCGCAGTCCCGGCTACCTTGCCCCGGTGAGCATGCCTGTGGTGGGGCCATACGTGAGGGGTGTCTGCACACTGTCCCCCATTCTGAACTTCCCGTCAGGTCTCGGGGTCTGTCAGCCTGGCAGCGTGTGGGACACTTCAGTGGGAGAAGGCATAGGGAGGGACAGCACAGACCTGTGATGTAAGTCTCTTACTGGGTGGTCCCGAAGATCTGTGTGTGTCCATGGAGAACACACGGGTACATGTGTGACTATGTGTGTGTGCATGTGTGTACAGGAGGTGGCACGTGTACATGTTACGTGTGTGCATCTCAGAGCGTGTGGGGGCCTGTGCTGCTCCTTCCCTGCGCGCCCTGCCCTGCCCCCTCTCGCTGTGTGCAGAGCTCATTAACCGGCTCCCAGGCAGGGGAGGTCACTCTCTGTCCCCGGCGCGGGCACTAGCCTGTGGTTCTCTGGAGAAGGACAGGAGTCAGAGCTGAGCCCAGCATCCAGGTGCTCTTGGAGGCTCCAATCACAGAGGCTACACACCCAGATAGCCGGCGAGGAGCCTCTTCTCTCCTCTGGGCCTCTTTCTGCTAACAGCCCTCAACCCCACCTCTCAGCGGACAGTCACATCTCCCCAGAGCCCGGCATGGGGAAGATGTCGGGGCGCTAACCCAGACTTGGAAACCACCAAGTTCCACTGGAAAGAGACCTTCAAATAAATTCATATTTGCGAGTCATTTAATCACCGGGTCCCCAGACTGTTACTACCATGGATCTGAGATCCGTGGCCCAGCCCTGTCCTTCTGCAGGGGAGACCACTCCGTCCCCAGTGGCGTCCTCTGCCCAGAGCCCCCGGCACCGAGTGACCTGGGGTTCCACAAATGCCTCCTGGAGAGATTTTGTGGGCTGCCTCTTTCCCCCAGAAGTGGCCCCAGGGCTGCGGCAGCGGGACTTGTTCTTCCCCAGGTTGCCTGTAGCTCTCGGCTTTGACACTAGGTGGCAGCCGGGGAGCTGGTCCCGGCAGAGTCAAATTACAGGTTATTAATTGCAAAGCTGGGGGTAGCGAGGCGCTCGCCGCTGCTTAAACAATCCCGAGAGGCCACGAAGCCCCACGCCGTCCGCCAGGAAGACCCGGTTGGGGTTCAGGGAGGCAGGTCCTGGCCTCAGCTCTGCCAAGAGCCTGCGGCGTGACCAGGCCTTGGCTTCTCTACTTACACACACCAGGAGGAGGGACCAGATGCGTTGGCCCCGGCCTCACCCAGGGTGGGCGGGAGGCCTGGGAGTCAGGGAGCTCTTTTTAGACTCTTACGACATTTGTCTCCTAGCCCACCCCAAAGTGTCAGTCCCAGCCCTGGGCTCTGAAGGATAAAGGGAAAGAAGGCCGCAGAGCAGGAGGGGAGCCCTGAACTCTGGGCGCCTTGCTGTGTGACTTTTATCAGTCACTGCCCCTCTCTGGGCCTTGGCATGATGGGCTGAGCCCCCTGGCATCAGCACGTCCGAGCCTTCAAGTGGCCACAATACTCTGTGTCCTGGTAGCTGAGCCCTTTCCATACCAAAGGTGTTCCTCTCTTCAGCCTGAGCCAGCTGAGGCTGTGCATCCAGCTGTGGAAGCCTGGGAGAGAAACCCTGGGAGCTGGGGGCAGCTGCTGGGATGCTGAGCCCAGCTCGGACCCAGCTCCTAGTGGAGCCACAGCCTACCTCCGGCAGGGGGTTCAGGCAGAGAGGAGGGAGGGGCTGGCAGGTCCCGGCCCCGGGTGGGGGTACACGTGGCGCTGTGGTGGGAGGCCCCACCTGCCCCGGAGCTGCATGCTTGCTCTGCGTGTGCTCCCAGGTTCCAATGCCAGCCTGCACCCACCTCTCATGGGACTCCAGCAAGCCCCTGTCCCCTGGGGCCCATTCCTCCATCCAGGAAGGAGGGAGAGTTAGTCGCACGGTCGGGGAGGGCGTCCCTGGTGCAGGGACTGCGCAGGCGCAGAGGGTGGCTGGGCTAGACCCCACAGCCCGGGAGGTGGAGGTGGCTGTTCACATCTTCTGGAATTTGATATTAATAAGTGGGTGGCAGCTGGGCATGGGGGCGCACACTTATAATTCCAGTACTTGGGAGGCTGAGACAGGAGGACTGTGGTTTGCAGACAGCCCCAGCTACTTACTTAGTGAGGCCCTTTGCAACTCAGTGAGACCCTGTTTCAAAATAAAGAATAAAAGCTAGGACTGAGGTGTAGCTCAGAGGTAGAATACCCCTGGGTTTTATCCCCAGTACTGCAAAAAAAAAAAAGTGGGTGACAGCTGGTAGTGGGAGCACACTCTTGTAATCCCAGTACTTGGAAGGCTGAGATAGGAGGATCATGGGTTTGAAGCTAGCTTCAGAAATTTAGTGAGCCTCTCAACAACTTAGTAAGAGCCTGTTTTAAAATAAAAATTAGCCGGGTGTGGAGGCACAGGCTTGTAATCCCCGCGCTTGGGAGGGGGAGACAGGAGGATCGTGCAAGTTTGAAGCCAGCCTTGCTGGCTAAAGAGACCCTGTTTCCAAATAAAAAGTATAAAATAGGTCTGGGAGTGTAGCCCGGAGGTAGAAGGGCTTCCAAGAACCCCAGTACCACCAAAATAAATAAATAAATAAATAAATAAATAAATAAATAAGATAAAATAAAAAAAATAAAAAGGGCTGGAGTGTATAGTTCAGAGGCATTAGAATGCCCCTGGGTTTAATCCCCAGTACCACTAAAAAAATAAAAAATAAAATAAAATAAATAAATAAGTGACTGTCATTTATCAAATGCTTGAGACAAACCTGGCACAATTCTTTACCTTTAAGCCACATCCCCAGCCCTATTTCATTTTTTATTTTGAAACAGGGTCTTGTTAGCCAGGCATGGTGACACATGCCTGTAATCTCAGTACTTGGGAGGCTGAGATGGGAGGATCACAGGTTTGAGGTCAGCCCTAGCAACTTAGTGAGACCTTCTGCAATTTAGCGAGACCCTGCTTCAGAATAAGAAAAATAAAAAGGGCTGGGGTGCAGCTCAGAGGTAGAATACTCCTGGGTTCAATCCCCAATACTGAAAAGAAGAGAAAAGAAAAGAGGAAAAAGAGAAGAAAAGAAACAGGGTCTTGGTAAATTGCCGAGGCTGGCCTCAAACCTGCAATCCTCCCAGGAGTCTCAGCCTCCCAAGCACTGAGCCACCACGCTCGGCTTCATTTCATCTTAATAGCCCTAGGGTGTTAGGGCCACAGGGACGCCTGATTTTCAGATGGGGAAATTGAGGCAGAGGGTTGAGAAACCCACCCACGTCCACACAGCCAGCTGAGAGCAGGGCTGGGATTGGAGTCTGTACTCGCAAGACCCCAGCATTTTTCTTTGGTTCACTGACATCTGCGCTTCCTTTCAGCATGGGCGCCCAGCCACGCGCCCTGTCTGCAGGGCATTGGGACAGACTGCTCCCCACAGCCCAGGCAGGAGCAGAAGGCTCCATGGGCCCCGGTGACACCTCAAGTCCCTGCTCTCCCCGGCTCTCCCCTGCAGTGCTCGGTACCTCTGGGGCCTTTGGCTGCCGCCTTTGAGGTTCCCGTGGCGCAGGCTGAGGCAGGGGCGAGGCAGGAGCAGGGCCTGCAGCGGCTAGGCCCTTCTCTGTCTAGCCACAGGCCTACCAGGACGTGGCCAGGCCAGCTCTGCTTAGGAGGTACACAGAAGTACCAGGATTCCTTCTCGGGACCTTTATTTGGGAAAGGGTTAGGGAGAAAGAAGAAGCTTGGGGTGGGGCTGGGGGAGAGTGGGGGGACCCAGTGTTCTCTGGGGAGACCTCAGAAGAGGGGGAAAGACATGGAAGGACAGTGGGGCTGTCAGGGCAGCAGTGTGGGGGCCTTCGGGGAGATGGGGGCCTTGCTGGCCCCAGGGTGTGAGCCCCGATGGCTCTGGGGCCCCGAGGCCTCCTGAGAAGGAGCAGGTGGGGTCCCCGGCTGGCTGGGTGTGGAGGCGACTCACTGTACACAGGCTCTCCGGCCCAGCAGGGGTCAGTGGGAGTGACCTCGCGGCCCGGCCGTCTGCTGCCTGGCCCGGTTGCCCTGGCGCCCGCTGTGCCCTCATTAGCTGGCATCGGCAATGGCAGGTGCAGCAGACGGCCTCTCCTGGCCACTCAGTGCCGTTCGCTGACCGGGCCAGGCCGGAGAGTGTGGGGGCCCGGGGCCAGGCCTCCACCCCGGCACCCCTTTCCCCTGTGTCACCTCGCGCTGGTCATAGGCTGTGCCCGGCCCAGCCTGGCGTGTGCCCCCCACTCCCGGTTCCTACTTGAGTTAGCCGGGCTGAGTGATGCAGCCAATCCGGGCTGACAGCTCCTTTCTGGGGAGCAGACACCACACCTGGGCGGGAGATACCCAGCAGGAGGTCCACTCCATTGCTCAGGCCACCCCCACCTGGCTGCTGCCTGGGTTCTTCTGCAGGAGGGCTTGGGGACCAGCAACTGCGAAGACCAGGGTTGCTGCCTAGAAAAGGAGGTTTGGCTGGGGATGGGTGGAGGAAATTAGAAAAGGTAACTAGAGCTCGGCACTGTGGTGCAGGCCTGTGTTTCCAGTATTCAGCAGGCTGAGACGGGAGGCTCAAAGGTTCGAGGCCAGCCTAGAACTTAGACCCTCAGCAATTTAGTGAGACCCTGTTTCAAAAATAAATAAATAAATAAATAAATAAATAAATAAATACCGTCCATGGTGGTGCATGCCTGTGATTCCAGTATTTGGGAGATTGAGATAGAAGGATTGTAGGATTGTGGCCAGCTTCAGCAACTTAATGAGGTCCTCTGCAACTTGGTGAGACCCTGTTTCAAAATAAAAATTAAAAAAAATAGCGCTGGGAGTGTAGTTCAGCGGTAGAATGCCCAGGTTCAATCCCCAGCAAAACACACAAAACACACACACACACACACACACACACACACACACACACAGAGCTGAGGTATCTTGGTGGTAGACTGTCCCTAGGTTCAATAGCTAGTAACACACACACACACACACACACACACACACACACACAAATAGAAAGAGAGAAAGAGAGAGATGGCTGGATGTTTGGAGGAGAGGGTGAGGAGGCCATTTGGGCTGCGCGCGCCCCTCAGCCTCTCTGCGTGTCCTGCCCCCCCCCCCCCAGGGCCCTCTCTAGTCTCTTCTCTTCTTACTTTGTTCTCCTGTGCTCTGTGCCTGCCTCCGGCCCTCTGTCTCCATTCTGTCCCTCTGTCTCCATTCTTTGTCTCCGTGTCTCCGGCTCCCGGCTTGCGGTGCCTGGGCTCCGCTTTCACCCTCCGTCTCCAGGCCTCTCTCCTTGCTGCCTCCTCCGCCTGTGCCCAGCGCTGGGGGACAGAGGACAGAGGGTAACCATCCACCTTTCGTGGCTAATTACTTGACGAGGACATGAAAGAAGGATTAGCCGGGTCTCTTGGGCTCCTCCCTCACTTCCTAATCCTGTGGCCCCTTTTCCCTGGCACAGAAGCGATGAACTCATTCTAAGTCCCTAATTAGCTAATTATGCCTGGGCTCCGTGGCCCTGGGGCTCCCTGGACCCCAGGGAGAGCCGGGAAGAGAGCTGGGGCCCAGCTGGGCAGAGGAGGCGGGAGGGCCGAGGAGGAGGCTGCTGTTCAGGAGAGCCCGCGGGGCTGGCATTCTGGAGCCCTTCTGAATCTCGATATCCTGGAGAGCGAGAGGAGTGTAATGAATTAGCTGAGCAACCACGGGCTGCCGAGGGAGCAGCCAGGCTGGGCTGTGTCCATGCCTCCTCCTGCCGGCCTGGCCTCTCCTCCAGGGCTGCTAGCCTCCTTGCTTGGCTGCTGCCTCTGCCCGGCCTCCGGGATTGCCCCTTCCTGGGTAAAGCCCAGAGCCAGTCAAGGGCTCTGCCTGCTTAGAAGTTGGCTGCTGCTGGGTGTGGTGGCCTATGCCTGTAACGCCAGTTTTTGGGAGGTTGAGATGGGAGGGTCAGAGGTTCCAGGCCAGCCTCTGTAATTCAGTGAGCCTCCCAGTAACGTAGTGAGACCGTTTCCAAATAAAAAAATAAGCCAGGCATGGTGGCGCATGCCTGTAATCCTAGTGATTGGTAGACGAGACAGGAGGATCGCAGGTTTGAGGACAGCCTTAACACCTAGTGGGATCCTGTTTTCAAAATAAAAATAAAAAATAGGGCTGAGCCTATGGAGGAGCAGTTAAGGTGACCAGTCAGAGGGGATGGGAAGGGGGAAGATGGAATCTCATTAAAACATAAGATGTAGGTAAACAGATATATCAGTGTTTAACACTAAATCAAGCATGGGATTGAGGGACGGGGAGGGGGTGGATGGGGATTGGACAAAGGCTAATTGGATGATGTGTGCTTGGATATCCACACAAGTCTTGTATTCCACTGTGATGTTTGATTACAATGAACCAATAAAAATTTATCTAAAAAATAGGGCTGCTGGGCGTGGTGGCGCAGGCTTGTAATCCCCGCGCTTGGGAGGCGGAGACAGGAGGATCGTGCTGGTTCGGAGCCAGCCTCGCTGGCTTAAGAGACCCTGTTTCCAAATAAAAAATATAAAATAGGTCTGGGAGTGTAGCCCGTAGATAGAAGGGCTTCCAGGAATCCCAGTACCGCCAAAAATAAATAAATAAATAAATAAATAAATAAATAAATAAATAAATAAATAAAAATAGGGCTGGGGGTGTAGCTCAGAGTTGAATGCCCCTGAGTTCAATTCCCAGTACACCCCCCCCACACACACAGAAAGAAGGAAATCTCAGTAACCCAGGCCCCCCTGAGCAGTCACTGTGCAGTCTTACACTCCTCCACACCCCTCTGCGGCACCTTCCGGCTCAGTGAGCCTCTCCACAGCGTGCCCTCAGCCTGCCCTGTGCCCAGCGCTGGCCCGTCCCTGCCGCTGGGCCCTGAGGTCAGCAGATTGCTGAGTGTTTTATGAGTGAATGAAGGAGGCCCTAGAAAGACCTGTGTAGGCCCTGGATCTGCTGGGTGGTCCCGCAGGGGCAGCTCGGCTTGCCTGCTTCTCTCCTCTGCATGCTCCTAGCCCCCCATTTGTGGGTGCGGGGAGGAGGCGCTGAGTCCGTCCCCTGGTGCTCCTCGCTGGGTGGAGCAGCCTGCCAGGGAGCCCCACTGCCTCTCCAGAGAGGAGGCTGACCTAGTTTTGTGGGGAGGGAAGATGGGGGCGGGCATTAATTATTGATTGGAAATCACTGCTCAGAGTTCGTGATGCAAAGCCTGAATAATCATCCTCGTTAATAACCGCCTCGGCATCGCCCCGGAATAAATAAAAACTCAGACCAGACCGCCGTTCCCTGGCCGCCATCCCTCGCTACATCTCCCACTCTGTTCCCGTGACTCATCATTCATGTTCAAAAGCAGTCAGCCATCAACAAACGGTACATGGGCTTCTCTCCTGGGCTAGGATCTGCTGGGTTCCAGGACCTGAGTGACTCACGCGCAGGCCCTGCCCTCAGGAGCTTATAGCCAGGAGGTGAGACAGGAGGGCAAACAGGCAACTATCCACTCGTCTAGAAGTGGAACGTCCTAGGTTGTGTAGTTCACAACACACACAGCTGGGCGAGAAAAGGCGTGACTAGGAGAGAGGGGGACTCTGGAATGGGGTGAGAACGGTCCTATGAAGCTTCACAAAATAGGCTCCAGTGGGCTCTGGTAGTAGAGGGGGCCGGCCAGCGCGTCCCAGGAGCCGGTACCATGGTTAGAGATGGCTTGTGGGAAGAGGGCCAGGCGTGTGTCGGGTCACCTGGTTCACACCCGGACCCTGCTGTTCCTTAGCCGAGTGGCCCCAGAGAGGAGCTCCAGTTCCTGTCTGCCCAGTGTTGTTTTGGGATCAAGGGGGGACCACATTCCTTCAAGTCCCCAGGTTTAGGGCGCTGGAGGGCTCCGCCGGTGTCTCCTTGTTCATCATGGTCTGGTGTGAGTGCCGAGGGGCCCAGGGCCATTTCGTGGCTTCCCGGGGCGAGGGGCACCCCTCGGCCTCCCCTCCTCCGCCTGCCTCCCCTCCCCGGGGCTCTGCTCCCGCCCGACACCCGTTCTCCCTGCAGGTATGCGGATCCTGGTGAACCTGCTCCTGGACACGCTGCCCATGCTGGGGAACGTCCTGCTTCTCTGCTTCTTCGTCTTCTTCATCTTCGGCATCATAGGCGTGCAGCTGTGGGCGGGGCTGCTGCGCAACCGCTGCTTCCTGGAGGAGAACTTCACCGTGTGAGTGCGCAGGCGAGGCCGGAGCCGGTGGGGAGGAGCCGGGAAGACCGGGAAGCTCCGGCCTGGCCGGCTAGGGCCTCTGGAGGGGCTGGGTTTAATGTCTGAAAAGGCAGACATCTGTGGAATCCCGCCTTCTCTAGCAGTCACACGGCTCACAAGCGCACCCTGGGCCTTCCGCGGCAGGCCGTCTGCGTTCCTGGCATCTCCTCGTTCCTGAGGTCGCCACGGAGCTTCCGCCGCATGCTCACAGCCCGCAAATCGCCCCCGCGGACCTGCTCACAAGGTCCCGGCCTGTAACACGGTGTCCAGGCCTTCCCTGGAAATCTGGGCAGACGCCTCCATAACCCCTTAACTCTAGCACACTGCATTCCTGTCTAGTCACTTCAGCAGGGTGGGATGGAGCGATCTGTCATCCCAGTACATGGGAGGCTGAGACAGGAGGATTGTGGGTTCAAGGCCAGCCTTGGCATCTTGGTGAAACCTTGTTTCAAAACAAAAAAGTTAAAAGGGCTGAGAGTATAGCTCAGAGGTAGAATTCCACAGGGTTTAACCCCCCAGTACCAAGAAAAGAGATCACAACAGAACAACATAACTGCCGCCTGCTGGCTGTGTGGCCTTGGGAGGCGGTGGCTGGAGCTCTCTGTGCTGTTTTCCTAGTGCAGGGCTGCTGGGAGATGCCCCAGTTAGAATCCATGAGCTGAGCGCCTCGGAGCAGCGCTCGGCCCCAGGGAGCACTAAGTGGGAGCCATTGGGCGTTCTCCTCTGCAGCTTGGGGTGTCTTCTCCGGACCATGAAGTTCCTTGGGGGGCACCCTTGTTCACCCGCTGGGCAGGTGCCCGCCTTGGGATGTAGCGGGGCTGATGTAGCAAACACCCATGGGTGCTCAGTACTGGGCACCATTCTCCGCAGAGTCAACTCGGTGTCTTCATGGTGTGCTCTGAGGGAAGTGTGTTACATCTGCATTTTATTCTTGGCTCAGAGGGGTGGGGTCACTTGTCCAAGGTCACCCAGCGTGTAAGTCACAGAGTTGGGATTTGGACCCACGTGGGTATCAAAGCCTGCGCTCACCGCCACAGTGCACTGGCTCTCTGAGAGCTCTGTTGATAGGTTTTCAGAAGTGATTAAATCTAAGAAGGAAAACTCAAGTTGGAATAAAGCGTTTGCAATACATATATCCACCAGGGGACTCAAATCCAGAGGACATAAAGAACTACTATCACTTGATAAATAAAAGGAAGATGATCTAATTTAAAAATGGTCCCCGATCTAATTTAAAAATGGTCCCCGAGAGCCGGGTGTGGTGGCGCATGCTTGGAATCCCAGCATTCGGGAGGCTGAGACCGGAGGATCGCGGTTCACGGCCAGCCTCAGCTACTTAGTGAGGCCCTCTGCAACTCAGTGAGACCTGGTTTCAAAATAAAGAATAAAAAATAGGGCTGGGGGTGCAGCTGGGAGGTAGAATGCCCCTGGGTTCCATACCGCAAAAAGAAAAAGAAGGTCCCCGAGACCTTAATAGATACGTCACAAGGATGTACCAGTGTCTGATAAGCTTGTGCAAAGGTGTCGATCGCCATTCTTCTTTGGGGACAAACAGTTGAAGCCTCAGTACGATGCCATGATACCCCACCAGGACGGCGGCACGCGGGGCTGGCCGAGCCAAACGTGGTGAGCGTGGACTTCGCAAGGCTCGTGCTTTGCTGGTGGAGATTTCGTGTGACTACTGCGGGAGGCTGGCACAGTCTGCTAACGCTGAGCATGGGCTCAGCCTCAGCAGCTGCCCCACTCCTGGGCATTTATTCAGGAGAAAAGATGGTGCAGGCTGGGCGTGTGGCATGCGCCTGTAATCCTGGTACTTTGGAGGCTGAGGCAAAAGGAAAACACTTTCAAGCCTTAGTGTGCGGTAATTAGTGAGACTCTGTTTCAAAATAAAAAATGAGAAGGGCTGGTGGTGTAGCTCAGTGGTAGAGTACCCCAGGCTTAATCCTCAGTACCCCCACCTCAGTGCACACACACACAAAAGATGGTATAGAGCCACCTAAATACCTGTACAAAAATATTTGTGAGTTATGAGTGCTAAGGGCCCAAACCCCAGAAATGTCCACATTCATAGTTTGATAATCAAGTAGTTATGTATTGTGGTGGCGCACGCTTGTAATCCCCGCACTTGGGAGGCTGAGACAGGAGGATTGCTCAGGTTCAAAGCCAGCCTCGGCTGGTTTAAAAGACCCTGTTTCCAAATAAAGTATAAAATAGGTCTGGGAGTGTAGTCTGGAGGTAGAAGGGCCCCTGTGTTCCATCCCCCGTACCACCACCACCACAAAAAGAATAAAATACAGGGCAGGGGGTGTACCTTGGAGGTCAAATGCCCCTGGGTTTTATCCCCAGACATACCCCCCCAAAAGTAGTTATGTATCATTGAATGAATTTACTCAGGGATGGGACAAAGAAATTGCTTTTTCGCTCTTAATAATCTTCCTTCCTTCCTTCCTTCCTTCCTTCCTTCCTTCCTTCCTTCCTTCTTCCTCTTTTGGTGCTGGGGATTAACCCAGGGGCATTCCAACTCTGAGCTACATCTCCAGCCCTATTATTATTATTATTATTATTATTATTATTACTATTATTATTATTATTATTTTGCTGGTACTAGGGTTCCTGGAAACCCTTCTACATCTGGACTATACTCCCAGACCTATTTTTATACTTTTTTTAAAATTTGGAAGCAGGGTCTCTTAAGCCAGCGCATCTGGCTTGGAACCTGCGCGATCCTCTTGTCTCCACCTCCCCAAGCATGGGGATTACAAGCGTGTGCCACCACGCCCGGCTTACCTCCAGGCCAGGCCTATTTTATTTTTAATTTGGAAACAGGGTCTTGCTAAGTTGCTGAGGCTGGCCTTGAACCTACGTCTCTCTGTTTCAGCTTCCTAAGTTACCAGGATTACAGGCTTGTGCCATCATGCCCAGCCTAAGGGTGTCTTTTTACTGAGCAGCAGTTCTTAGTGTAAGAACAAGGTCCAGTTGATCAGTTATTGTTTAGCATTGCAGTGGGTGTTCACGCTAAGAAACTTCACCCGAGGTCACAAAAATACTCTGCAGTGCTTGCTTTTAGAAACTTTCTTATTTCATCTAACATTTAGGTCTATCCATTTCAAGTAATTTTGTTGAGGGCTATGTATCAAGATTTATTTATTCATTTAATGAGTATTCAGTTGTCCCGGGACCATTCGTTGGACAGCTCCTCCCTTCTCGTGAAACTGCGGCAGTACCTTGCAACCAGGCAGTCACACGCACGTGGGTCGGGTGTGAGGTTTTGATTGTTGGTGGATGTTGCCAGATTGCCACCCACGGAGGCTGGATGGTTTACACGCCCACCAGGAGTGCTTCTGAGTGTCTGTTTACACAGGATATGTGTGTAATATCCTTCCCACATCAGTGTTATCAGCCGAAATGTTGGCCGTTTGGATGGGTGTAGACAATCTCATTGTTAATTTTGGTTGCTTCTTTGTATGAGCCAGCTTCTTCATCACTGTGGCCAAAATTCCTAACAGAAATAATTTAGAGGAAGAAAGTCTTATTTGACTCATGGTTTCAGAGGCTCAGGCCATAGCCAGCCAGCTCCAAGGTCAACACATCATGGTGGCAGGGTGACTGGTGGAGGGTGTGTGTGCTCAACTCATGGATGCTGGAGCAAAGCAGAGGGGGAGACAGACAGACAGACAGACCAGGGACATGTATAGTCCCCAAGCCATGCCCCCAGTGACTTCCTCCAGCCACACCCTTCCTGCCTACAGTTACCACCCAGTAAATCCATTCAAATGATTAATGAAGGCACGGGCTTATCCTCTGGTGAGATTACAGTGTGATGCCATGATTTCGCCTCTGAACCTTTCTGCGTGGCCGATGCCTGAGCTTCCCCGGGGGATGCTCCCTCTCCAAACCACGGTGCTTCTGAACACGGGCTTTTCTTTATGCTCTGGGCCAGTCCACTAATTTTTTGTCCTGTTATGATATCGCCCTGTGTTCATAACTCTAGAGTATTTTGCTCTCTTCTAGGGCTGGTTTCCATTCATCTTTCTGCTTTTAAAGCCTTGCCTTGATTATTCTCCCATCTCATTAAACCCTGAGCCATCTGTTAGGTTCCACAGAGAAAATCATGTTGGAATTTCAATTGGGATAGCAGCGAAGTGTACATGAATCCTACAGGGTGGTCAGGGTGAGGACTGTCACCTGCCTTATAGATGAGGAAATCCAAGTGCCTGCTGAATCAGTGGGATTTGTTGCTGGCTTACTGAGTGCCCGCTGTGTGCAGCCCAAACAGCGTTGGGCCTGGGGTTGCTAAGATGTCCAGCATCCCCAGGGGTTGGGCATGCTGCCCCGGGGCAGGTAGTGTGACCCTGGGGAGCTAGCTTGATCCTGGGGGGCCACCTGGGGAAGGTTCCCAGAGGGAGGGGCCCTGGCGAGAATCACAGTGGGCCTGTAGGGTTTAAGTGGCAGTCACAGAGGTGGGAAAGGGCAAGCGCCCAGGCCTCAGGGCAGAGCTGGGCCGGTCCCGCTCTGGCGTAGCCCCTCCTTTACTGGTGCTCTTTGGCTGTGACCCTTCTCTCTCCCCTCTCTCACCCCGCCTGGCCCTGCACAGACAAGGGGATGTGGCCCTCCCCCCCTACTACCAGCCGGAGGAGGATGACGAGATGCCCTTCATCTGCTCTCTGTCCGGGGACAATGGTATCATGGGCTGCCACGAAATACCCCCACTCAGGGAGCAGGGCCGAGAGTGCTGCCTGTCAAAGGACGACGTCTACGACTTGGGGCCGGGGCGCCAGGACCTCAACGCCAGTGGCCTGTGTGTCAACTGGAACCGCTACTACAACGTGTGTCGCACGGGCAGCGCCAACCCCCACAAGGGCGCCATCAACTTTGACAATATCGGTTACGCCTGGATCGTCATCTTCCAGGTGAGGCCGCGCAGGCTGGGGACGGCCGGGGCGCGGCTCCTTGGCAGGCAGGGCTCTGTGCTCGGCCTTTGCCTCCTCCCTGGCATCCTGCCCATTTCCCAGGCGGGGAGCCTGAGGCTCAAGGAAAGGCAGCGGGCTGGTTGGCCAAGGAGCGCGTGGCTCCTGATGGCAAGATCAGGATTTGGCCTCAGCTCAGGCTGAGCCCAAGGCCTTTGCTCTGGCGGAGTCCCAGCAGGGAGGTCAGCTGAGGCAGAGGCAGGCCCCTGTGAAGGGGAGGGAGGACAGTCCTGGCGGTGGTCAAGTCTGCACCCGGCTCTGCTCTGCTTTTCTGGAATCAGTTGGGAAGATGCTTCTTCTGTGAACCAGTGCACATGCATACGCGTGTACACACACGCACAATCACACACACTCATATTCATAAAGTCAGGTCAGCTGGACTCTGTGCAAAGCCTTAATGGTCTCCCAATGGCCCCTGAGCTGACTGCCCCACCTGGCCACTGCGGAGCGCAGTAGGCATTGGCCTCGCCTTTCTCAGTTTTATATTGGGCACAATGGTCCCTCATGGTGGATGGCTGAGAAGACTAAGCCAGGTCACAGCAGCTGGAGGGTTGCTGTGCCTGCGCCGCTGTCCTCAGGAGGAACATGGCAGGAGCAGGGAGCAGGTGGAGGCACCTGGGAGCCCGGGGAGAGCTCCGATGTCTGTGATGCACGCGGCCCGTGGCTCTGTGATTTGGGCCTGGTGACCCGGCCGGGCAGGAGGCTGCTCAGGGCTCCAGCTCTGAGCCTTTGCCAGAAGCAAACAGGACCATACTGCTGGGATGACCTGACCTACGTGTGTCCTTCCTGAGGCTGCTGCCTTCCTGTCCAGGAAGGAGTCAGGGTAGCCGGGGGAATGGTCACACCAACCTCCTCTAGTCCACACTCCTGGGCTCAGCCCAGACGTACCCCGGCTGGGTCGGGGGGCTCTGCCATCCCTGTGTAACAGAAAGAAGAAGCTGAGGTTGGGCGGGGAGTGGCTGGGCTCCTGCTTCTGCAGCCCTCCCTCCTGGTGTGGCAGTCAGCAGCGAGGGCCTGGGAGGTTTTCCTGCCTGGCTGTGTGGTGTTGGGCAAGCACCACCCTTGCCTCTCGGGCCCTGGTTTAGTGGGATGAAGACTGGCAGGAAGGACAGACATGGGGCACACCTGCACCCGGGTGCACAGTAGGGCCTCTGCCCGGGGCTCTGCTTTGCTGGCTGCCCGCGGCCGGCGCCTCAGGCTCCCTCCGTCCTGTGCGGCTGCAGGTGATCACGCTGGAAGGCTGGGTGGAGATCATGTACTATGTGATGGACGCGCATTCCTTCTACAACTTCATCTATTTCATCCTGCTCATCATAGTAAGTGTGCGGCTCCTGGCCGGCTCAGGACGGGGCTGCGGGCGAGGAGGCGCTGAGGGAGGCCCCGGGGAGCCCGGGTGGGAGGCAGCAGGACGGGCTCTTTTTCAATGCAGCCGACCCGCTGCTGATTGACGGGCTCGTCAGGGGCGGCTGCTGGAAACATCCATCACTTTAGATTGCCTCCATTTCTCATTTCTGGGCACTTAAGTCCACCCCATCGCTCCCGCTTGTCTTTCTCTGCCTCGTGTCTCTGGGAACACCTTCTTCTCATGACCCTGCCCAGGCTGCAGTCCCAGGACGGAGCTCCTCTAGAGCCCTGGCCCGTCCCTGTTCTCCTGGGGCAGGACGATCAGCTGCTCTGAGGTTGAAGCTTGGGGCTGCGAGGTCTGGGGAGGAGCTCCCCCCTCCTGCCTCTCAGGGGCTCTGACTCCTGCTGAGCTGGCAGGACCTTGGCCGGCTGTGGCTTCAGAGAGCAGACCCAGGAAGCACCTGCTGCTGGCTTAGCCCGGCAGGTTCCTGGGGAGCAGGGGCCTGGGACCAGCAGACAACCAGATAAAAGGGAGAGGGTCCTGGGCCGTGATCACCAGTGCTGTCTGTTCATTGGTTTCTTTGTTCACCAGAACATTCAGGGAACTGTGCTAGGCCTGAGCTGAGTGTAAGGTCAGAGAGAGGGTCAGGCCTGGTGGAGCCCAGGGTCTCAAAAGGGAAAGGGTTGGCAGCAGACAGTGACCATAAAGCGCCTTAGGGACTAGTGGACGGAAGCTGAATGCCGGGTGTGGTGGCACATGCTTGCAATCCCGGTACTTGGGGGGCTGAGACAAGAGGATGGAAGGTTCACGGCCAGCCTTAGTTACTTAGTGAGGCCATCTGCAACTTAGTGAAACCCTGTTTCAAGATAAAGAATAAAAAACAGAGCTGGGCATGGTATTACACACTTGTAATCCCAGCATTTGGGAGGCTGAAACAGGAGGATCACGTCTGAGGCCAGCCTCAGCTACTACTTAGTAAGACCCTTTGCAACTCAGTGAGACCCTGTTTCAAAATAAAGTGAAAGCCGGGCGTGGTGGCGCACGCTTGTAATCCCCGTGCTTGGGAGGCGGAGACAGGAAGATCACATAGGTTTGAAGCCCGCCGTGCTGGCTTAAGAGACCCTGTTTCCAAATAAAAATAAAATAGGTCTGGGAGTGTAGCCCGGATGTAGAAGGGCTTCCAGGAACCCCAGTACCACCAAAAAACAAAACAAAACAAAATAAAGTGAAAAAATAGGGCTGGGGGTAGAGCTCAGAGGTAGAATACCCCTGGGTTCCATCCCTAGGACTGCAAAATAAATAAATAAACAAATAAATAAATAAATAAATAAATAAATAGATAAATAAATATAAGGCTGGGCGTGGTGGCGCACTCTTGTAATCCCTGCACTTGGGAGGTGGAGACAGGAGGATCGCGCAGGTTTGAAGCCAACGTGCTGGCTTAAGAGACCCTGTTTCCAAATAAAAAAGTATAAAGAATAGGTCTGGGAGTGTAGCCCGGAGGTAGAAGGGTTTCCAGGAACCCCAGTACACCAAAAAAAAAAAAAGGAAAAAACAACAACAAGCAAAAAACAAACAAACAAAAATAAAAAAAAAATGGAGGGACGCTGAGAGGTGGGAGCCCGGGAGGACGCTCATCCGGGAGGACTCTCAGAGGAAGTAGGGCTAGAATTCAGCCGCAGAGGCTGAGGTGTCTGCTGGGAAGAGCCTTCTGAGCAGGGACCTCGAACTTTCAGAACCCCACAAGCCACTGGGGTTGTTTGGGGAGCCTCGAATTCCAGGGGGGCCTTCCACTACTCTCTGTGGGACTCAGAGGCTGAGTCACGTGCAGCCTGGGCAGGCTCCTGGCTCCCCAGCCTCTCTGTGGAGTGGGGACACAGTAGCACTTAGCTCCTGGGCTCTGGGAAGGGTTGGCTGAGGCAGAACCCAGAGCCTACATCCCTGGCACACAGGTGGTGCTCAATACATGTGCACTGCTGGCCAGGTGTGGTGGCGCACACTTGTAATCCCAGCATTTGGGAGCTGAGTCTGGAGGATCGCGGTTCACAGCCAGCTTCAGCTACTTAATGAGGCCCTCTGCAACTCAGTGAGACCCGGTTTCAAAATAAAGGTTAAAAAATAGGGCAGGGGCTGTAGCTCGGAGGTTGAATGCCCCTGAGTTCCATCCCCAGACCTAAAAAAAAAAAAAAAAAAGTGCACCGCTACTCTGATTGCTGACCTGCCCCAGGACAGAGCGCACAGGCCAGAGGCCTGTTCTAGGCCTGTTCTGCGGAGTTCTAGGTGTGGAAGGGCCCAGAGGCCAGGCCTGAAAAACCTCTTGCCATTGACCTCACGTTCCGGCTGCGCAGGGTCACACGCCCGATCCCGAGCCCCAGAGAGCTGAGGTGTCCGGCCTCACAGCTGGGGAGGCGCCTCAGCCCTTGGACAGTCCCCAGACATGCGGGAGGCTGAGGAAGGAAGGACGGCGTAGGGTGGGGCTGGGCTGCCGGCCACGCCTTCCCCAGGAGCAAGGCCTCAGTGATCTTTTCCTGTCCCCATCTGTGTCTGTGCCCTCTGTGTCTCTGGGCCCCTCCACCCTCCCCTCTTCCCTCTGTCCTGTCCCGTCCCTTCTGTCTCCCCCTTGGGTTCTGACCTCTGAGCCTCCCTCTCTCTCCCCTCCTCCTCGCTCCGTTCTCCTGCTGTCTGTCTCCTGGCCTCCCTGCTCCTTCCTCTCTCCTTTATTTCTTGTCTCTGATTTGTCCCGGTCCCTCCTCCTGGTCTCTGCCTCTGGGCCTCCCTGACTCTCTTTCCCCATCTCCCTCTCCTCGTGTCTCCTTGCCGGCCCTCCGCCCGCCCCGTCCCCTCTGTCCCTGTCCTTTCCTTCTGTTGGTCACAGGTGGGCTCCTTCTTCATGATCAACCTGTGCCTCGTTGTCATAGCGACCCAGTTCTCGGAGACCAAGCAGCGGGAGCACCGGCTGATGCTGGAGCAGCGGCAGCGCTACCTGTCCTCCAGCACGGTGGCCAGTTACGCCGAGCCCGGCGACTGCTACGAGGAGATCTTCCAGTACATCTGCCACATCCTGCGCAAGGCCAAGCGCCGCGCCCTGGGCCTCTACCAGGCCCTGCAGAGCCGGCGCCAGGCCCTGGGCCCAGCGACACCCGCGCCCGCCAAGCCGGGGCCACACGCCAAGGAGCCCAAGCGCTGCGGTAAGTGGCCCTGCCCGCGCGGCCATGCGCGCGCCCCGCTTGGGACTCAGCGCAGCGTCGCCAGGGGCTCGCGGCCACCCACACTCAGGGCCAGCCTCTTTCTCCCCAGAAGGTGCTGAGAAGTTGGCAGGAGCTTGAATACTACACCCTCTGTGGTGGAGAGGGGCAAGGGGACCCCCGGCACGGGCTCTGAGCAGGGGCTTGGCGCCCCCAGCCCTGTCCTGGGAAGCCCGGCTCTCTGGGAGTCAGAGATTCTTGGGGGCAGCAGGAAAATTTTTCCTTGGAGCTGTTGCCCGTCACCCTCAGGTGCCAGCTGTTCAGATGTGGCCTCAGAAGACTCTGGGTGGCCCGGCGTGCACAGGGCAGCAGGAGTATGGACGGGCCGGCACAGCCTACTGAAGGACGTGTTTACCTGGGGGGCTTCCTGCCGCCCCCAAGTCCTCTCCCTGGCCCTGCTACAGTGGGAAGCAGGGGCTTCCAGAGGGAGGTCTTGGCCCCCGGGCCTCCATGCCTCCCCCTTGCCTGGGTCCAAAGGAGAGCAGTGAGGTGTGACCCGGCCCCTGGGCTGCACCCTGGTGCTGGCCTCAGAGCTGTGAGTGAGTCTGAGGCTTTGTCCAGGCCCGGGGGTGTTTGGGTGAAGTGTAAAAATGAAGGGCAGGTGTTAATGTTATTTTTTTTCTAACATAAGCAACATATGTTTACTCTAGGAAAATATAGAAAGACATAAAAAAGAAACCAAAGCAGGCAGAGGCCTCTCTGAGCCCTGTCTGCCACGGTTCACAGTGCGCGGGTTCCTGGGAGGACGGTGATGAGCACTCTGGCCCCCGGCCCTTCCCCCACCCAGCCCTGACTCTCACTTAAATGGAGAGGAGTCTGGGGGCTTCCGGAGTGAGGGCCGTCCCCAGCTCAGGCCCGTGCCTCCTCTCTTCCCTGGAAGCGTGCGCAGGCCGCAGAGCTGAGGGATATGGCTGCGTTGGCATCCTAGAGGTCTGAGAAGCTCTGCACAGTCCCGGCTCCTTCACAGCCACACCCAGTCCCCACACTCCGCTCCCCAGGGCTAAGGGTTCGCGTGGCCAGCAGCCAGCATGGATATGAACGCCAGCCCTGGCAGGGCCCATCACTTAACACAGAGAACTCCCGAAGCCTGCTGGGTTGCTGCTTCTACCCAGGGGACCAGAGGGGGAAAGCCATTTCCCCAGGAGGCCCCGGCCCTCCAGGCAGGACTGGCTTGCTCCAGGTGGTCCCCCTCTCCCAGAGAAGGCTGCGACGTCCGATCCACGTGCCTTTGTTTGCTTTCCAGAGCTGTGCCCGAGACACAGCCCCTTGGACCCAACGCCACACACGCTGGTACAGCCCATCTCGGCCATGCTGGCCTCCGACGCCGCCAGCTGCCCGCGCTGCCAGCACGAGGCCGGCCTGCGCGCCCCGGGACCCGGCAGCACCGACTCCGGCCAGGAGGGCTCCAGCTCTGGTGGTGAGGCCGAGGCCGGCGGGGATGGGCCCCACGGTAGCGAGGACGAGGCGTCCTCGGACACGGGCAAAGAGGACGAGGAGGAGCAGGCGGATGGGCCGGCCCGGCTGTGCGGGGACGTGTGGCGGGAGACACGAGCCAAGCTGCGGGGCATCGTGGACAGCAAGTACTTCAACCGGGGCATCATGATGGCCATTCTGGTCAACACCGTGAGCATGGGCATCGAGCACCATGAGCAGGCCAGTGCCGGGGCTGGGTGCGGGCGTCCCGGGTCTGGCTCCCTGCTCCTGCCTGGAGCTGAACTTACCTCCTGTATGGGGCCTCAGTGCCTGGCCCAGGGCCCCCTCAGAGGACGGGGAGCGAGGGGTTCTGCTGGGCGAATGGAGGAGCATCGTCATAGGACAGGGTTTTGCTCTGTGGGGCTGGAAACCAGAATCTATTTCCTCCTAAGCGGCGCACAGTCCCTGTCCATAGGCCCCCTCTGGGTGACAGCCTGGAAGACGAGTTCTGGCTTCATTTGGAGAGATGCCATTTTTGGCTCCCCTGAGGGCAGCTCCCTCACCCCGTGCCCTAGCTCAGCCTGGTAGTTGGCACTGTTGAAGGCCAGGTAGGGGTCTCTGGCTCCAGACCCCTCCGATGGCCAGGGCCTTTGAGTCCTGTCCTGCGGCTCCCCGGCTGCCCTCTTTGCACGAGGCTCGCCCCTCTACGGTAACCAGTGGGCCTGCACCCTCATCTCCCTGCTCATTAGTTTGCGGAGCACATGCTTCATTCAATTTGCTTAAATGCGGCCCCTGGGGCTGCCACCGACAGACACTCTGCCGGAGCTGCTGGTTCTCCAGCTATTCCAGCTTAATTAAAAAGGACTCCAGGGAGGGCTGCCGGGAGGGCTTTCTGCAGGGTGAAGCTGGAGAGACAGACAGCCCAGGACCTCTGGCTCAGAGTCTGGCCTCTGGCCATCCTGGGAAGCCCCTCCCCCGCCCCCCAGCTGCCGCTGGGGCGCTGGCCTGAGTGCCTGCCAATGACGTGCCGGAACCAGCTGGTGAGAGCCAATTTTCTCCCACTCAGGAATTTTGCAGGCGGTTGTAGCTTGAAATTGGCCATGATGGAAATATTTACACCATGGAAATTGGCAGATCCTACAAGTCGGGGCTGTTTGTCAGAGGCCGCTCTGCCAGCACACTGCTAGCCCTGTCTTCTCATAGCCTCTCGGAGGTTATGTCACATCTGGGGAGCTCACCCCTGCTCCCCAAATCCCAGCCTCGGGCTCCCCGTAGCTCCTGCCTAAGCCTCCCTGGGCACTGGTTGTCCACCCCGTTCCCCGTGTTCCTTCTCCCATACCCCAGCAGAGCAGGCTTTCTAGCCTGGCACCAGGGAATTCACTTCTTTCGATGGCAGGCATCCATGGTGCTGAAGGGGTCTCCCGTTTGTGGTCTCCCCAGGCTTGGAGAGGCACCTGCCCTGTCCAAGGGGTCCCCCCTGCAAAGCAGAGACTAGCTGCGCACCCTCTCTCAAAGGGACGCACTGCATATCCTGAACACTTACTAAGCGCCAGGCCCTGAGTCTGCCTGGTGTCCCGAGATCCTCCGACCACCTTCTAAGAGCTGCCGTCCAGGGCCGTGCACTGGGAAGGCTGGTGCACAGAGAGGCCCTTCTCATCAGGGCTCGGGTTCCAACCCCAGCTCGGTCGCTGACCAGCGGGGCGGTCCTGGGTGCGTCACCACACCTCCCTCCTCTGGCGTCCCGTCTTTGAATGGGCCCACAGGCTCCATCACCCGGGCGAGTGTGTTGAGAAGCCGGGCGCGTAGTAGGCGCTCTTGAATCAGTCATGACTTGCGCGTCTGTGTTGGATCCCAACACCACTGGCGCTGGGCAAGTTTGCCATCCGCTGTCTGGAGCCTCAAAAAATTAATTAGCTAAAGAAAAACTGAGGAGGAGGAAACATTTTTAAAATGTTCTTTTTAAAGCAGCTCCGAGCGGCAGCCATTGTTCGGTGGAGCTCGGCACAGGCCCTGCCCCTGGGCCTGCTGGTATTTTTGCTCTTCTCCCTGGGCTCCCAGACATCGCTCGGTGGGAAATAGTCCGCCCCCAAGTTTATTTTGAGCAGCCCCTGCTGAGGTGGCGCCTGCAGAGAGAGGTGGCCCAGGGCTGCGGAGGGAGAGGAGGAGAGTAGGAGAAGGCGGCCAGCAGCCTGGCTTCACCCTGCACCGCCCAGGCTGCGGGGAGCTCTGCAGCACTGCGGGGGCCGGGAGTGAGGTCCCTGCTTTAGTAGCGAGGGGCCGGCCACCCTGCGTCTCTGGACACAGGGATCTCAACTGCAGACGCCCATGGCCTTCAGCGTGGCCCTACCGGCCAGGTCAGGAGATATCACTCGCTGGCTGGTTCAGGTTCTCTGGCCATGGAGGGTCCTTGCAGGGATCCCCTGGGAGGAGGTGGGAAGTGATGGGCATCGGCCAGGCTGGGAGAGGCCATTCAAGTCCACACCCCTGGGGAACCCCTGAGGAAGGTGGGCCCAGAGGTGGCTGCTTGACCGGCTGGCCAGCTGGCAGGAGGGCTGCCTCAGCTTGGCGGCTGATTCCTTCCTCCTCGCCTGTGGTCAGTGTCACAGTTTTTCCTTGCTTGAGCCCCACAGCAGCCCTGGGGGGCAGCATGCCCACTCGGCAGATGGGGAAACCGAGGCTCAGTGTGGCGAAATGGCTGCCGCGGTGACCTGGCGGAGCTGGGCTCCTGGGCACTGAGGGCAGCTGGGATGGTTGCACTGGTGGTGGGGGGCACGGGTCAGGAAGATGCTGCCCTGGACTGTCTGTCTCAGTTTCCCCCTCTTCTGGCGCACCCCCACCGGGCCCATAGAGAACAAGGAACACGTGCCATGGGCTGCATGGCATGTGTGGTCAGCTTTCTTTGTCCCTGTGACCAGAATATCTGACAACTTAGAGGAGGAAAGGTTTATTTGGTTTCTGGTTTCGGGGGCTCAGTTCATGGTTAGGTGATTCTAAGGCAGAAACATCATGGCGCCAGGGCATGGCTGTTCAACCCAGTGACTAGAGAAAGAGACAGACAGACAGACACAGATGCACACATAAAGACAGACACCAGGGTCAAATATAGCCCCCAAGTCCCCGTCCTACCTCCAGCCACACCCTACCTGCCTACAGTTACCACCTGTACGTCCATTTAAATCATTAAAGCATCAGTGGGGTGATCTGCTGCTGAGGTTAGAGCCCTGATTCGATTATTTTACCCCTGAATATTGTTGCACTGCTGACACATGTACGTTCCAGATCTAGGCCACACCAGGGTGACAGGGTGGGAGTCTCTCCCTGGGGAATGGTTGGCCCTGGCCAGGGACCGGCCACTGGACCCAGCTCCCGGGGGACTGCACTCAAGGCCTCAGGGTCGGTGATGGTTCAAATCCTGCTTTAGTCTCCTTCGGCAGCCCCTGTCGAATCCCTGCCAACCCAGGTCTAATGTGACTGGGGAGAGGAAGAGAGGGAGACATGGCAGCTGACTTTATGGCCCTCTAGGGGCCCAAGGGAGAAAAGCATCAACATGGGCTGCAGTCTGGGAAAGCTTCCTGGAGGGGGTGGTACTGGAGGTGGGTTCTGAAGGTTGATGAAGAGTTCATCAGTAAGACAGAGACAGGCACAGGGACGAGGGACATAGTCATTCCCCCAAAGGACTCTGAGCCCTTAAAAGATGTGGCGCATGGCTGTACTTGGGAGGCAGAGACAGGTGGATCGCAGGTTTGAGGCCAGCCTCAGCAACTTAGCAAAACCGTGTCTCAAAATAAAAGAGAAAAGGGCTGAGGTGTAGCTCAGAGGTAGAGTGCCCCTAGGTTCCGTCTCTAGCACCCCCCCACAATGTGCACAAGGAACAGGCGGGTCAGGCAGCCCAGGGGCCAGGAGGGCTGCTCCTCCACAGAGGACCCTGAGGTCAGTGTTATCCTTAGGGCACTAGGGAGCCATGGTAGGTTTGTTGGTGGGAGTGATGTGTCTGCTGTGGACTGGAGCCTGGCTGGAGAGGTGGGCAGGCAGAGACACCTGGGAGGAGACGTAGGTGTGAGACTTCACCACCACTTCCTGGCCATGATCCTGGCAGCCTCTCCTCTCGGAGCCCGGGGCTTCTCGTTTGTAAGATGGAACGGTACAGAGCTGCATGAGGCATAGAGGAGACGATGTGTAGAGAGAAGCTCGGCTCGCCCGGTCCCGGGAGCCAGCACACTAGCTGCCATGTTACCACGGGCTGGAGGGGCTCCTGGGGCCGGCCTGGAGGCCCCAGCCCACCCTTCCATTTACCCCTGTGGAGGTGGCCAGGGCTGGGAGCCTGGGGCACCCAGCCAGGCGAAGGTGTGGGACCCACCCTCTCCCCTCTCCGCCCCCGCGCCTGCGCTCACGGGTGGGGCGCCCCCTCAGCCTGTCTGGTCTCAGCTCGTCTCCACCTTCCAGCGGTGTGTCTGACTCACAGTGTCACCGTGTCATTATCCCCATGCGCCCGAGTCTCCTCACCCTGGCCCCCTCTCACTCCCGACACCCGCGTCTGCCGGTCTGCCGCCTCTCTTCTGGGTCTCTCCGTCCATCTCTCTCCATCCCCAGCGTCTGCTCCCCCGCCCTCCCTCCGAGGCCCTCGCTGTGGGGTCTGTAGTCCATCTGTCAGACTCTGCATCCAGCCTGTCTCTCCCCCAGAAAAATGCTCTTGTGGGTGATGGATGGTCCATTAGAAAAAGATTAACAGGTGCGCACTGCCAGAGCAACAGCTGCTGGGGCCTGGGAGGAGAGCGACCTTTGCAGGAGAGCGGTGGGTGCCTCGCGTGCGGCTGTGAGCCGGGAAGTCTCCACCAGGGACTGTCCATGCTTCTCATCTCCGGGGACGTGGCTTGGGTGGGCCAGGAAGTTGGCAGCTGGCGTGACATCTGAGCCCTTCCCACTGAGGCCCTGCTCTGGGTCCCACTCACCTTTGGGGACCATTTTGTGAGTCAGAATGTTACTGTATACGGAAATGAGGCCTTCCTCTTTGGTCTAGGCTGGAGACGAGCTGAAGGTTTTATTAGATTCCCAGGTACCCAGGTGTTTGAGGTGTTTTTTTGTTTGTTTTTGTTTTTTTTGCTGTACTAGGGATAGAACCTAGGGGCATTATACCTCTGAGCTACACCCCCAGCCCTATTTTTATTTTTTATTTTTTATTTTGAAACAGGGCCTCAGTAAGTTGAGAGGGCTTCGCTGATTAGCTGAGGCTGGCTATGAACCTGTGATCCACCTGTCTCAGCCTCCCAAGTACTGGGATCACAAGCGTGTGCCACCACGCCCGACCCGGCTTGGCTGAGGGTTTTTCTTCCTTTTGAACCCACACAGAAACAAAGCTGGGTTCCTGAGCCTCCCCATGCTCGGTGGGTCCCTTCCCCAGGCACTGCTGATGGGTAGGAGATACCTGCTGTGGTCCTCGGCTTCCTCACCGCCCAGC
This sequence comes from Muscardinus avellanarius, assembly GCF_963383645.1. Classification (NCBI taxonomy): domain Eukaryota; kingdom Metazoa; phylum Chordata; class Mammalia; order Rodentia; family Gliridae; genus Muscardinus; species Muscardinus avellanarius. The sequence continues at coordinate 9,653,718 of NC_137797.1, read as the reverse complement.
CTCTCTCCTCTCCATCACCGGCTTACTTCAGCCTGTGGGTCCACCATAACTGGTTCCCCCAAACCATCCTCTGCTTCCCTGGTCCTAGCAGGTGCTGGCTGGGGGTCTGTGGGACTTTGCACCAAGCACAAAGTTCTCCATCGCTGTAGTTCATGCCCAGCCCCTTGTGGGCTCTGGGAAGGTCTGTGGAAGGCCCACAAGAATGAAGGAACGAGTGAATGGAGTGAACGTATCAGTGCCTGGGCTGGGTCAAGCTCAGCGAGGGCACAGGGTCAGGTTGGACAGAGGACCCTTCCCTCCTCAGGATTCAGGCAGGGACCACCTGGCGCCAGGTGAGCACAAACCGGCCCCTTCACTTGGTCCCAGAGGGGTCACGGAGGGGAGAGAAGGTACTGGGGCCTCGTGGCACCCTTACCCCGGGGCTGGGAGCAGTGGATGAGGTGACACATTCGCCCGCAGCTTTACGGGTAGAGAGAACTGAGGCTCAGTGGTAGGGAGGCGACTTGTCCAGGGCCACCAGCCACCTAAGTCTACACTAGCCTGGAACACAGGCTTGTCCCACTTGTGGCCAAGCATGGGAAACATGGGCCTCGCCGTTTACAGTTGTCATCTGCCTCTGAAGACCAGGAGGTGCCCAGCTCCAGGGGCAGAGGGATGTCTGTGGCTGGAGGGGGTCACGGAGAACTGGTGTCCTTCTGGCCAGCTGGTGACTTTGGCCAGCTCCTCGGCCTCCTGGGGTCCTGGGGTCCCCCCCTGCCCTGTGTGGTGATGTGTAGCAGGTGGCTGGTCCTCATCCTCCCATCCTGGGCACAGTGTGTGGCAGCCAGGCCACCTGTAAGCTGAGTATGGCCAAGCTCCCTCTGTGCACAGCACCTGCGGCGCTTCCAAATCTGCAGGCAGTCAGCCCCCGCGGGCCTCTCAGGACCCCAGGGGCAGAGCCGGGGCCCGCCCGCGTGCTAAGCCCACTCCATGCCCCCACAGCCAGAGGAGCTGACCAACATCCTGGAGATCTGCAACGTGGTCTTCACCAGCATGTTCGCCCTGGAGATGATCCTGAAGCTGGCCGCCTTCGGGCTCTTCGACTACCTGCGGAACCCCTACAACATCTTCGACAGCATCATCGTCATCATCAGGTACCTCCTGCCACGCACCCCGCGGCACGGCGGGCCCTCCACACACCGACACCAGCCCCCCAGGAAGGGCAGCGACGGCCCTGAATACACCTATCCAAATGTTGTTTTTTTAATTTGTGATTTAGTAATGCATGTGCTCCTGGGTTAAACATTTAACAGCCAGATGCAGGAGCGGGTCTGTGACCGCTCCTGCCAAAGGGATGCGCATAACGATATCCAGAAACATCCGCATCCACTGTCTGGGGCGAGGACGCCAGCCATATCCCGTGCCCGCCAGGCCTCAGCGATGGCTAGTGCTCTGTGGCTGGCTGTCTGCGTTCAGAGTCCAAGGACGTGTTAGCGCTCAAGAAGAGAACAGTGGCTTGCGGACTCCTCAGAGTTTAGCATGGGCTGCTTAGTGGGGGCCCTGGACTCCGGGGGCAGCGGCCCCGATTTAGAGCAGCCTCCAGCACCCTTTGTGCCAGTGGGCGGGTAAGTGGATGAGGGGGCGCTCTGTCTCTCTGCCCCCCGCGCCGCTGTCGCCGGCACGCCGCAGCGTCTGGGAGATCGTGGGGCAGGCGGACGGCGGCCTCTCCGTGCTGCGCACCTTCCGGCTGCTGCGGGTGCTGAAGCTGGTGCGTTTCATGCCCGCGCTGCGGCGCCAGCTCGTGGTGCTCATGAAGACCATGGACAACGTGGCCACCTTCTGCATGCTGCTCATGCTCTTCATCTTCATCTTCAGGTGAGCCTGGGCCACGCCACGGGGCCGGCGGGCGGGAGCCGGGGGCAAAGTGACAGGACTGGGGGTGAAGCCTGGTGCCATCTTCCATCCCTGTGGCTCTGGGCGGCTCTGTCCCTTCGAGCCTCAGTGCTCTCTGCAACACGGGACCAACACCATCACCTGCCCCCGCCTCTCCGTCCTCCTGGGTGTCTAAGAACGAGACCGTGGGCGGGCGGGGAGCGCTGCGTGAGACCCCGAGCTGCCCCTCCTGCAGCATCCTCGGAATGCACATCTTTGGCTGCAAGTTCAGCCTCCGCACAGACACAGGAGACACGGTGCCCGACAGGAAGAACTTCGACTCCTTGCTCTGGGCCATTGTCACGGTGTTCCAGGTACGCGGCAGCCGCGCGTCTCCCTGCAGCGGTGGCGGCCCAGAGGCTGGGGCTGGACTGGGGAGGGCCCAGGACTGACTCCCGTTGCCCTCGACAGATCCTCACCCAGGAGGACTGGAACGTCGTCCTCTACAACGGCATGGCCTCCACCTCCCCCTGGGCCTCCCTCTACTTCGTTGCCCTCATGACCTTCGGCAACTATGTGCTCTTTAACCTGCTGGTGGCCATCCTGGTGGAAGGCTTCCAGGCCGAGGTAGCCGCACCCCACGGGCCTGCGAGACGCCGGGCAGGGGCGAGGGGCCTGGGTGCGGGGCGTTACAACTCAAACTTCTAGCAGACTACATAGCCTCAAAGGAAGGGTACCCAGGAGGTGCTGAGCTCCCCATCACAGGAAGCATGCACGTGGAGACTGACTCTGGGACCCTGTGTCTCTCCCGGGGTAAAGGACTAGAATTCTCTGTCTCTGAGAGTCTAAACTCCCCTGCTCTGGGATTCTGGGTCCTGCTTCTTCCGTCCTCTGAGGCTTGGGGACATCCACAGTCAGGCAGATGGGATTGTGGCTTAGGTCCTCACTAGCTTCTCACGTTCCTTTGATGAACCTCAGTTTTCTCTCTGCAAAATGGGAGTAGAAATTCCCATCGGAGGTCCAGGAGGGTGGGCAGGCGGGCCGAGCTGACCTGGCGTCGTTCTCCCAGGGTGATGCCAATCGCTCCTACTCAGACGAGGACCAGAGTTCATCTAACCTGGAGGACTTTGACAAGCTCCCGGAGGGCCTGGATGGCAGCGGAGGTGAGCGGGCCCCCATGTCACCAGGGCCAGGAGCCTTCCCCTGCACAGCACCGCTTCCCCGGAGCCCAGGCCTGGGGCTGCTAGTCCCCTGTGTTTGTTGTTCATGTTTATAACTGAAAGAAATGCTAAACCTCAAAAGAGGACAGTGGCAGGTGTGGGTTTCCTGGCTTCCAGACACCACCCCCATGTGGCCTCTCGGTTAGAGTCTTGGGGCCTGTGGATGCAGCCTGGGCCCTGCCCTGCCTGGCTTCCCTAGCTGATGACAAGCCACTCCCAACCCAAGCCCAGGGTCCCGGGCAGACAGTCTCTGCCTTGCTTCCTGCAGTGGGCACGGGAGCGAGGTGCCGGAGCGAGGTGCAGCTGGGTGCAGCTCCAGGCTCCAGGTGCAGCTCCAGGATGGCCTGAGCATAGAGACAAGGCTCCCACACATACAGACTGCAGGCAGGGTGGACGGGCATGTGCGATGGGGTGCAGCGTGAAGACTTCTGGTGGAGGAAGTCTCCCCAGAAAATCTCTCCGTCTCTGTTATGTCCACGTCTGTTTCTTTGACTCGTGTCCTTTGCTCTTGCTCTGTTCTTCTGTCCACTGTCTGTTTTGTCCCTCTTGCTCCTCCAGATCCTAAGCTCTGTCCAATACCTATGACCCCCAATGGGCACCTGGACCCCAGCCTCCCACTGGGTGGGCACCTGGGCCCTGCCGGGGCGGTGGGCCCTGCGCCCCGCCTGTCACTGCAGCCAGACCCGGTGCTGCTGGCCCTGGACTCCCGCAAGAGCAGCGTCATGTCCCTGGGGAGGATGAGCTATGACCAGCGCTCCCTGGTGAGTCCTGTGGGTGTTCCCTCCTGCTGGGTGCCGTCCAGGGACCCTGGAGCAAGCTACCAGCCACCTCAGCCTCTGACTCTGGTGCCCAGGCATAGGACACAGCGCTGCCCAGCCCAAACCAGTCAGGGACTGTCTGCCACATTCCTGGGTGCCCAGGTCCATTCGGAAGTTGGTGACCAGGAATGAATGGATGGATGGATGATGGATGGTGCTGGTGGGGTCTGGAATGGAGAATTGGGTTTTCATCTGGGTAGCAGCGTATAGGGTAAAGGCTTTGGGCCCTGGAAGACTTGCTCTTGAACCTGGCCTCTGCCACCACGGAGCTGAGTAACCCTGTGAAAATTGACACTCAGCTCAGTTTCCTCATGGGAGCCCCTGCCCCTGTGATGGAATGGGAGGCCGGGCAGGCAGCGGACACCAGCCGCCCGTCCCTGTTGGCCAGGGGATCCCTCCTAGAGCCACACTGGGCCGGGCACTTACCTCAGTGAGTGTGTGGGCGCTGACCCGAGCCCTGGTCTCCCCGCAGTCCAGCTCCCGGAGCTCCTATTACGGCCCTTGGGGTCGCAGCGGGGCCTGGGCCAGCCGCCGCTCCAGCTGGAGCAGCCTCAAGCACAAGCCGCCATCGGCTGAGCACGAGTCCCTGCTCTCCACGGAGCGTGGTGGCGCCCGGGCCTGCGAGCGCGCCCGGGACGAGGCGCCCCCGTGGCCCCCGCTGCACGCCCCGCACGCCCACCACATTCACCATGCACACCACGGACCCCACCTGGCGCACCATCACCGCCACCACCGCCGGACGCTGTCCCTCGACACCAGGGACTCGGTGGACCTGGTTGAGCTGGTGCCCACCGTGGGTGCCCACCCCCGGGCGGCCTGGCGGGCGGTGGGCCCGGTCCCTGGGCATGAGGACTGCAATGGCAGAATGCCCAGCATCGCCAAGGACGTCTTCACCAAGATGGATGACCGCCGCGATCGTGGGGAGGACGAGGAGGAGATCGACTACGTGAGTGGGGAGCCCGCAGAGCCCAGGAAGGTGGGCTAGGTGGTCAGGGGGCAGGGCCTGAGGGGCGGGGCCATGGGCTTCCAAAGAGGCGGGGTGGGCAGTGCCGGCCCCGCCCACCCTGGGGCCGGCCTCCCCACTGCTGGGTAGCGGGGTGGCCCATCCACTGCACAGAGATGACCCTCCCGCACCCCGTCCTCCCCTGGCCAGACTCTGTGTTTCCGTGTCCGCAAGATGATCGACGTCTACAAGCCTGACTGGTGCGAGATCCGCGAGGACTGGTCTGTCTACCTTTTCTCTCCTGAGAACAGGTGGGCAGCGCCGGCTGGAGAGAGGGGAGAGTAGGGGTGCCCTGTCCTGGAGGCCAGGTCATCAGTGGCGCACCCCCCGTCTGCAGGGGATGTGGAGGGCTGAAATGTTACGCAGGGCTTTCCTGACATCTCCTGTGGTGTAGGCCAGCTCCGTGCTGGGCACGAGGTTGGATAGATCCTCCAGCGTCCAGGGGTGTGCACATCTGGAGGGGAGCACCAGAAGACTTCCTGGAGGAGGAGGCCTTTGTGCAGGGCTTTGGGGGCAGGCTTGTGAAGAGGAGGCTGGTCCCGGTAGAGGGGGTGCCTGGGGCAGAAGCGGAGGGCCAAGCAAATGGTCTCCTTGTCGCTGGAGGACGGGGTCAGGGACAGGAGCCCAGTGTCTGGAAAGCCATGAGCGGCCGTGCAGGGCGGGTGGCCCTCATCGTGTGGGTGTGTGGCCAGGGGAGGAGGCTCTAGGAGTCACCACCCTGAGCAGAGGCAAGGCTGTGTCCAGAGGGGAGAGGGTCACTTGCTCTAGGCCATCCTGGTCCTTGTGCGCGGCCCCGCCGCCTGCTCCTGGTCGGGACAGGGAGCTCACGGAAGCCCCGCCCCGCCCAGGTTCCGGGTCCTGTGTCAGACCATCATCGCGCACAAGCTCTTCGACTACGTGGTCCTGGCCTTCATCTTCCTAAACTGCATCACCATCGCGCTGGAGCGGCCCCAGATCGAGGCCGGCAGCACCGTGAGTGGCTGCGCCCGGGCGGGGGAGGGGCAGGCCGAGGGGCAGACCCCAGGGCCTGCCTCAGGACGGCAGTGTGGCCTCGGGAGGGGTTGTCTGGGAGCCACTGCCTCCTGCTCTTTCAGGAACGAATCTTCCTCACCGTGTCCAACTACATCTTCACCGCCATCTTCGTGGGCGAGATGACGCTGAAGGTTGCTGTGGGCTCCCTCAGGACCACTCCCATTCCTGCGCCCCTCAGGGTCCCTGGCCCAGGCCCCGCCACCCCTCAGCTGGCTCCTGGGACCCTCTCCAGGAGTCACAACCCCGCCAGAAAGGCGAATGCAGGGAGAAACAGTGACAGTGTTAACGAAGGGATCGATGGAGGTGTGGGACGCAGGGAGATTCCCTGGGGGATGCTTCCCAGGTTGGGTTTAAAGGTCTGGGAGACACTTAGGGGGCGGCCCTTTGGGTCCTGGCCCCGCCCACTGCCCGCCCTGTGAACAACCCCTGTCCATGCCCACCTGCCCTCCCATCGCCCTGCCCTTCCTGGAGGCCAACCGCCCTGCCCCCCCAGGTGGTCTCCCTGGGCCTGTACTTCGGGGAGCAGGCCTACCTGCGTAGCAGCTGGAACGTGCTGGACGGCTTCCTCGTCTTCGTGTCCATCATCGACATCGTGGTGTCTGTGGCCTCCGCCGGGGGAGCCAAGATCCTGGGGGTCCTTCGGGTCCTGCGGCTCCTGCGCACTCTACGCCCCCTGCGGTGAGGGCTCCTTCCCCGGGCTGTTTTGCTGGGAAATCACCCGGTTCTGAGTGGGCCCCTCACTTAGACAGACCCGCTGCACTCTTTATGACCTCCAGGAGCGCTGTGCTAAGCACCGTAGACCCTGCTTGTGGGGGGGGGGCGGAGCCCCCAGGGTCAGGGATGCTGGAAGGGTGGGCTGAAGGTGGCCCCTTCAGTACTGATACCCATTTCTGTGTCCGGGTGGCCCATGGTCACCCCTGGGCTCTGTCTGTAACCAGGGTGGGTGTGGACCCTAAGGGCACTGGGCACCGTGGCGTAAGGACTGTGCCCTTCTGTGTGACCCGCCTGTTCTGCTGAGATCTGGCTGGCCTGGCTGCTGTCTTCTGTTCCTGGGCCTCTGGGCTTCAACCCTGAAGGCTTGGCCCAGCTCTGCTCACAGGGCTCGCCCCTCCTCCTGCAGAGTCATCAGCCGGGCCCCTGGCCTGAAGCTGGTGGTAGAGACCCTCATCTCCTCCCTCAAGCCCATCGGCAACATCGTACTCATCTGCTGTGCCTTCTTCATCATCTTTGGCATCCTGGGGGTGCAGGTGAGGGGTGCCCAGGCCGGGCAGGGGCTCGCCTGGGAATGCTCCCACACCCCAGTGGCTGAGCATAAGGCTGGCTGCAGAAACGTGATCTCAGGGTGGGTCCCACTCTTGATCTGCAACCCCCTCCGAGGAGCACTGACCTTACCCGCCTCCCCCAGCTCTTCAAGGGCAAGTTCTACCACTGTCTGGGCGTGGATACCCGCAACATCACCAACCGCTCCGACTGTATGGCCGCCAACTACCGCTGGGTCCATCACAAGTACAACTTTGATAACCTAGGCCAGGTGAGTGCCGCCCGCCTGCCGCTTATCTGACCCTCCCGCTGGGGTGACAGTTCGTCAGTGCTGGTGGGCCAGGATCACAGGCCTGGGCTCAGCCCTGCACCGTGAGGCCGGGTCCTCTGACCTTTCCAAACCTGGGTCTCTGGGTCTGCAAGATGGTTAGTAAGAGCGGCCTCCTCCCAGGTGGCGGGGGCTGGGGCCCGTGTGCAAAGCCCAACTAGTGCTGGGCACTTAGTAGGTGCTTCACTGGACACTGGCCCTGGCCGCCACCCCCACCCAGGGGACCCCAACTGGATCTTCAGAGTGAGCCCTATCTGGGTATGCACGCCAGGGCTGCCACTCCATGTATGGGTCACCTCTGCTTCCTCAGCTATAGAATGGAAATGCCACAGCCGTCGCTGTGTGCTGAGCACCCTGGCTCAGGGCGGCCCCTCTTTCCCATCATCCATCTTTTCTGTTCCCCTCTCCTGTCAGCAGGGAAGATTGGTTGGTTCCTGATTTGCCGCCTCTCCTGGGGGCCTGCCAGGATCGGTCCCTCTGGCAGTGCCCCGAGTAAGAGCCTTGGCTTGTTGCCTCCAGAGAGACCCCAGGGCCTCTTGTGCATCTTTAGGGCCCCCTCAGGTAGCTAGGTGTGTCCAGACGGGAGGGCGTGCACCGTCGGGGGTGGGCTCCTCCAGTCGGCCTGTCACCTCTGCGCCGGCCCTAGAGATGCGGGCCCTCTGTGGATTGCTTACTCACTCCGCTCTGCAAGGGTGGCACGGAGTCCACACTCAAGTGCAGTCCAGAAACCTTTCCTGAGCGCCTGCTGTGTGCAAGGCTCTGTGCTGGGTGCTCCAGGACCCGACCATGACCCTGCTCAAGGGACACGACGCTAGCCTGCCATCCTCATAGGAGCCTCGGCTGGCTGCCTCCTGCTCACCGTCTCCTTTTCAAAACCTCAGGCCAGTGAGAATAACTGTTGTCGTTTCCAGATGAGGAAACAGACTTGGAGGAACGTGCCCTGTTCTCACAGCCACGAGCGGCAGAGGCTGGCTGGGGCCCAGTGCTCCTGAGTTGAGTTGCTGGGACGAATCTATGGACACCCCTGAAGTCAGGAAGCTCCCCACTTGAAGTCCCAGCTGACCCTCCCCGTGGCACCTACAAGGGCCTATCTGTGGGCGAGGGGACAAGCTCATGAGACGTTTTGTCCGCGATCCACACAGCCAGTTAACTTTAGAGCCGAGACTGTAACTCAGGACTCGGGGTCCCAAGGCTCTTTCTCCTGTAACAGCATGGCAGGCACCTAGTAGGCCTGCAGGAACACTTGGTGGAGGGCACAGCTCGGGCACACAGGGAGGGCCTCTCTGTCCCTCCATCTCCCAGAGGCGAACAAACAGAGCTGAGGAGGTGTGGGTAAGGCCTGCGCCCCGGCGCCTCGCCCATGGCCCCCTCCCCTGTGTCTCTTGTCTCTAGGCTCTGATGTCTCTCTTTGTCCTGGCCTCCAAAGACGGCTGGGTGAACATCATGTACAATGGACTGGACGCCGTTGCTGTGGACCAGCAGGTGGGCGGTGGGGGCCAGGCAGGCTCGGACGGCACGGGGAGACGTGTTGCCTTTGGGGACCCGTGGTCTGCACAGGGTGCCAGTGAGCCCTCCAATACCGCGTCCCCACTGTCAGCCTGGTCCACCCCTCATCTCCTGGCCTCGGCCTTTAACACCAGGGCAGTGTACGTCGTTGTTTCGTGTTTCACAAACCCCCCACCCCCAGCTCTGCCTGAGGGGATCCCAGCTGGCTCCTGCCTGGAGGGGCTCAGAGCCGTGGGTGGGGACCAAGTGCAGAAGGAAGAGGGGGCTGAGCCAGGGGCAGAGAGACAGCAGGGACAGGCCTGAGGGAGAGTCGAGGGGGAGGGTGGCAGGAGGAGAGTGAGGCGGTAGATAGGGCTGGGTGGTCCAAAAGGCCCCACATGTGCCACAGCGGGTCAGTTTATTCCGAGTGTGCAGGGAGCCACAAGGGTTATAGCGAGAGTGGCGCCCCTGTTCAGGTTGCTTGTGGGAGCGTCCCCTGGGCTTCTGCGTGAGGATGGATCTGGGAGGGACTGGGTGCTTCAGGGGTGTGGACTGGAGGCTGGGCCTATGAGAAGGCCCGAGGGTGGGGCCTCTGGCTCTAGGCAGGACTCCAGCGAGTCACGCTCTCACCAAGGTTGGCCAGGTCCAGACCTAGGGAGCCTGAGGGCGTGGTTGGGAGGAGCAGGGACATCCCTAGGTCAGGTCAGGACTGCCCTGGAGGAATCAGGCTGCAGTGTCCCCAGCTCTCAGCCTTAGGGGACCCACCTGGTTAGACTCTGGAGCTGCAGTGGTGAGAACACGCCGAGGTCGCCCTCTGCTTCCTTGTCTGTTCTGTGCCCACACCTCCAGCAATGCTTCTGCACACACAGACTACTGGGCTGTGCCCCCTCTCTGTGGCTTCCTTGTTTCTGAGTGGATGAATGAGTGTGTGTGTGTGTGTGTGTGCGTGTGTGCGCAAGTGTATGGATGGATGGATAGGTGGGTGGATGAATGGGTGTGTAGATGGGATGGATGGATGGATGGATGACTGGAAGGACGGGTAGCTAGATGGAAGGATGAGGGCTATGGATAGGTGGATGGATGGATGATACATAGGTGGATAGATGGGTGGATGGATAGGTAGATGGATGGATAGAAGGATATGTGGATGATACGGATGGGTGGGCGAGTAGATAGGTGTATGAGCAGATGGGTGGATGAATGGATGGGTGGATGGAGGGATGGGTGGGAGGGGGTGGATGAACAGGTGTGTAAATGGACAGATGGGTGGGTGGGTAGACAGGTAGGTGAGCAGATGGGTAGGTAAACATGAGGAAGAGGACAGGGAGATGTGTTCGGGAGGCAGGAGTTAGAGCAGGTAAGGGAAAGGGACTGTCTTGAGCATCTTACTTGTGCCAGACCCAGAGTGGACACTGCTGCCCCATCCAAACCTCACGGCCCCTCGGAGGCTCCGTCAGCCCCACCCCACCGAGGCCTGGCGAGGCCGGGCGCCGCGGCGGCCGGTGCGCCCGCTCGGCCTCCTCAGCCCCGGGTCTGGCTCCCGCAGCCCGTGACCAACCACAACCCCTGGATGCTGCTGTACTTCATCTCCTTCCTGCTCATCGTCAGCTTCTTCGTGCTCAACATGTTCGTGGGCGTGGTGGTGGAGAACTTCCACAAGTGCCGGCAGCACCAGGAGGCGGAGGAGGCGCGGCGGCGCGAGGAGAAGCGGCTGCGGCGCCTGGAGAAGAAGCGCCGCAGTGAGTTGGGCCCTGGGTGGCGCCACCCTGACCCAGCCCCTCTGCCTGGCCTCGCCCCAGCCCTCCCAGGCCTCTGGAGCTAGAAGGAAACAAAGAACAGAATCCCCTTCCCCGTGCTCACCTGTCCGCGTGACGGGAGCCCATCAGTGTTCACCTGGAGCCCCGTGGGCGCCGCCACCAGCAGCATGCGTGAGGCTCCAGGTGGTGCCGTCCAGGTGGAGGGCGAGGGTGGAGCCAGGTTGCCTGGCCCTGGGCCGTGGCCCCAGCCCCAGCAGCCCCACAGTCCCTGCCATGGTCCTGTTCGGAGTGTTTGGGAATCTCTGTCCTGCCCCCCTTACCGCCATCTCCCGTGTCTTACCATTTCCCTCCTGGTGCTCTGGCCCGGTGGAGGGGACCTCGCTGTGCTCTAGGGCCCGGGGTGGACCCGCAGGTCTTCCCCTGGCTCCCTCTCTCTCCCTCCTCTGCATTCTGCCCCCTTCCCCATGGTCCCAACCCTCTGTCACCTTGCCGCTCCCCCTCCCCTGCAGAGGCGCAGAGGCTGCCCTACTACGCTACCTACTGCCACACGCGGCTGCTCATCCACTCCATGTGCACCAGCCACTACCTGGACATCTTCATCACCTTCATCATCTGCCTCAACGTGGTTACCATGTCCCTGGAGCACTACAACCAGCCCACGGTGAGCCCAGGGTCGGTCGCCTCCTAAACCGGGTCACATGCTGAGGAAGGGCCTTAGCTGGACGCCACCCCAGGGGCAGGGTGGGGCAGGGGTCAGCTGACAGCAGGATCTGAGATGCCCGTCCATGTCAAGCCCTGTGCCGGCACTGTGGCGGGGGGGCTGAGGATGCTCAGGCTGGTGGTGCAGATGTGTGCAAGGGAAAGATCAGGGGGAAGGTCACTTGCTCCCGGTGGGTGGGGGAGGTGACACTGGGAGAGGGTGACTGGTTCCCAGAATTTCAGACCGGGTGCTTGAGGAGGATGTGAGGGTTAAGCACATTCTAAAAGCCTTAGTGTAAGAGAGTAGGGAGGAAAGAAGGGGGCGGCGAGCCTCCGGGGAAGAGCTGGTATTTGATCTCTAATGAAAGAGAGGATGAGTGTAATTGAAGGAAAACATGGGCAGGCTGGAACAGTAATTGGAGAACTTCCAGATTTCCATGACCAGACATTTGTTCTGTGCCCAACATGAAATCATTAGCTCATTTCATCTTCATAGCAGCTTTCTGTGACAGGTGCTGTTATTTCTCATAACTTGTAGATAAAGAAATGAAGGGATGGAGGGGTCAAGCATTTGCCTAAGGTTACATAACAAATAAAGAGTAAGTGCTAAGCCAGTTTTCAAAATTATGCTGTTTGGTTTGGGAGTTCTTGGCCCCATACTGACTCCAAGGAGAAGCAGCTGGACTAAACCAGTAGATATAAAGGGAAAGTAACAACAGTGTATAATGAATAACACATATCAGGGAAGATGGAAGGAATATGTACTAAAGGTATAGTACCACATACTACTAAATACTAATATGTATTCAGTACATGTACTAAAATGCATATGTACTAAATGTAAGCGGACTAAATTTCCCCCTTAAAAGGCAGAGACATTGGCTGGAGGAAGGTTGTGGGGACAGGTCATAGGGCCTGGATCATGCTTCTCTTTGCCCCCTGGTAGTCCTTGGAAACAGCACTCAAGTACTGCAACTACCTGTTCACCACTGTCTTTGTGCTGGAGGCTGTGCTGAAGCTGGTGGCATTTGGCCTGAGGCGCTTCTTCAAGGATCGGTGAGTGGCTGGGCTGGGGTATGGTAGCAGGGTATTGAAGCAGTCCTGATCTCTGGAGAGGCCTGGAGCAGCCAGCTTTGGGGAACCAGTGAGTCTCTGGGCACTGATGGCCAGGGACCCTCCCAGCTGCTGTCCATATCGCCAAACAGGGATCTAGAGACAGTGTATTAGGTCTCATCCTAGGGGACAGGTCACCTCACCGGCTCCTCTGCAGCTCGTCTCTGGTGGGTTCTTCCTAACTGCGGGCAGAGCAGGGTCTACCTCATGCTGGTCTTCTTTTCAGAGGCCACAAATGAGGCTCAGAGTGATGGTCAGGTCCAAAGCCATTCAGGATTCAGACTTAGAAGTCAGAGCCCACAGCCGGCCGTGGTGGCACACACTTGTAATCCCCGCACTTGGGAGGCTGAGACAGGAGGCTCTCAGCAACTCAGTGAGACCCTGTTTCCAAATAAAATATAAAATAGGTCTGGGAGTATAGCCCGGAGGTAGAAAGCCTCTGGGTTCCACCCCCAGTACCACCTAAAAAAAAGAAGTCAGAGCCCACACCTCCTGCCCTGCAAAAGCCCGGAGATGTTTAACCTCGTTGCCCCCTGGCATGGGGAGTGGAGGCTGTGGGGGTTAGGAAGGAGAGTAGACACAGTGATAAATGAAGGAGCTGGCAGGGAGGGTACCATGCAGCTCAGGGGCTGGAACAGAGGGTGGGAACTGGAAGGCTCCCCATCCATAGCGCATCTGGGCTCGAGCCCTGTCCCCTGACTCCTGCTCCCGCCCCTTTGTCCGCTGAGCAGGTGGAACCAGCTGGACCTGGCCATTGTGCTCTTGTCGGTCATGGGCATCACGCTGGAGGAGATCGAGATCAACGCGGCGCTGCCCATCAACCCCACCATCATCCGCATCATGCGGGTTCTGCGCATCGCCCGGGGTGAGGGCAGGGGTGGTGGTACAGAGCAGACACAGGTGACGCTCCCCACTGGCCGGGAGCCCACAGGAGGAGCCCACGCCTTCCCCCGTGTGCGCAGCCTTCCCCGTGCCCTCACCCACCTCCCGTCCCGGGCACAGCCCCTGCCTCCTGCCATCCCGCCCTCTGTGTGGTCCACTCAGCTTGTGATGGGGGCACCCAGTGCCTCTGGGAGATGCAGAGTAACTCCAGTGCTGCCCGGCCTCTCCCGGGCTGACGGACACGCAGCACCAGCACTGCTTACAGCCCTCTCCTGTGCTGGGAGCCTCCTGCTCACCCGGTCCCCCGGCCTCAGTGCAGCCCAGTGCCCCTCACCCCTCTGCCCACCGCCTCCTCGTTCTGAGGTGGGGAGGGGTGCGCAGAAACTCAGGGAGCGACCCCGGGCTTCTTAGGCAGGGGAAGGAAGGGACGCAGAGGCTCACGATGGCCCCGCTGCCTCGAGGCCGTGGGTGACGCACACGTTCCACACCCACCACCTGTTCCCACGCTCTCCGGCTCTCCGTCACACCTGTGTCATGTGCTTGTGCACAACCCCACGCACCGTTCTTGCGGTGTGACCCCTGAGAGCCACATTCCGCTCCCGTGCTCCTCCACCACGTCCCTGCCCTTCTCATGAGTTCACACGCGTGTGCGCGCACTCTCTGCTGGCCTGGGCTGAGTGGCTGGGGCGGGTGTCGCCCACAGTGCTGAAGCTGTTGAAGATGGCCACGGGGATGCGGGCCCTGCTGGACACGGTGGTGCAGGCTCTGCCCCAGGTAAGAGCCACTTCTCTTGGCGGCCGTCTCCGGCTGGGGTGCGGGCCCCGACTTCGCCGTGCCCCGCAGCTGCAAAGACCAGGGCAGAGTCCAGCCTCGGGGGCAGCCGGGGTGCTACCGCCTCTTCCGGGCTTCTCCACGTGGTCACCGGTACCTGCGTGGTATCTGGTCCTCAGCGCCCGCACAGTTCCTAGAGAGCCCCCAGGGTCACGTGGGCAGCATGGGGCAGGGAGGCAAGGGTGGGCACGTCCTGGGGAAATGGGGAGGGCTACAAGGGGAGGGAGGTTTCGCGCCACCCGCAGGGGTGGCAGGGCAGGGCTGGTAGAGGTGTGCAGAGGCTCCGAGGTGACACGGGGTGGGCAGCTGACCAGGGTGGGGGACTCTGAAGACTTAGGAAAGTCCCTGGTCAGGGGAAGGGGAGAGGGGCCCAGGCCACAGGGAGCCTGTCCATCTCCCCGGGCTTCTCGGTCCCCGTGCCTCCTGCTGCCTTCCTCTCCTGAGTGCTCTTCCCCATCCTCCTCCGTGGCTTGTGCTCTGAGGGAGCGGGTGCCCATTCACTTGTTCATATGGCGAATCTAGTCTTAGGGAACTTTAGGTGGCTCAAAAGCAAAGGCACAGACGCAGCAGCCACTCAAAATGAGGATGAGGTTAACAGCCCGGGGAGGTGGCAGCTCAGCCCCTCGGGGACCCGGGCTGGGGATGCCAGTGAATTCTCTTCTCAAGTTGGTGTGAGCTTCCCAGTGGCCAAGTTACAAAGAGAAAGCCATGGAGGGAGGCAGGGGTATTCATCAAAGAGTTGGAGGTTTTCTATGACACGCAGGGCTGGGGAGGCGTGCAGACAGGAAGGGGGCCGGAGCTCAGGCTCGAGCCACCAGCCTGGATCAAAGTGTGGCCCAAGCATGTGACCCCTGCCTCAGTTTTACTGTCTGAAGGTGGGGATGCTGATGGCGCTTAAGCCAAAGGGCTGGTGTGAGGTTTCAGACTTACAGCTTGGAAAGCACTGCAGGCACCTGCTTCCTGGGATGTGCCTAGGGCAGGAGTGAGGTACGACGGTGTGGGCGTGCACCCCACCTTCCTGGCCTCCTCCCCCTGCTCGGTCCCAAGCCTCCCTGAGCAGGCACAGGGCACACGGTAGGGGTCCCAGCCCCAGGTAGGGGGCGCGCCACATTAGCATCTCCTCAGGGGTCTGTCAGGTGCTATGAAAACAGAATTTCAGCCACTTCCCACCCCACAGAGGGATAACGCCCAAGTGCGCCGGCCAGCACCTGTGTGACCGGCCTGGAAAAAAAGGGCCCCCAGCGCCTTTGCGGTTCTGTTCCCGTGGCAGGGAAGACCCTGTCTTCAGCTGGCCAGTGCCTCCTCACCCCTCAGAGCCCAGTTTATGAGGACTCAAGAGGAGAATGAAGGAGAGGATGGAGGCAGGGAGGCTGCCTCAGCCACGCAAGATCTGAGATGCCAGAGTGGAAAGAGGAGACTGGGGGGAGAGCTGGAGGGACCCTGGTTTAGAAGCTGCCAGCTCTTTGCAGGATGGGAGCTGCGGGCGGGCCTTGCCATGCCTGATCCTCCTCTGGTGCTGGGCCTCAGGGCCGGCCTCCGAGGTGTCTGCTAAGTGCTTGTTTCATTAGAGATCGGAGCCTGATTTAATTAGGCAGACGGCACGGTGTGAGTGGCTGGGAAGGAAGCCTCCTCCGGAGCCGGAGCCGGAGCTTGTGATTAACGGAGCTTACTTCTCGGCAATTAACGTGAATGCCTCCCGACTCAGTTCACAGCGCCTTCAGAGAGGGCTGGGAGGTGTTTCCTTTCTAGGGCAGGGACGCCTGTGGGCCTGATCTCCATAGCTGAGGGTAAAGGCGGTCTCTGGCGGGTGGAGGGGTGGGAACTAGGTTTGGAATCTGGGGCGACTTCTCCCGCAGGAGCCGTGGGACAGGGGTGGCTGCCTGTGCAGGAGTTTTCTGGGCCGTGGGCAGCATGATGCCCGTGCCCATTCCACTCTGGCCCTGGGGAGGCAGTTCTGGCTGCACGTGGCTGCGCCCTTGCTCTTGAGGACCTCCCAGGCAGCAGAGGCTGGTGACAGGTGCACCTGTTACACTGGCACCGTCAGGATGCGTTGTGGCCTGCCTGGAGGAATCCAGGCGGGCTGCGTGGGAGAGGGGCAGCGCTGCTGAGACCCCCGCCCCGTTTACTCACTAAACTCACCAAGCACACGCAGCGTGGGGCGTAGCAAAGGAGCACCCCCAGGCTTGAACGGCTCACAAGCTCCGCGACTGGCCAGTGACTTCCCCGCATTCTGTCTCTTGCTTTGTCTGAGTGGGGATAAAAGATGGTCTGTGGGTTCTTGTGGGAAGGAGGTGAGCCACTGGACGGAACGTTCTGGAAGCGGAGTTGCTCACGGTTAAGGTTTCTAGAGCGGTTTGGTGCCAGGGCTCCCTGGCCGCGGGCGTGGCCCTGGCCCGCCCTGGCCCACCGCTGCCCTCTGGCAGGTGGGCAACCTGGGCCTGCTCTTCATGCTCCTCTTCTTCATCTACGCCGCCCTGGGAGTGGAGCTCTTCGGGAAGCTGGGTGAGTGGCGGGCCGAGCAGAGGGGCTGGAGGGGCTGGCGGGCGGGGCCTTGGCAGCGGGGCTGACCCGCTCTGCCTTTCAGTCTGCAACGAGGAGAACCCGTGCGAGGGCATGAGCCGCCACGCCACCTTCGAGAACTTCGGCATGGCCTTCCTCACGCTCTTCCAGGTCTCCACCGGTGACAACTGGAATGGCATCATGAAGGTACCTGTGAGCGGGCTGGGGCGGCGGAGGTCGCGGGCTCCCAGCGCGTGTGGGGTCAGGGCCCGCTGGCCAGGGCCGCAGCGCCCTCTGCACACCAGCACCTCGCGGTTCCCAGGGGGAGCGCAGGGCCCCAGACAGCAGGCGGAGCTGCTCCTGCATGGTCTAGGGGAGATGCCTCTGCGCGGGCCACCAGCAGAGCTGAGGACAGAGACTCCTGCCTCCTTGGGGTGGAGACAGGTGGCCAGGTCTGGCTGCAATGGCCACAAGACTAGACCGACAGGGCATTAGGGCGAAGGGAGGCCGGTGGCAGGGAGGAGCAGCCGCTCACTAGTCCAGCGGAAGGAGAATGGTGGAGACCTCCTTGGCCAAAATCGGAGAGCGAGGGCAGGCCTGCGAAGAAGCCGGCTCCCCCCTCGGGCTTGACTGTGGCCCAGTGGGTGAGAGCCAGCTGGGAGAGGCTCAGGCCGCGGGGAAGCTGAGGCCAAGGGAGGCAGATGCCCCTGCAAACCAGGCAGGGGCCCGGGACTGTCAGGACCTGGGGGGGCTGCGTGTCACATATGTGTGTGCGTGTGCACTCGGGTGTGTGCGTGTGTGCACGCACTTGCGTGTGTATGTGTGTGCACTAGCGTGTGTGCGTGTGCGTGTGCACTCGCGTGTGTACATGTGCATGCACTCGCGCGTGTGTGCGTGTGTGCACTCGCGTGTGTGCATGTGTGTAAGTGTGCGTGCACTCGTATGTGTGCGTGTGCACTCGTGTGCATGTGTGCACTTGTGTGTGCGTGTGCGTGCACTCGCATGTGTGCGTGCAGTCGCGTGTGTGCGTGCACTCGCGTGTGTGCGTGTGGCCCCCGCTGCGCGGGCAGGCAGGGCAGGGCGCTCAGGCCGCCGTGCCGCCCTCTCGGCCCTCGCGCAGGACACACTGCGGGACTGCACCCAGGACGAGCGCAGCTGCCTGAGCAGCCTGCAGTTCGTGTCCCCGCTGTACTTCGTCAGCTTTGTGCTCACGGCCCAGTTTGTGCTCATCAACGTGGTGGTGGCTGTGCTCATGAAACACCTGGACGACAGCAACAAGGAGGCGCAGGAGGACGCCGAGATGGATGCCGAGATCGAGCTGGAGATGGCCCACGGCCTGGGCCCCAGCCCGCGGCCGCCCGCCGGCTCCCCGGGGGCCCTGGGCCGGGGGCCAGGAGGGGCGGGCGGCGGGGGCGACCCCGAGGGCCACCTGTGCCGGGGCTGCTACTCGCCAGCCCAGGTGGGTGGGGCCGGGGGCCCCAGGGGCCACTGGGTGGGCGCCTCAGGGCTGGGAGGGCCGTGGGGCTGGATTGAGGCCTCTGTCTTTTGGGGTCCCGCCACGCCCAGCTCCATGTGACGAGGGGGTAGGGCCCAGGCCATGGGCGCAGAGCTCGGGAGGGCGCTGCCCCGCCCACCCCCAGCCCCGGGACCCGCGATAACCCCGTGCCACCCCGCCCCGTCCGCCTAGGAGAACCTGTGGCTGGACAGCGTCTCTTTAATCATCAAGGACTCCTTGGAGGGGGAGCTGACCATCATTGACAACCTGTCGGGCTCCATCTTCCACCACTATGCCTCGCCAGCTGGCTGCGACAAGTGTCACCACGACAAGCAAGAGGTAGCGCGGCCTGGGAGAAGGCGGCCGTGGTGGGCAGGCAGGCTCCTCAGCTGGGGCCCACATGTCTGTCCATGACGCACAGCCTGAACAGAGCTGCGAGCCCCTGGTACCATTGTATGCAGTGCTCAAAAGGGCCGGCTGCCCCGGTGGGCTGTGGGCAGGGCCCCGTGTCCACTGGGTACATTTTGTCCTGTAATGGGAAGAAGTCATCCAAGCCTGTTCTTTCACTCTAAGGACCCCAGAGCCTCCCTGATGGCCCCACCTCGCCCCCAGGCAGCCACTCCCCAGTGCCCCAGCCCGTCTCAGGTGGCCATGAGATTGGCCGAGGTTGGTGGCTACAGGCTCCTCAGGGTCCCTGGGTCTGCGGCTTTTCGCCTGTGCCAGGTTTTGCGGGTCGCCCGTGCCAGGCAGAGGGGTGGACCCAGCCCAGTTCCACAGGCCCTTGGCCTGGGGCGGGCAGATGGCTGTGGAGCTCCTGTCTGCTTGCCCTTGAGCTGAGATAGCAAGCTGGGCCCCCCAGGCCCGGCTCCCATCAGAGACGACCCCTGTGGCACCATCATGTGTCACCCGGGCGGGGGGCACGATCCCAGCCCCAGGTGTGACCAGGGCCACCGCCTCTCCCTGCAGGTGCAGCTGGCTGAGACGGAGGCCTTCTCCCTGAACTCAGACAGGTCCTCATCCATCCTGCTGGGTGATGACCTGAGCCTCGAGGACCCCCCGGCCTGCCCGCCCGGCCCTAAAGACGACCAGGTGAGCCGCTCCGGAGAGGAAAGGCCTCCCGGGGCGGCGAGGGCACTGGCGCAGGTCCCCCTCCACTGTCCCGTTTGCCTCCCCTCCCTGCAGGGTGAGCCGGACCTGCAGGACCCCACGCAGGCGGGGGACCTGAGTGAGTGCTTCTTCCCTTTGAACGACGCGGCCTCGGGTGCAGAGAACTTCCTCTGTGAGATGGAGGCCATCCCCTTCAACCCTGTCCGGTCCTGGCTGAAACACGAGAGTGGCCAAGGTGCGGGGCGAGGCGTCTTGAACATCTGCTTTGGGTGGGGGACCCTGAGTTTTTCTCCCTTGCTATTTTTGCTCAGACTGTTATATTTAGTCCAGAATGAATAACATCTGGCAAAAATTATATCTGACTCTGAGGCCAGCTCTAACAATGATAAAAGGTCAAGAGCCCAATTATTCAGAGACAAGATAATTATGACAGAGGCCTGAGCTGAGGCTTCTACTGAGCTTCCTAGGAACTCTGGTGAAAAGAGAAACAGGTTGGGACACAGAGCTCATTATTAAGCAGGACAGCTGGCAGCTTACTGAGGGGTCTTGAGAGCTGAGCTTGAGAGGTATTTATCCCCCAGATCACCACACCAGGCGGTGCTGAACAGCAAGCTGCTTTGTAAGATGTCCTGACATTCGTTCTTCTGCCTGCACCAAGTGACCTTTGGGGGCAGCAGGGGCTGTGGACCTGTGGCTGGGCTGTGGGCACACAGGTGGGGTACTGAGCCTGCCAGCCTGTCACTAGGGCTCACCTCTGCTTGCAGTCCTCTTGGGCGGCAGCAGGTTCCCAACACTGGCTGGGGAGACAGGAGATCCCAGCAGAAGAGGCCCCCAGACCCTGGGCCCCTCACCCCTGGGACATCAGCACGGGGTGGCTCTCAGGACTGGGGTCAGGTGGCTTTTCCAAGGTCCCTCCCTAAAGCTGATGGCTTCTCTGTGGACACCGTGGCTGAGGTGCTGAGACTCCAGGCCTCTGGAGCCAAGAGCCGGAGCGATCTGAGTGGAGTCTATCCTTTAGTCAGTCATTTCTATTTGTACTTATTTAAATAAGGCAGTGCCGCACAGGACTCCTCCTTGGGGACCCTCAGGCCTATGGCCCTGTGGCATACCGATTAACATATCCCCTGTCCTGCAAGATGCAGGAGGACTGTGGGCAGAGGAGACCAGCCCTGGCGACCGATCCTGCTGTGCCCTTGGTACTGGGCTGGGGCTGTCTCCTGTGCCCGAGGTAGCATCTGGTCCCTATTTTCAGAGGAAGAAGCGCAGGACCCAAGCCTTGAGCCCGGTGGGCCGGCCTGTCCTCCTGGCGTCTCTCCTCTGGCTCAGTGCTTCTCGTGCTCTCCCCGTGGGGCACGGAGGCTCTGAGGAGGGGTCTTGGCCCGGTCTCCTGGCCACTTTGTTAGGTAGCCCTTCTGCCAGCCTGGTGAAGCACGCTCAGTCCCCACCTCCAGCCTCCAGCTTGTCCTCTGCCTCCCCTGCAGCGCCCTCGAGCCCCTTCTCCCCGGAGGCCTCCAGCCCCCTCCTGCCCATGCCTGCCGAGTTCTTCCACCCTGCTGTATCCGCCAGCCAGCAAGGGGAGGAGAAGGGCACTGGCGCTGGCATGCTCCCCAAGATCTCCCTGCAGGGCTCCTGGGCCTCCCTGCGTTCCCCAAGTGTCAACTGTACCCTCCTCCGGCAGGTAAGGCGCTGCCAGTCGCCCTGCTGGGCCGGAGCCCCAGGTGAGGTGCAGGGCTCCAGGGCCCGGGTGTTGGGGAAGTTAGGAGGAGCTGGCTGCAGGGTTTTGGGAGGTGGCAGGAGCAGCTCCTGGGGCACCTGGGGCAGCGGAGGGCAGGGGGACCCAGGTGGTGGGAGGGCCTGAAAGGGGATCCCCGGGAGTCTCTCCTGAGGGGAGCACAGGATGGAGGATGGGGAGACTTTGCAGGGTGATGTGGAGCTGGGGGTGGGGCAGACCCCCGGTTCTCTGGGTGGATGTGATAGGGGTCTGCTTACTAGGAATGGAGGTGGAGGAGCAGGTCCGGGGGGGCAGGTCTGGGCTGCAGGGTCCCCTGTTAGGCTGGAGTGTGGCTGGTTCACAGTGCCGGCAGGAGGTCCCAGTAGAAGGGGGGGGGGCAGCCATGCAGAAGGCCTGGGCCAGAGCGCAAGAGGCCCTGCAGACCCGCGGCTTCATTGTGGCTCCATCGAGGGAAGGGTGGGGATGGTGCGTGCTCCCATCAGTTATTCTCTTAGGGAGGGCTGGCCCTCCCCGCACGCGCTGGCGTGGCAGGCTGAATGCCAGCCCAGGCGGCAGATATCACTTCCCTGCCTCCCAGGGCTGCTTGGAGTGTGCTGGAGAAAAGACAGAACAAAAGCAGTGCAGTGTGTTGAGAGTGCTGGCGAGTGCTGGGAGCCAGGATAGGGAGGCGGCAGGTGCCTGCGGTGGGGGGGGGGGAGTTGGGAGGCCTTGCCAAGGGACTGGGAGCCCCTGAGCTGGGACTGAGATAGGGTCCCGGTGCGGCTGACGGCCTAGGGGCTTCTGCTCTGGGCCGGCTGGGCTCTGATGGGCTTGAATAGAGGAGCAGGAGAGGGCGGGGGACCCCAGGAGCCAGGGAACCACAGAAGCTCAGGAGGGGCTGCCCCAGGGCGGGAAACAAGGGCCTCCCTCCTGTGCCTCCCGCAGGCCACCGTGAGCGACACGTCCCTGGACGCCAGCCCCAGCAGCTCCGCGGGCAGCCTGCAGACCACGCTGGAGGACAGCCTGACCCTGAGCGACAGCCCCCGGCGCGCCCTGGGGGCCCCCGCGCCTGCCGCCCCCCGGGCCTGCCTGTCGCCCGCCTCGCGCCGCCGCCGGAGCCTGCGTGGCCGCGGCCTGTTCAGCCTGCGCGCACACCAGCGCAGCCACAGCAGCGGCGGCTCCACCAGCCCGGGCTGCACGCAGCACGACTCCATGGACCCGTCGGACGAGGAGGGCCGCGGCGCGGGCGGGGAGCCGGCCGAGGCGCTCAGCAGCCTGTCGCTCACGTCGCTCTTCTGCCCGCCGCCCCCGCCGCAGCCCGGCCTCCCGCCGGCCCGCAGGTTCCGCAGCACCAGCAGCCTGGCCGCCCCCCGCCGCCTGGCCCGGAGCCCCTCGTGGGCGGCCGGCCGCAGCAAGGACCCGCCGGGGCCCGCGCCCGCCCAGCCCGGCCCGCAGCCGCCGCCCGACGTGGCCAGCAAGGGGAAGAGATGAGGGGCGGCGGGGGCCGCGCAGGACCATCGCCCGCCCGCCCCATCTCGCCTTCTTTTACCTCAGGAGCCAGGGAGCAGACAGCAATACTTGGTCCACACCTGGGAACAGCGCCCGGCCCGCCGGCCGCTCCAGGAGGGTCGGGGTCAGCGGAGGCTCGAACGCCCAGCGGGGCCCAGGGTGGCCAGCGGGGCCTCCCAGTGCATATACATACATATATATATATGCAGATATATATATACACACACACATAGACATATATATTTATTTTTTTTACTGAGAGCTTATGACTTCCAGAAAGTGCTAAAGTTGGGGGTGTGAGTCAGGCCCTGGACAGGGGTTTTTGTCCGCTGCTTAGAGGCTGGGCCCGTCCGGGGCACACGGCCGTGTCCGGGCATCGGGGTGACTTCCTGGGTCAGGAGTACAGGCCCGGGAGGAGAGGTGCAGTTCAGGGTACTCCTTTTTTTCCTTTTAAAAAGAGACGCTGCTAAGATCCCCCTACTGCCACCCATGTGTTGGGTGCCTGTCTCGTCCTCTGACCCGTCTCGTTATTGTGAAGTCTTTTGTAGACACCCGGAGCACACAAACTCTCTTAGTCAACTGGTTAGATGTTTTCTTTAGAAAATTCAGGAGTGAGTAGACCTATGTTTCTTAGGGCAGAAGTGAGGCAGAGGGTACCAGGTGAGGTCCTGCCTCAGTGAGCACTGTGGGGGCTCTGTCCCCAGGAGGCCGTGAGCAGCAGCGGTCGCCCCCGGAGAGGGGGCTGAGCCGGCAGGGCGTGCGCTGAGCTTCGGTGCCTGCCAGGTCCGCGCAGGTGCTCCTGGGCTCAGGCAGACGGCTGCTTGGGAACTCACTGCCCTGCACCCCAACGCAGGTTCTGAGCAGCAGGTGTCCCTGGAAGTGTGATCATGTCCTGAGCAGCTCTGCCCCTGCCCTGGCGGCTTCCGGCTGCAGCAGATCTAGCGGGGTTCTGAGCAGAGGTAGGGCACCTGCTCTGGCCGGGACCAGGCCTCTCTCCACCCGAGCCCAGTCTCCCCGCTTACCTGTCTCGCTGTTCCTAAGCTGCAGGTCAGGTTTTACTATAGTAGTAATTCCCAAACGAGTTCCGGACAGTTTTTTTATTTTAATAATTATGCATTTATTTCAGTATTTATTAGAAAAAATATAATTCGTTGAACCTGTAATTTCGCAGGCATTATGCTTCAGTCCAGGCTAGGTTCTAAAAGTGAGTGGATTTAATGTCTGTTTAAAGGAGACTGGGTGTGAGTCAGGCCCTGGACAGGTGTGAGACTGGGGGTGTGAGTCAGGCCCTGGACAGGTGTGAGACTGGGGGTGTGAGTCAGGCCCTGGACAGGGGTTTTTGTTGGCGGTGTGGCCACAGAGGCAGCCAGCCGGGCAGCTGGGGTTCTGGTTCCAGGATCTCCACTGTGTTCCCCTGCTGACATTTCTCCCTGGCTCCCGCCGGGCCTCCAAGAAGGCCCCGTCCTGCTCCCGCTCCCAACCTCACAGTGCCAGGCTGGCGAGCACAGGAGAGCGGTGTCTTCCAGGCCGGCACAGGGCCCCTTGGGGTTTGGACGCTGTAGAGAAGAGAGGAGAGCATGGGTGGCATGAGTTTTCTATCCCTCCTCTTTGGAGCTGAGGGGGCCATGCTGGGCAGGAAAGGGTGGTCAGGCCCACTTTATACCAGAGGAAACAGAGGCTTGAGGAGGTGAAGAGGCCACCAGAGGTCCCTCAGGTTCTGGCAGCAGAGAAGCTGGGGTGCCTGTGCAGGGCCATTGTGTACCTGACCTGTACAAAAGTGGGCCCACCTGGAGCTGGGCCGGCTCGGTGACCAGGCCGCACGGCCCGGAGCTCCTCTGCTGTAGGACGGCCTCTTTTCTGGGCTCAGTGTCCATCATCTTTTTAAACTGGTGGAGTGGGGCATGGTCCTGTGTGCTGCAGCACAGAGCAGACTTTCCCAGCCTCTCACATGTCAGCGCTGGGCAGGGAATATGCCTTGGTGTATAAAGCTGTCCCTTTACCCTGAACCCTGAGGCCCTGCCTAAGCCCACAGGCTGAACAGGACAGTCTAGGCCAAGGGACAGGCGTGAGCAGAGGCCCAGCTTAGAGGAAGGGGAAGAGGGGGAGCTCTGGTGGGGGCTGGTCTCCAGGCAGAAGCCCCTGGCGGACTCCAGGTGTTTGGCCTTGTTTTTGTGGGTATCAGGACGCCAGGGATGAGGAAAGCTGGGAGTCACTGGCCAGGACAAGCTGACAAGGAGACAGGTTGGGCAGCCCGGCCCCTCCTCCCTCCCCAGCCCTGTGGCCCGGGGCTGTGGCCTCAGGCCCATGCAAGTCTATCTCAAAAGCACAAGTGTACCCTAATGGGAGAACAGGATGTAGGCGCCCACGCTCTAAAGCCGTTCCCTTGCCGGGCACTGCGGAGTGGAAGCTGGCAGGCACTGTGGCATCTGCAGAGAAACTCGGGCCCGGATGGGGCGCTGCTGGCCCTGGCCAGGCTCTCCTCCTCTCCCTATTCTGCCTTCTGGCCAGGCAGCCCCTGGAAGGAGGACCACACGTGCGCAGTACCGCCTGTCTGCCTGCCCCTCAGCCTCCAGCCCCCTGCTGCGCTGTGTAAGGGCTGGGGTCTTAGACCCCGCTGTTCAGCCCAGACACATAACTCTTTTTGTCTTTGTGCAATAATCAGTGTCCGCAGATCTGGGCGAGCTGGGGCTTGGGAGGAGGCAGAGGCCGCCGCCTCCAGGAAGCCCTGGCCTGCGGCCGCTGCGGCTATGCACTCCTGTCACTGTACAGTTTCTATGGCGTGAACGAACTTCCCAGCTGCTGATGGCGCTGCCCCGCAGGCCCAGATGGCGGGGCGTAGACAAACCATGCCGCAGCCCCACCAGTGTTGTTTTGAATAAAACCCCAGAAGCCTATTTAGGAATTTCTCTGTGTCTCTGCTTGCCTTTCCTTAGAGGGCGGGTGTCCAGCGGGGCTTTGCCTGGGGCAGGGTGGTGACGTGGCCTCCTTCGTGTTCAGGCTGTGGGGTCTGGGTGTCGGAGACCCAGATGTGGCGTGTGGCACGTTCCCTGGGCCCCTGTTACCCATGTTGGCTGCAAAGAAGAAAAGCCAATTCAAATGGGCTTAAGAGCAAAAGAAGGAACACATAAGAGAAAAGGAGAGAAAGAAGGAAGGAGAAAAAAGGGCAAAGGGAGGAGAGAAAAGGAAATGCCAGGCGTGGTGGGCACACTTGTAACCCCAGCACTTGGGAAGCTGAGACAGGAGGATCGCAGGCTCGGGGCCAGCGCAGTAACTTAAGGAGACTCTGCTTTAAAATATCATAAAAGGCCGGGTGTGGTGGCGCACGCTTGTAATCCCAGCATTCAGGAGGCAGAGACAGGAAGATCGCGGTTTTCAGACAGCCTCAGATACTTAGCAAGGCCCTTCACAACTCAGACCCTGTTTCAAAAGTTAAAAAAAGAAAAAGACAAAACAAAACTAAAAAATAGGGCTGGGGGTGTAGCTTGGAGGTAGAATGCCCTTGGGTTCTATCTCCGGTACCGCAAAAATAAAAAAAAAATCCCAAACGGACCAGGGGTGTACCTCAAGGATAGGACCCCCTAGGTTCAACCCCCAGTAACAGGAAAGAAAGAAAGAAAAAGAGAGAGAAAAGAGAGAGAGAGAGAAGCCCAGAGGGGTTGGCTCCAGGAATAGCTGGATCAAGGGCTCTAACCTCACCTCTATTACAGTCTGTCTCCACGCATGGCGCTGCTCCCCTGTGCGGCCCCTCCTGTCCCTGAGCCCACTTCCAGGTGAAGGGCGGCCTCTCCGGCCCAGCCTCGCCGCCTGGGGCTGACGGGCACATGCTGTGCAGACACTGTGCTCCGCTTGGCCAGTTCTGATCCCGAGCTTCCTCTGGGACACAGGGACGGGTGACCCTGTGCCACTGCCTGGGAATAGGAAGGAGAGAGAAGGCTGAGGGAAGGGACGTGTCTCGCTGGCAGGAAGGAGAGCTAGCAGAGGCAAGATGGGAATTCCTGCCCTCCTTCCAACTCCCTGCAGGGCGGTTCTCAGCCCATCAGCAGGAGGCCTGGTTACGCTGATGTCAGGGAGGAGACGGGCCAAGTCGGCGATGGGAAGCCCACCGGGACCCCAGCAGACTCATCTGCCATGTCGGCTTGCTCCTGGCCCTGGGCACTGCGGAGGCCATCACCAGGACAGCGGCTGTGGCCCCAGCATGCCCTCTCCGAGGCTCTGCCTGCTCTGGGGCACCATCTCTCACTGAAGACCCCAGTGTCACCCTCGGTCCTCCGGCCCGGCCCCTGCTTTCTATGTCTCTGCTGCAACTCTTGGGAATATGAGAAGTGGGTGCAACCGCTGGGCTCCCCGTGTGGCCGTCTCTGTCCCAGGCATCTCCCTTGCTGGGGCAGGTACAGGGCCAGACGGTGGGTGTGCATCCCGTTTGAGGGTCTGTGTATGTCTGTGCACACACACCTGTTAGGAAGCCCCTCCCCTCCCAAGGCTCTGAGATGCATCCTGTCCCCCAGCCTCTCCCCTGCTCCCCCCCAGGAGTTCCCTGGCCCCAGGCTTCAAGGCGGCCTCTGGAAACAAGCACGGGGCCTTTTCCTTCTTCGGGGTCTGACTGTGCGGTCACACCTTGCCACCACCACACTGAATGGTGGGCTTTGTCTTCCAGCTTGTCACCTCCACAAGACAAGGGGCCTCCGAGGGAGTCCAGTTGTGTGTCCTGAAGGCCCAGCTTCGGGCGGTTCTGCCTTTCTGACAAGTGGCCGCAGCAGTGCCCCCCACGGCTGCCCAGCGTTAGGTCCGGCGCTCCTTCCCAGGCAGGGCCAGCCTCCGTGGCTGAGGGCTGTGCTGTGCTGTGGCCGCCTGCCACTCGCTCCAGCCTCCCTCCCAGGCTGGCAGCTGTGCCTGGTGCCCACCTTGCCTGGCAGCTGGTGATGACTCCTGTCCTTACCTACTATGGGCCAAGGAAGGTGTGCAGGCCCCGCTCGTCAAGATGCCAGAGGCCACATACGCATGCACACACACACACACACACACACACACACACACACGCATGCACACATGTGCGCCCTGGGCTCCTTCCCCTGTACACTCTCAGGGCCAGAAACACGGGGTGGCACCGTGAGCAACGGCGGCTGCTTGGGCTTGAGCTGCTGCCGCTGAGGCCACAGAAAGATTCCAGTGCGGTCCTGTCTCCAGCTCCGTCCACCCCGGCGAGGAGACCGCGATGGCCATCCCGCCCCCGCTGCATGTCGCTTTCACCCCGTCCCAACTTTGTCCTGACTCTAGACTTGGCCCCCAGGGCCCTGAACACCCGAGCGCCCCCGGGTCCTATAGGATCGGGCCCCTCTGGCCTCCTCTCCGCGGAGTCCGGCCTGCATCCTGTGATCTCCCGTCTCAGCTTCCCAAGTGCTGAGATAGCAGATGTGGGCCACCACTTCTGGGGAAGCAGGGGGACTTTAGCCCACATCTCTTATTTCTCTCCCCAAAGAGACGGGCCCAGGGAGGTGCTTGGCCCAGCACGACGGCCTGGATCTGGCATGTCCCCCAACGGCTCACTTGCTGAAGGCTTGGTCCCCAACACAGCAGTGCTGGGGGGTGGGTCACAGGGCTCTGACATCCTCAACAGATCCGTCCCTTGATAGATGAGTGACTTCAGTGGATTCTTGGGAGATGAGGAACCGCAGGAGGTCGGGTCTAGCTGGAGGCGGGTCACTGGGGCAGGCCCTTGGGTCTGTTCCCCCTTCTCCTCTCCCTCCCTCTCTCCCTCTCTCGCTCCGCTTCCTGGCTGTCTCTCCCTTCCGCCATGATGGCCCGCTTCACCTCAGGCCTGGAGCAGTGAGGCCATCAGCAGACTGAGGCCTTCAAAAACGTGCGCCAGGGCAAAGCTTTCCCCCTTTTAAGTTATGCTGGGAATTTTGGACACAGCAACAGAAAGCTGGGGACACATGGGTGTGCTCCTGGTCACACAGCCAGGACAGGCCGGGGGCGATGCCGCCCGCTCCGCCAGCCCTGCGGCTGGCCAGGGTCCCTGGAGAGAGGAGCCCTGGACAGTGAGCTTGGGAGCAAGTAGCCAAGGAGAGACAGTGGCTTGAACAACCGCAGCCCAGAGCATGTGAAGAGGGTGGGAAACTTCAGCCCTCAGCACTTTTTATTTAGACCTGAATTCATGAATTTTAACCCAATAAACACAGGCACGTTAGGTATTAATATATGTGCGATTATGCAAACGCACTATTACGGCTGTAATGAAATTAGATTCTGGCTCTGCCCGTGGTGTTCCAGGAGGGGGACGTCCTCTGGTTTCCAGCGCGGTGACCTCGGATTGCCGTTGTCATGGTAACAGGGCTGTGTGGGGCTCTGTGGACAGGAGGCTGGTCCCATCAGCAGGGGCCAGGGCAGAGCTGTGGACCTGTGGGACTCTTGCTAGCCCCAAGCCTTGGAGGGGAGGGGACCAGTCACCTGGCCAGAGGCTTGGGGGACAGACCCCTAGAAGGCATGGGGCCCCTCCTTTCCTGGTATTAGTTGAGCACCTACTGTGTGCCAGGCCTATGGGAGGCACTGGAAAAAGAGCCGGGACAGATCCCTGTGCTCGTGGAGTGGGGGACAGCTAACCCCAGCAGACAGACCCGAGTTCCTGGGTATTCGGGGGGCCTAGCTGGGGATGCCTGCGGCACACAAGGATAACCCCGCAGATGGCAGAGGCTCCTTTCAGATGAAGAGCAGGAGGCCAGAGAGCAATGTTGCAGGGAAGACACAGGACACCCAGTTAAATTTGAATTTCAGATAAGCCACGAATCATTTTTTTAGTGTATCTATGTCTCCTGCAATATTGGGACATTGCTTACACTGACTTTTTTGTTGCCCATCTGAAATTCAGATTTAACTGACCACCCTGTACTTTTCTTTGCTAAATCCAGGCAGTTTTCAGAGAGCAGAGGTGACGTGCCCAGACTCCCCTGCCCATCCGCCCGCACCTGCCCTGGTCCTCCTCGAGGAATGACCAGGCTCAGCTCCTCACTACTTAAAAATCAGCCTCATATGTTCTTAATTATATTAAGATATACAGAACAGAGTTCATATTCGTTACATGCTTAAGCACACGGTTCTGTAGCATTAAGTGTATTCACGGTGTTGCAGCCATCACCCCCATCCACGGGCACATCGTTTCATTCTCCCAAACTCAAGCTCTGCACTCCTTAAACACTAACGCTCCACTCCCTTCTGGCCCCTGGAAAATTCCATTTCTCCTTTCTCTGCCAATTTTTTTTTTTTGTGTGTGGTATTGAGCCCAGGGACATTCTACCTCCAAGCTTCACCCCAAGCCCTTTCTACTTTTTGTTTTGCAATTGCCTTACTAAGTTGTTGAGGCTGGCCTTGAACCCAGAATCCTCCTATGTCAGCCTCCCAAGTACTAGAATCACAGGTGTGCAGCACCACACCCGGCTGGTCCTCGGGGCTTCTCTTGACCCCAAATTTGCTGATACCGTAAATAGAGGGGCCCTTCCCAGAGGCAGAGAGAATCAGACGCGAGGTCTCCTCACTGCACCCCATGCTGCCTGTGCCTGGACAGGGTGTCCCCACAGGACGCATCTTCCTGGGGGTGTAGAGATGCCCGGGGGGCTCTCAGGGCCGCCGTCAGCTTGGGCGGGCATCCAGGTCATTACAGGGAGGGGCATCGTCCTACCAGAAGGCCTCGTGGAGGGACGTGGGCCCAGGTCTGTCACTACGGTCACTCCACGTGGCCAGATGGGCGTTTGCAAGGGGCACCAGGGACACGGTTCCCCACTGGTGATGGGTGTCCCCAAAACATGCCGAGCAAGAGATGCTGCATCCAGGGGCTCACTCAGCGGGCTCAGCTGCCCACTGCCCAGGCCTCGTCCAGCACGGGATCCTCCCATGTGTGTGGCCAACCAATATATCTAGTAGGGCGGCGTGCTGGGCGGCAGTCTATGCGTAGGTGACGAGGACTCGGCTTCCTTCTCAGCAGCCCTCTCTGCCCCAGGAGAAGCTCACCCTACGAGAGACCGGACGGCGTCCCCCTCCCTGCAGTCCACAGCGAGGGCCAACCCTCCGGCCAGCAGGATGGTCCTTAAGATGAAAGTATGGCCGGAGGAGCCGCCACGTCTCCTGGCGCCCAGCCCCTGAAACTGAAGTTATAAGATGTTGTCAGCGGCTGAATTTGGGGAGATTTGTTACATAGCCCTGAAGCGAGCCAAGTACCTTCTGCTTTGTGCTCAAGTCATGTCCTGCACTATGTGGAGCTCTAGAACAGGCAAAACTAACCCACAGGGCAAAACCCCTCTCAGAACGGGGGTTGATTTCTGGGAATAGGACAGCACTGGCTGAGAAGAGTTGGAAGTTATTTATTCTTATGGTGGTTTGTGGTCCCTAGACACGAGATTTTGTCAAAATCCAGCAAGTGACTTTCAAGATTTGTGTATTTTATTACACGTAAATTTTACATCAGAAACAGAAAATGGTGAGGCGCTTTGGGCAAGCGTACTGCCCTGACATTGTGGACATACTTAATTATGCTGTGAAATGCATCAAAAAATAAGATGCAGTGATGGGTGGACGGAGGGAGGGAGGGATGAACAGATGGGTGATAAAACAAGTGCAATGGAACGTGAATGGGGGAATCCTGGGCAGTCGGCAAGTGCTTTCAACTTTGCTGTGTTTGAAGATTTCATAATAAATTGCTGGAAAAATTCTATTTAGCAAATATTCACAGAGGACTTAATGGGAAAAAATTAGAATGGCACTGGAGTGTGGACAGCAATGACTGGAGAGGCTTTCCAGGTGCCATGTGTTTGATGAGGCCGTTTCCCGGATGGCTGCCTCACATGGAAGCAGCAATGGTTTCTAGTTTGCAGATGGGGCAACTGAGGCACACGGACTCTCGATCGGGGTCCGCAGGGGGAGCGGCGGGTCTGGATCTTCTGGCAAAGAAAGAGAAGGAGGCTGCTTGTTCTGCTCGGTCTGCAGTAGAGGAGGATGAGATAGAAGCTGAGTGGGGCCAGGCACGGTGGCGCGCACCTGTAATCCCAGCACTTGGGAGGCGGAGACAGGAGGGTCAGAGGGTTGAGGACAGTCTCGGCAACATAGTGGAGGCCCTCAGCAACTTAGCAA
Organism: Muscardinus avellanarius; assembly: GCF_963383645.1. Lineage (NCBI taxonomy): Eukaryota > Metazoa > Chordata > Mammalia > Rodentia > Gliridae > Muscardinus > Muscardinus avellanarius. The sequence continues at coordinate 9,622,001 of NC_137797.1, read as the reverse complement.
GACCCTGTTTCAAAAATAAAAGATAAAATAGATCTCAGAGGTGGAATGTCCCTGAGTTCAACCTCCAGTTCTAAAACTATATAAATAAAAAAGCTGAGTGGTCCAAGAAATGAACCTATGGCGGCGTGGGGTTGGCGGGCGTGGGAATGCGGCTGGAGCGCACCCTCGTCTGGGTCCCCCACCCCCGCAGAACGTCAGCAGATTCGGATTTCATGGCGCAAAGTGCGGGGGGAGTCAGCATCAGCAGGACCTGCCAAACCAGAACCAAGGACTCAAGGTGTCTGAATGATCGGGAATACAAATTGAAAGGCTTTGAGAAAATAAGAATAAATGAAAATGTACACAAGGAAAATTGGACTCTGAAAGTGCTCAGAAAGATAGTAAGTAGAGCCCGACAGAACATCTAGAAATGAAAGACGTGCTAACTGACCGGGGGTGGAGCTGAATGGAGAGCTGGACGTTGGACAAGGAGCCCCAGTTTGGAAGCCATCAGCGGACTGGGAGCGGGGCTGAAGGGATTCCCCGGAGGCACAGAATGTGGGATAGAGGAAAATCACACACAGAAAAAATATGAAATGGAGGCCAAGAAGGTCAGGTGAGAAGATACAACGCACGTCTACCTGGCGTTCCGGAAACCGGAGAAGAGGGTGGGGTGAGAGTCGCTATTCAAAGAGATAATGGCTCAGAATTTTCTAGAATTACTAAAAGTCACGAATTTTAGTTTGGGTAGCACAATAAAGCCCAAGCAAGAGATTTTTTTAAAAGTGCACGTGGGCTGGGCGTGGCGGCGCCGCGCTTGGGACGCTGAGACAGGAGGGTCGCGCAGGTTCGAAGCCAGCCTCAGCTACTTAGTGAGGCTCTCAGCAACTTGGTGAGACCTTGTTTCCAAATTAAGAATATAAAATGGGTCTGGGAGTGTAGCCTGGAGGTAGAAAGCCCCTGGGTTCCACCCCCAGTACCACACACACACACACACACACACACATACACACAAAGTGTATGTGGCTCCATCACAGTGATACAGAAGAGCAAAGAGAAAGTTTTCAAAGAGGACAGAGAAAAGAGCCAAATTTCCTGCAAATGAAAGCCTCTTAGCCCGAAGGCCAATTATTTCAGCAGCAAAAATAGAGTCTAGGAGCTTGGAAAATAACAGCATCAAGTGTGAAAATACGAGTCGCTATGGTGGTGCACACCGCTAATCCCAGGACTCGGGAGGCTGAGACAGGAAGATTGCAGATTCGAGGCCAGCCTCCGCAACTTAGTAAGACTCTCAGCTAACTAGTGAGACCCTGTTTCAAAGCAAACAAAATAAAATATAAAAGGGGCTGAGGTGGTAGCTCAGAGGTAGAACGTCCCTGAGTTCAGTCCCCAATACTGAAAAAAAAGAAAGAAAAAAAAGGAAAGAAAATACATCAATAAGATATCTGTCTATCTATCATCTCCACTGAATTAAAATATCTTTCAAGAAGAGTAAGTAAAGCTCCCACCTCGAGGGAGCAGAGACCCTCACTGTTGTCATTTTTTAAATAAAACAGTTCTGGAAGTCCAGGAGGCCAGGCCAGGGCAGGAAAGAAATGGTTAAGTGTGCAGAGAAACTGAAACACACACTCACTGTATGGAGCAATTAGAAGAATGTCTAATTGGGGAATAAAGCAGAATAAATGTCCAAGAATCTGATGTTTTCTATGAGAATTATTTTAGTATTTTAGAGAAATTCTAAATTACAGATTCTTTCAGAAATGTTTTCTGCTTTGCCGATGGTCCAGGCACACGCTTTGCCGACTTAGAGGATGATGGGAACCTCAGTGGGGCCCCAAAGGCTGGCGGCCCTCGGTGCCCGGAGAGAGGCCTCGGAGCGGCCGCGCCCCCAGAGCCGCGGAGCTGGCCCGGGAATCGCGGTCCCAGCACGTTTCTGGGCGATGCTGGTACTGCTGGCCTCAGTGTGAGAACCACGCCTACCGCTGCTGACCCCGGAGTCCCGGCAGCCGGCCACAGCTAAGCCTCCCCGGGAAGCCTTCCCACCTGACCTCGGGGGGACTGTGCCCGCCAGCGTGAGCTCTGCACATCACCAGTCCCTGCTCAGAACACAGCAGAGGCTCCAGTGACAGGCTTCATGGACTTCTTTTTGGAGGGGGACACTGGGGCCTGAACCTAGGGACGTCTGCCTCTGAGCTACACCCTCAACCCTTTTAGTTTTCATATTGAAACAGGGTCTCATAAAGTTGCTGAGGCTGGCCTTGAACCTGTGATCCTCCTGTCTCAGCCTCCCAAGTACTGGGATTTCAGGTGTGCGCCACCACGTCCAGTGACTTCATGAATCTTCAAGGGTCTTTGGCTGGAAGTGGAAGTTAAAGATACCTCTGGGCTTCTTGTCTACGAAGAAGACCTCACACATATGCACACGCACCCACACACGCACGCATGCACACACACACGTACACACACATACACACACGCACACACACACGCACACATACACATGCACATACACACACGCACACATGCACACACACACGCACGCACACATACACACATGCACGCGCACACACACACACACACACACACACACACACACACACACACACACTTTTCTCCTCACCAGAGTTTTTCTCCCTTTTACCAAGTCTCCTCATGTACCACCGAGGGCCAGGCCCACTGTGACTCCACTCTGGACCCAAAAGGCTCAGGGCCGTTTTCTGTTTTCTTTTGGTACTCGAGGCTGAGCCAGGGGCATCTACCTTGGAGCTATATCATCTGTCCTATTTTATTTTTCATTTTGGTGGCACTGGGGTTCCTGGAAGCCCTTTACCTCTGGGCTACACTCCCAGACCTATTTATTTTATATATATATATATATATATATATATATATATATATATATATATATATTTTTTTTTTTTTTTTATTTGGAAACAGGGTCTCTTAAGCCAGGGCGGCTGGCTTCGAACCTGCGCGATCCTCCTGTCTCCGTCTCCCAGGCGCGGGGATTACAAGCGTGCGCCACCATGCCCGGCTTTATTTTTCATTTTGAATCAGGGTCTTGCTAAGTTGTCAAGGCTGGCCTCAAACCTGAGATCTTCCTGCCTCAGCCTCCCATGTACTGGGATTATGGTATGCCATCACACCTGGCTCCCCTGGGCTTTGCCCCTTCCTTCCTTCCTTCCTTCCTTCCTTCCTTCCTTCCTTCCTTCCTTCCTGTACCAGTATTGGGAAGAGGCATCAAAATGTATTAATGTGCTGGTATTGGAAAATTGCTTTGATAATTTCCAAAGTGTAAAATCTAGTGAGAGCCTAGGCGCTGCGCAGGCGCTCAGGCAGAGAGGGGGCTGCAGCTGTTACAGTGCAGAGGTCCTCTCTGTCTTTGTCTTCATTCTAATCATTAACCTATAGTCAAAGCCTTAGAGTCAACTGAAGCCATTGGCCCTAAAACTACAATAGAGGCACCGGTGCCCCTGTTTACCTCCTCTTCTCTGGATCCGGCCTGGGCATAGGAAAGGTAAACTTTGTGTGCGGCTTCAAAGCACCCTAGTTGATGAGCAACTAATACTGCCCAATACAACAGAGCCGAGGGCCGGGTAGATTCCTGACCCTTGCACTTAGGAAGTGCGCTGTCCGGAGACAAAGGGGCACCGCCTGGCTAAGGAATAAGTAACCAGCCCATTGCCCTGGTAATGCTGATGAGAGGATACCAATACAAAATCTATTTAAGGGTTGGGGTCCCCAAAGGGGCCGGAGTTCCATTTTCGGGCTCCCCAGCATGTGGTCAGCACGCTGCTTTTTCTCTTCTCTATTTCCTACTGATCTATTTCCTACTAATTTTGTAATAAAGGTTTGTTGAAGCTGCACTGAGCTGCCCGTTAACTTTTCTATTCAACCAACCTTATTTGAATAAGAAAAAGAACCCCACCATTTCAAACCATAACCCACCCTTCCTTCCTTCCTTCCTCCCTTCCTTCCTTCCTTCGTGGTGCTGCAGATTGAACCCAAGAGCAGTCAACTCCAAGCTACACCTCCAGCCCAATTTTAGTTTTTATTTGGAAACAGGGTCTTGCTAAGTTTTTTTTTCATATTTATTTTTAATTGGTGCACTGTATTCATACATCATAGTGGGATACATACTTTTGTAGACATACATGCACACATTGCCCAGTCAGCCCCCACCCAATCCCCACCCCATTCTCTCCCTATCCCCCCCTCCTATGCTTGGCTTAGTAGTTGACATCTAGTATTATAGCAATTTATCCAAAATTAAAAATGATAATCTCACATAACAGTTTCATTTGTCTGATACCAAGCTTTTGATGACTTAAAGATAACATTTCAATATTTCTTTTTGCTTTCTTTCTTACCAGAGAATCTATTTTTTTCTATTTTTTAGGTGAAACTATTATATATTTATATATTTATTTTTCAGAAAAAAAATCTATTCTAATATGGAATATGGACTCTAGGTACCCACAACGATCTTGAAAAAGAACAAAGCTAGAAGATATATATTTTCTGATTTCAAACCATATAAAGCTACAATAATTGAAACAGTGTAGTACTATTCTAAAGGCAGATATATAAACCACTGGAGTTAAATAAAAGCCTAGACCTAAATTCTTCCCTATATTGTCAAGTTATTTTTGACAAGGTTTCCACGAACATTTGGTGGTAGAAATAATAATCTTTTAACTAAATATTGTTGAAAAATAATAATTACATGGAAAAGAATAAAATTGGACCCTTACCTAATCCCATATACAAATATTAACTCAAAATAGATAAAAGACCTAAATATAAATCTTAAGACTATAAACTTTTAGGAGAAAATCTGGGTCATAAAACCTCACAACATTGAAATTGGCAGTGATTTCTTGGTTATGATTTCAATGGCACAGGCAACAGAAGAGTATACAAACTCCCTAAAAAATAAAAAACATATTGTATATCCAAAGACAATGTAAACAGAGTTAACAGTTACTAATAGAATGGGATAAAATATTTCCAAATGCTATATCTGAAGGTATATTAATATTGCAACTAGAAATCCTAAAAATTAACAACAATAAAGGCAAACAATACCCTTTAGAGATAGGTAACAGACTAACATAAATAATGAATCTCCACAGATAACCAATCTTAGTTGTCTGTTGGATGGAAAATCTTGTTTCTCTGGTTCTGGTGTGTGTTACCTATTTCTTCTTTGTAGTTAATCTCTTTGAGTATTTTCTCTAGCGCTGGTTTTGAAGACATAAATTCCTTCAGTTTCTGTTTGTCATGGAAGCTTCTTATTTCTCCATCTAATTTGATAGAAAGTTTAGCTGGGTAGGAAATTTTTGGCTGGAAGTTGTTTTCTTTCAGAGTTTGGAATATGTTACTCCAAGCCCTTCTGGCTCTCATAACTTGGTTTGGGAAGTCTGGAGTGATTCTAATTGGTTTGCCTCTGAATGTCACTTGGCCCTTTGCTTTTGTTGCCTTTAAGATTCTCTGCTTGACTTTCACATTGGTCATTTTGACAATTATGTGGCGTGGGGATCCTCTTCTCCGATCCTGTCTAAAGGGAGTTCTATAAGTTTCCTGGACCTGCGTATCAACCTCTTGCTTTATGTCTGGAAAATTTTCTGCTATTACTTCCTTGAAGAGATTGTTGATCCCTTTGGTTTCACTTTCTTTTCCCTCCTCTATTCCAATTATTCTTAGGTTAGCTCTCTTAAAATGGGCCCATATTTCTTCAATATCAGATTCCTGCTGTCGGATATTTTTTCCTAGATTAGAAACTATGCGTTCATTTTTGGAATGATCATCTTCTAAGAGCGAGATTCTGTTCTCCATGTGTTCTAATCGGTTGTTTGTGCTTTGAATTGAGGCCTTTACTTCATTAATTGCATCCTTTATCTCTTTTTGGCTCTCTCTGAGTTCTTTTCGAAGCACCTCTATTATTTCTACAGTTATTTTCCTGATTTGATCTTCTAGAAATCTCTGAATTTCTGTTTTATCGGGTTCTGATGTTGTGGGGTTGTGGGCATTAATTGCTCCAGTATTATTCCTCTTTCCCATGATTTTGGAAGTTTGTGCCTTCTCTAGGTTCTTCCCTTGGGTCACTATGACTTCACTTAAGGTGCTCTGGATCTCGAGTCAGTAGTATCTCAGACCCCACTACTCCTTTACTGGGTTTTATCACAGAGTCTCCGACCCAGAGAGTCGATAGAGGCTGCTTTAGACTGTGGGGGGTGCCAGGTTGCACGTTCTCCTATGGTGTGATATCACTGCCACCGCCCCTGTCCCACTGGGTCAAGTCCCAGTGAGTACAGTACTGGGATTTCTCCGCTGTGGCCCACAATTTGACTCACTGTTCTTGAGTACGCAGATGTAGCTGTAGTGAATTCGGTGCTGCTGCCGCCGGTGGCAATATGGCGCCGCTGCTATGCCCTCGGCTGTTGGGCTGGCTTTTTTTTTTTTTCTTGGTTTTGATTTCCACTCTGAATCCCTGCAGTGTGTGCTGAGCTCAGACACTGGGAGCTTTAGATGTCCTCTGCGCCGAGAAATCCCGCCTGGCTGTTCCCCTCGGCTTGCTGTGGCCGTCCCGTGAATTCGCCGGTGCCGCCAGCAGTATCGTCTTGCTAAGTTGATGTGAGCCTCACTGAACTGCTGAGGCTGGCCTCGAGCCTACAATCCTCCTGTCTCAGCCACCCAACTACAGAGATTACAGGTGTGCACCCCACGCCCGGCTCCGCTGGGCTTTTCTGAAGGTGGGGGCTCTGGGGAGTCTCTTCGAGCCCCACCCCTTCAGGCCCCAGCTTGCCCTCCCCCACCCCCAGAGGCCGGGGTCCCTTCCAGTTGGTTCACCCCGACAAAGTGCTTGCTCCCCTCTCTGCTGAGGCTGCCAGCTGCTGAGCAGGGGAATTAAGTGGGACACCACGGGCACTTGATCCCAACAAGCTTAAGCCATCCCCTCCAGACGAGGCCCTGCTGACAGGAGAGGCTCCTGCAGGCCAGGCGGCCCCTGCTGGGTCCTGGGGGAATGGGGCTTTAGGAGGGGACAGAGACAGGACCCTGCGGGGTATGGGGGACCACGGCCACCCTTCCAGGAGGGAGCTGGGGTCTGGGGGCTGCCTGAGGGGTGTCCAGAGGATTAGGGAGTTCAGGAACACAGCAGGGGCACCCTGGGCGCCCAGGTGGCTGATTTATGAGGCCAAATTAAAAAGACTGATGGTGTGTCGCCTAGGCAAGAAATGAGTCCCGTGGTACACCGCTGAAGGGCGGGAAGGAGGTGTGGGGGGGCCCTGGGGGGGCAGTGGGAAATAACCAGGGATAAGGGCTGAGACCAGGCTGACGCCCAGAAAGGAGCCTGGCTGGGCAGCCGGCCTGCAGCGGCAGGAGGGGCCTGCTCTCCTGAGTCAGGGGAGCTTCCGGACCAGGACCCCCGGTGTGGGAGCCCACACAGGAGGTGGAGTCGGGTGCAGCCAAGACCTTTCTCTGCAGCAATAGTGGGCTGGGTAATTATCCTAGTCTCAGGGGCCACGGAACCAGAGGGGGCCCGGCCCTCCTGCGCCCCCCGGGGTGCATTTGCAGGCTTCCCAGGGACCAGCTCCGGGTGACAGGTGGGGGGGGTACTAGTGTGGTTTGGGACCCCAGCCGTCCTCGTGACTGTCCTCAGCCTGGGGCAGGCCCGGGAGGAGCCCGCACCCCTTGCAGAGGGTCCAGGCCACAGGTGCCTGGCAGGGCAGGGTGCAGGTGCCATGCGGGCTTGGCCCAGCTTGGGATTTAGTATTGCTGAGCAAATTCCATTTCTGGTGAGGACCTTTGGAGCAAATCGTAACAGGGTCAGTGTCCTGCCTGTATCAGGAGGCCAACCGGCCACTTTGCCACGTTTTCAAAAACGTTTCGGGAGACACGGTCTGCGGCTGACGAGCGGAGGTCACGCGGGGGAGCGCGCTGCATCGTGGAGCTCGTTTCTAGCCACCACGGGCGGGAAGTTGGGGCTCTCCTGAACGACACCGCTGCGCAGCTGCCTGGGCTCTCTTTGGTTGGCAAACACCACTCCTTGCAGACGTCCCGGGGCACATGCTCAGTGGACTCTGTTGTGAGCCGGCTGTGGCATCCACAGACCAAACACACTCGTGTCTTTCCACAGGGTCGGAATTTATTAAATAATAAATTCACGAGCTCCGCCCCTTGCACCAGCTGCTGTCACTGAATACTGGGTCATTTGGAAGTCATAGACTAGGCAGTCACGAATTCTTTTATTCTGATTTTTTTTAATTGGTACTGGGAATTGAACCCAAGGGAATTCCTTCTACCTCCAGGCTACTAGACTATAAAAAGGACCCCTAGCCCTTTTTATTTCATCTTTATTTAATTTCTTTTTGTGGAACTGGGATCAAACCCAGGGGCATTCTGCCTCTGAGCTACACCCCCTGCCCTATTTTTTATTCTTTATTTTGAAACAGGGTTACTAAGTTGCAGAGGTCCTCACTAAGTAGCTAAGGCTGGCTATGAACCTGTGACCTTCCTGTCTCGGCCTTCCAAGTACTGGGATTACAAGCATGTGCTACCACACCCGGATTGTCCTTTTTATTTTTTATTTTGAAACCGGATTTGCTGAGGCTGGCCTCCAATCTGGGATTCTCCTATCTCAGCCTTCCAAGTCCTGGGGTTACAGGTGTGCACCACCACACCTGGCTTCTCTTATTCCAATCTTAATTTTTAGTATCTATAGATATAGTCAATTCACAAATCATACCTCACACAATACAGGTTCACACAATACAGGTCACAGAAAGGCTGGGAGAGGGTGAAGGCAGCCCCAGGGGTTCAGGAAGCTTTGCCCAGAGCAAAGGCAGAGAGAACTAACACAGAGAACCCCTGGAGGCGACCAGAGAAGAGTTTTAACGAAGCAGTTTGGCGGAGTTGTCTAAGGGAGAGCTGGGGCGAGGGCTCAGAGGGAAGGCAGCTTCAGAGCGGAGCCTGGGGAGTCAGCTTGGAGGGGTCTTGTGTCCTCTCTGGTAGGAGAAGCCCTGCTGAGCTGCAGCGGAGTCAGAGGGAGCTGGGGATTCAAGGTGGCGGCCGTGGCGATTTTCCTGGGCAAGGCCGTGGCCAGCAGCCAGGCAGCGGGGTCAGGTGCAGTGTCCAGCCGTGGGCGCTGCTCCTCTGCGGGTCCCAGGTGAGCGGATGCTTCCTTCTGTGGTCGGGCGGGTTAGAGGAGCGTGCGGGCCTGGTTTTCCTGATACGGGGTGGACACAGCCGTGCACCCACGTGTCATGGATGGACTTGCGAAGCTCACAGGTGGCGCATTTATCAGCACGATGAGTCTATTTATCGCGCGCGCCTCGTGGTTGGTGCTGGGCAGATGGAGGCTGTTGACTCGGACAAGCGAGGTGCAGCATCCATCCCCTCACCACTGGACCCCAAACGGAGCAACTCCTGGCAAACCCTGCCTGACAAAATGAGTAACTCAGGGTCAGGCGTGACTGGGAAACGTGTCCTAGTCCTCATGGGGCAGGTCACTGCAGGACACGGCCCGCTGTCCATGGGGCACAGGTTTGCCGGCTGGGGCGCTCTGCTGGGGGAGCAGGGCCCGGCCGCTCTGCAGCGCAGCCTGCCTGGCGCCTCCTTGGGCCCTGGGCGCTTTGGGGGGCAGCAAGTGGTCTTCCCCGCACAGAGCAGGAGAGGAACTCGCCCAAGGCCACACGGTGGCCAGGTGGGCTTGAATCCAGCGGGACCCAACTCCAGGGCCCATTGTCTTACTCCCCCTCCCTGCTGCTTCCCCAATCTCTGAGGGGCTTATGGAAAAGGATGAGGTGCCGGCATGGAGGTCATGCCCATAGTCCCAGCTACTCGGGAAGTGAGGCAGGAGGATCACAGGTTCAAGGCCATCCTGAGAAACTTAGCAAGACCCTGTCTCCAAAAAGGGGTGTTTGGGGGTGCAGCTCGGTGGTAAAGCGCCTCTGTGCTCAGTCCCCAGTACTGGAAAAGGGACGAGGTAGCCACAGCTACGAGGGGTGGGCGTAGACCCCACCAGAGTCAGGCCTGGGGTCGCATCTTGCTGTTATTAAGTGACCTGAAGGGACTACTTCACTGCCCCCACAAAAAAATAGGCAGGACCTTCATCCCCAACGGGGTCCCGGGAGTGTACCTTACAGGGCTCAGTCCAGCCTGGCCCTGGGGAGGTGGTCCCCCGCCCCCAGCCCCTTCTGATCACCTGATCAGTTTTCCCGAGTCCTGCTGAGGCCACTGAGCTGTGAGCCGGGACGTCGTCCCCATCACATGGCGGCGGCCTGCTCTGATCGCCGTCTCCTTGGCCAGTGTGCTGCGGCCTTCCTGAGCGTGCTCATGTGGAGGCCCCGCCCGGCCTGTCCCTCCCAGCCCTGGGCTCCAGCCTTGCCGCGCTGTTGGTGCCTTTCAGGAACGCCAACTGCTCATTTGCGAGATCTTTGTTTCCCTGGAACTTGGCGTCTGACTGTCAGGAGGGAGAGCGATGGGCAGAGCACACATGTCCACCCAGGACCCTGTGGACGCCTGCGCGAGCCGTTCCCTGGCTCGGCCTGGACTCCTGGGCCACCTCGGCTCCCCTGAGCTCAGAACGGATCTGGGGTTAGTGTCTGTCTGCGGAGACGAGGAGCCAGCCAGGGCCCATGCACATTGGTTTTCAGGGAAGGCCGTGGGGAAAGATAAGAAGAAGCCAGGGAGGAGGAGCACCCCAAGTCGTCCAGACATTAGCATGAAAGATGGACGAGGTGCTTCGTCTCTGATGAAGAAAATGGATTGAGTCCTGATTAAGTAGTGGAGGACTTGAAGGCGTGCTGCAGCTCCCGGCCTGACCTTCACAGAGGTAGCCAGATACACCCAGCTTAAACCCAAAGAGGCTCAGCAGGCCTCTCCATCAGCCTCACCCGCAGAGGCCAGGGGCTGTTGCAGGTAGACCTCATCAGAAGGGGGTGCTCACAGGGGCGGCGGGTCTGCTCCCTCCCATCAGCCGTGGACGCGTCTCAGGACCTCTGTCCTGCTGTTGGGTGACCACCATCGTCCTGCCTGCAGAGTTGCCCCGAGGATGCTCGGTGTGAGCGGGTAGGTTGTCCCCGCAGCCCTGGGGTCCCCTGTCCTTGTAGCATCTGACCGGCCATCTGATGGGAGAGGCCGGCTGCCCAGCTGAGCCCAGGTGGCCACGTCCTGCAAGGACCTGGGCCTAGCACTGGGGTAGCCATGGTCCTCGCAACCTGGCCCGGGAGGCCCTGCACTCGGGCCACCCTACAGTTCTCATTAGCCCCATAGCTGTCTCGCAGAGTGGGGGCACGTGGAACAGGGCCTGCATGTGTCTCCAGCTGTGGGGTGGGCAGAGCAGTTTCTCAGCTGGACGTGTCTTCTTCCTAGAGAAAGGTCTTGACACATCTGATAAACAAGGTGCAAACGCCGCTCAGAGACTTCACAGCCGCTTCCGTGTGACACCAGCTGCGTAGCTGTGATCGGGTCCGTTTATCCCTTGTCTTCTGAACATAAAAGCAGATTCTTAGGGCTGAGGCTGTAACAAGTTAATGGAATTTCTGTTACCTGGCATGACAAGCGGCACCCTGCCTTCCAGAAGCGGGCCTCCGGGACAGCCTGTGGCTATCATTCGAGAAGGCTCTTAAATTAACAGCCGGCTTTCAGAGGCGTGGACCTCCCCCTCCTGTGGGTTCTGGGTATCATGGCTCCCCTGGCTGCAGTCCCCCTGAGCCTGGTATGTGTGCCTTATTCTGCCACCCAGTGCCACCTGCAGGCTGGAGCCCACCTGAGTTTTGGGACCAGGCCAGGCCTGGCTTCGGGGCATCTGTGCTCAGATAAAGGGAACTGAGCCCCGAGCACTAAGCACTTTGCCCTTAAACATCTACCAACAAGGACCACTGCGGGATGTGGTCTCCCTGCCCCACGCCCATCCTCCCAGCCTCTCACCTTTGGTGGCCCAAAGCAGACAGCAAGGCTGGCCAGGGCACCCAGGGGAGAAGACTGTGCCCCCAAATGCCCTTCCTCCCGTGGGCTCCACCGACTTAGCTGACGGCCCTCCACAGTCCCAGCCCCGCCCAAGGTTGGGGATGGATGGAGGCCAGGGCCGCTGCACGCTAGGCAAGACCTTCTGCCACTAGCCACATCCCTGTCTTCCTAGTACTTGTATAAGAGGCATCGATGGCATTTTTGCTAGAACGCCGGCTGCAAGCCGCCCCACGCCGCATACGTGATGTCACTGCCCGTTTGGGTGGGCTCCAGCTGTCTCTGACGTCCTATCTCTGGGAATGTTCACTCTGCCCCCAATTCCAGTGCCTGAGACTGGCCGGGCCCGCCCTTTCTGGGGCCCCTACTGCAGGATAGAAACTGATTTCCCCTGGAAGGATATGCCCCAAAGTGAGACATCTATCTGCCCAGAAACAACTGAGGTGCGATGCCAGGGTAGCTGGGGCCCCGAAGGAAGGTGGCCAGCCTAGAGAGCTCTCAGGCCACTGTGCCCATCCTCGGAGACCAGTTGCCCTGCCCTGGGAACACGGAGGAGCCGGGCTGCTCTCTCTGCTCAGGGGCAAAGAGGTCTGAGGCCGCCCTGACCGGTCGGTGGCTTTGTCTCCCACACCTGTGCGGCCAGCTGTCCTTGGCCACAGCTCATGTACAGAAAGGGCCACGCAGCTCTGAGAGCCTCGGCCGCTTGGCTCACCCACCAGAGAGCCGCAACATTTTGGTTTTGAGGTCTGTCCTCAGCAGGAGGCGGGAGAAGACCCCCACAGTGCCACGCTATGGATCTATTTGGAAACCTCTCAAGTGCTTGGGATTCTAGGGTTTGTGAGGAGGAGATAGGTGAGGACCCTTGTCCAGGAGGGCGAGGGTGGCCTGGGCCCTGAGGTTGGCCCTGCTCCCCAAGATGATGGAATGGGCAGGGAGCCAGGCAGGCTAGGAAATGTCACATTGGGAGAAAACTTTTCCAGTCTTCAACTCACATAAGCCTCAGCCACAGCGTGTGCCTTCGGGACATGGTGTTCCCTGTCCTCACACGGCGGGAGCCTCAGAAGGGCAGTAAACTCGTGCTCCTTCTGGAGCACCTGCTCCTCGCCACCCTCAGCCTCAAGGGCCTGCAGAGGACTCCCGTGGTGGCGGCGAAGGTGCTCACAGCCGGGAGGACGTGCCGTTGGGCTGCCAGCTCAGCGGCAGGGGCGCCATTGCAGTGCAGACGGCCTTCCTCGGCCAGGGCAAGGGCGGGCCAGGTGCCTGGTGTTTCTGTGTTCCTTCTGTTTCCCGGAAGCGCTACTGTGCCATCCAACCCTCTCCACTGAATTGAGAAACAGGGATTTAGAATTAAAATACAGATCCGAGCTGTGGGCCAGTTTGGAGAGATTTGCTGGAAGCGGAGGCATAGTTGCAGTGTGGAGAAGGTGCGTGCACGACGGCCGGGCAGCACACCCAGCCTGGCACCTGGCATGGGCCAGGGCTCAGTCCACAGGCGCCGGGTGGCCGCTCTCAGCTTTGTGTGTGTGTGCACGTGCGTGTGTGCATCTATGTGTGGAACTAGGCATTTTACCTCTGAGCTACACCCAACCCTATATTATTTTGTACTCTGAGACAGGGTCTCACTAAATTGCTGAGGACCTTGCTAAGTTACTGAGGCTGCCCTCAAACCTGTGATCCTCCTGCCTCAGCCTCTTGAATACTAGGATTACAGGTATGCGCCACCATGCCCCCTGGCCCTCCCTCTGGACAGTGGGGAGGACCTGAGCACCCCTTCCACTCAGGAGGAGGCCCTGGGCCAGTGGTTGTTTAACGAAAAGGAGCCAGTTGAGATGAACTGCGTTTGCTTGAGGCCCCGGGGCCCCACCACAGGGAGGGCGGTGTCTCTTGGGGACTTTGCCTCCAGGTCTTGTCTCTCTCAGAGCCAGCCTCCTTCCTGTACTGTCCTGGACAATGCCCCTCCCACTGTCCCAAGGCTGGGTCTCCTGGAAGCCTCAGCGGCCGCAGCTCAGCCTCTGCACCTTCCCGTCATCTGACATCTCAGCAGCGTCCAGGACAGGAACACCATGGCCCTGCTGTGTCCAGGGCTGGGCACAGGATGTTCGTGTCACTGGCTAGAGCATAGGTCTCTTTGTAAAGTGCCGTGTGTGTCTCCACTACAGAGGAGCTGTGTAAACTGTGTGCGGCCCTGTGGGGGGGCCCAGGAGACTCCACAGAAGAGGAGGAGTCAGCCAAGGCTGGGGGAGGCCTTGCCACACGAATCCCCAGCACCTGCACAGGGCCTGGCCCAGAGAGGTTAGGAATGAATGAGTGAGTGAATGAATGAATGACTGTCAAAACACAGGTGGGCTTAGTCAAGAGGCCTGCACTGGAGAGCGGAGGTGGCTGGCCCGAGTGGGACCCCGCAGGCTGCAGGGCGGAGCCAGTCGGTGGTCGCCAGGGAGGCCCGTGAGCTTTGACCAGCTTCCACTCCCGGTGGCTTATTTCATGGAATTACTTGCACAAACACACAAAGATATTCATTAGAGTGGGGCTGCAACCAAGGAAGTGGGATTGAAGTGTTAAACCAGCGAGCATTCCCACGGTGGAATTCCAGGGAGGATGAAGTCTGTCTATGTGGCCAGCGCATCGCGAGCTGACGCACAGACGGGCAGCGTCATAGCGTAGAAAGGAAGAAGCCGGGCCGGGCGGGAGCGACCTTACTGTGCACAGAGCGACCAGGAACAAGTCGGTAATGAAGAAAAACGGACTTATCATAAGCCCTTTTGCTCTGACCCCTGTTATTTCTGTCTCGGGTTTAAAAGCAGTTATTAAATGGAAAAAACAACAAGCAGAAGTTATCTAGCACCCCTCTGGCAGGAGCAGATTGCCTGCTGATAATGTGAGGAATCTTGTAACAATTTTCCCCAAACATGGAGGGAGATGACCTTGGCCTAGATCAGGGTCAGGCTGACGCGGGGGTCAGGTTTGTCCCCACAGGTGGGTCTGGAGGGACGGCCAGCTGCTGAGGGAGTGTTATGGACACCAGAAAAGATGGGGGAGGGCGGGAGATGGCGCAGGCTGAGAGGGCGCGGGAGAGCTGGGCAGGATCCGGGCCCGAGAGCTCACTGGGGCTGGAAGCCCAGACCACTCACAGAAACAGAGATAACCGCACCAACTCGGGCTGTCAGAATCTAACAGAGTGATGCCAGCCGTGGCATGGCCAGTCTGTGGGCCGGGCCTCTTGAGCCTTCTGAAGACGGTGGACCTCGGGCGCGCCAGGACTCCATCCTACACACAGGGAAGCTGCGGCTCAAGCAGGTGGAGTGACTCGTTCAGATGCCATGGTGAGAGTTTGTGGTGTGGGTTCAGTCTGAGCCATTCTCTGGGGATGTGGAGAGGCCCAGACTCAGCGAACAGCGGTCACATCTCACCCAGGCCGCTCTGGGCCTGGACCCTGCAGAACCCGAGCCTGGGAGGTTGCCTGGAAGAGCTTTCCTTCACTCTACCTGGTGAGGCTGGTGAGGGAGGGCAGGAGTGATGCCTGCTGAGCCCGCCGGGCCTGAGCTCTGGGGGAATGCCGGGGGCTCCCTAGGTAGGTGCCCAGGGGCGGAGTTGCTAGGCCGGGGGGTTGGCCAGTGTGTGCAGCTTCAGCCACCAGCTCTGCTGAGAAAAAGCATCCTATGGTGGTGTTGGCCAGTGTCTCTGGTGTAGATAGCCCCCGCCACGGGGTCGCTGTGCCCAGCTGCACCCCATCAGAACCCCGAGCTGTGGGAGCCGGCTGGAGGACGGTGCTGGGCCCTCAGGAGCTTGTTACCTAGGCAGGGCCTCTGACCCCAAGGGCAGGCTGCATGGCGGGGCACATTCTGTGTCCTGTTTTTACCCCAGCCCAGTCTTTGGGCTAAAGGGCAATTGCCCACCTCTCACCAGGGCAATAAGAGGGAGACACGGACCTCAGAGGGCAGTGTGGCCATTGCCACGGGGACGGGGAGCCACCCCAGGGGACTGTGAAGTGCCTGCACCCACACCCACACCTGAGGCGTCCTTCTGCTGCCACCGTGGAAGACCTGGCCCTTGGCATTGCTGAGGACCATAGTAATTCCCTATGGAAGCCAGGCTCAGGGAGCCCAACCAAGGGCTAAGGAGAGGGGCCGGGCTGTGCGCGCCCGCTGCAGAGCCGAGCTACAAAAGGAAGCAGGAGGGCAGAGGACGGTGTCTATGGGTGGTGGGAGAAACCAGCTCCATCCCTCAAACGACACCCCAAATCTCGCTCAGATGGGCAGAAGTCGCAAGTCCCCCAAGTTTCCACCGTGATATTTTATGGGCACTGAGACACCAGCCCCCTAGCTGGGCCCGGTGGTGCAGGCCTGTAATCCCAGTACTTGGAGGCCACGGCAGGATCACAGGTTTGAGGTCTGCCTCAGCTACTTAGCAAGACCCTGTTTCATATATATGAAAAATAATAAAAGGGCAGAGGGTGTAGCTTGGTGGGTGGCAGAACACTCCTGGGTTTAATTACCAGTCTGGTGCCCGCCCATCGGGTACTGACTTGTCCCTCGCCACTCCGGGGCCTCCCCGGCTCCCATGGCTACGGGAGAACGTCTGGGCTCCGAGCTTGTCGTCCTCCGGGGTCTTGCAGATGGTGGCACCTGCCTGCTGCTCCTTCCAGAACATCTCCTGCCTCTCGCCAGCTGGCCCGCAGACGCTGGGCTCGCCGAGGCGTAACCTGCCCTGCCCTGCCCCGCCATCGTCCTGTCTGCCGAGTTTGTCCCTGAACACCAGCCCCAGTGGCATCTTCTGTGACGCCTCCCCAGGTGCTGCCTCCCCCACCCCGGGAGGACACAATCAGCCCCAGCGCGGCACCACCGCTGTCCCTGGAACAGTCTGTCCTGTGGCTACCGTGCGGCTGTTTCAGGTCTGCCCCTCAAGGTCACGGGCAAGGTCTTCGTCTTGGCGTCTTCAGTGCCTGCCTGAGCCTGGCACTTGTGACCCGGAAATGTGCACCATTTGTTTGTTTAGTGGCACTGGGGATTGATCCGGGGGGAGTTCTAGCTACACCCCCGGTTCTATCTTAGTTTTTTTTTTTTTTGAAAGAAGAGAGTCTTGCTTAGCTGTTGAGGGTCTTGCTAAATTGCTGAGAGTGACCTTGAACCTGTGTCCTCCTGTCTCAGCCTCCCAAGTATTAGAATTACAGGTGTGCGCCACTGAGCCTTTCTGTGCGCGGTATACTTAGAGCCAGTGGAGAAACACCATTTTTTGGACTACCATTGACAGCTTCCTATAGGCACAGGCCTGTAATCCCAGTACTTGGGAGGCTGAGACGGGAAGGTCACAGGTTCGAGGCCACCTCAACAACTTGGCGAGCTCTGTTTAAAATTTAAGAAAAATTAAAAAGAGCTGACAGTATAACTCCGAGGTAGAATGCCCCTGGGTTCAGTCCCCAGTACCCCATCCCCACTCCCCAAAGAGGAGAGGGAAAAGATGGAGCAAGGCAAAGATCCCCCCTGTGGGTTGCCGTGGGGAGTGGGGGCACCGCGTGGAGACAGCCCGACCCACCTCAGGGGCCCGTGCCTGGCTGCCCCCGTCCAGTGTGCTCTGACAGGAGGCTCTGCCTATTACAACAGGCGACTCTAATGCAGACCGAGGAGGCCTCCTCTCCCTCCCTCCCTGTCGGCACCTGCAAGGACGGCTGGGGGCAGCTGCCCGGGTGGGGCCGGCGCTGGGGCCGGGTGTTGGAGGGAGGCGGTGCCGCTCTGAGCTCCTGGAGCCTCTGCCACCAGCCTCTGAGGGGCAGATGTGGGCGGCAAGTGAGATGCCATGGAAGGGAGACGCCGCAGGCAAGGAACAAGCTCGCTCTTAGCTTTGGAGACCAGGGGGTGTGGGGTGGGGCCGCGAGGGCGGGGTTCTGTGGGAGGGCAGTCCAGAAACTTCCGAGAGGCCTGCTTCCTCATGGAGCAGGTGACCCGGGTGATTATGTTTATCTCCAGTCTTGTGGGATCCAATGAAACAATGTGTGGAGAAAACAATTTCTGGAAAACGACGTAACTGTCTTGCCATAGAGCATCTTCTACCATTAAAGCTCATCGAGACACGTCCAGTGGGATAGCATACAGCTTTAAAGAGACACGTCCAGTGGAATAGTATACAGCTTTAAAGAGGAAAGAATGTCCACATATGTGCAATCTGAACAAAATCAGCCAGGATGAAAGACACACCGCATGACTCCACTTACTGAGGGGCCTCGGGAGTCAAAATCAAGGAGGAAAGTAGAATGGGGCTGCCAGGGCTGGGTGGGGAGGGGGCTATTTTTAAGGGGTACAGAATTTCAGTTTGGAAATTTCTCTTTTTTTCAGTACTGGGGATGGAACCCAGGGGCATTGTACCTCCAAGTACACCCCCAGCCCCATTTTTTAGTTTTATTTTTATTGGTTTTGAAACAGGGTCTCACTGAGTTGCAAAGGTCCTCGCTAAGTAGCCGAGGCTGTCCACGAGTTGCAATCCTCTGGATTCAGCCTCCCAAATGCTGGGATTACAAGTGTGCACCACCACGCCCGGCCAGTTTGGGAAATTTCTGAAGATGGGGAGTGGTGACGGTGGCAGGGCACCATTAACGTAAGCCAGTCGGGCATGGTGGTGCAGGTCTGTAGCCACAGTACTTGAGAGGTGGAGGCAGGAGGATCACAGCTGGAGGACAGCCTCAGCGATTTAACAAGACCCTGGTTCAGAATAAAAAATAAAACCAGAGGTAGAACGCCCCTGGAGTTTCAATTCCCAGTAAAACACACACATACACGCACACACAAGCATATGTAGGGCCACTGAACTGTACACTTAAAAACAGTTGAGATGGTGCCGGGCGTGGTGGCGCACGCTTGTTATCCCCGCGCTTGGGAGGCTGAGACAGGAGGATCGCACAGGTTCGAAGCCAGCCTCAGCTACTTAGTGAGGCTCTCAGCAACTTAGTGAGACCCTGTTTCCAAATAAAATATAAAATAGGTCTGGGAGTGTAGCCTGGAGGTAGAAGGCCCCTGGGTTCCATCCCCAGTACCACCACCACCACCACACACACACACACACACACACACACACACACACAAAATAAAATAAAAAGAGTTAAGATGGCAAATTTTATGTTATGAATATTTTAGCCACAATTAAAAAATGTGTGACAGCCTCTTTAGGAATGGAAAATAAAGGGCTAGAAGCACATATAATAGGGTGTGTGCGTGTGTCCTTTATATAGACGACAAGTGAAGCGGAGGGAGGAGAGGGAACTTGAAGAGGGGGCCGGCCCTCCGGCTGGGGTTTTATAGCCTCTGGCTCAGCATCCTTCGTGGGAGAAAAGCTGATATTGCTGGTAACATTTTGAAAGGTCAAAACCAACTGGAAGTTCAGGCCGCTGCCTAAATGCATGATAATAGCAAATTTAAAAATTAATTCCGAGGTCTCTCCTGTGGCTCGGGGTGCCGGCTCCGGGAGGGCGGCCGCTCTGGAAGGCGCCAGTGTTCTCAGAAAGCCTTTCCCCTGTCGACTTCTCTTCTCAGGAGCCGCCAAGCTCTGCTTTATGTCATTGTCCAAGACAACAATGCGCTTTGAAATGAAAAATGTCCCTGCTGGACACAAAGGAGACGCCTTCCCGATTCTAAGCCCAGACGGAATAAAGGCTCAGTTGAGCTGAGGGCAGGGCAGACAGTCAGGGAGAGAGCTTGGGGAACCCTGGATCACCCTCCAACTTCCTGAGCTGCACGGAGACCTTGGGCACAGAGCTGGAGAAGTGGCAGGGGCACGCGCACTTAGCCTGTGGAGCACCGTAGGCTGAGCACCCCGACGTCGTCTGACCAAGCTCTCCCAACACCCTGTGTGCTGGTCCCATCACTTTCACTCTCTACATGGCGAGACATGAGCCTCGGGAGGCAAAACATGGCTTGCCCGAGGCCACTGGCAAGAGGTAAAGCCCAGTGCTGCTCTGCCTCAGAGTAAGTCCTTCCCATTCATTATGCCAGGGGCCACAGGTTTATTTCAAATTTGTATCTAAGGAGGTCTTGATTCATGCAAATCTTTGTTCATTCACTTTGAACATGGGAATAATTTCTGTATCAGTCAGTATGGCTGGGTTTTGCTGTAGTAACAAATACATATTCATGCTATGCTCATTGCTGGCTAACTGGGGACTTTGCTATGTGTCTCTCTCCTTGGGGACCAAGGCCACTCCAGGGTAGGGGACACGTGACTTAGAATGGAAAGGCTTTGTCCACATGGTTAGGGGCTTGGCTGCAGCCAATCTCTGGGGGTAGGATAGGCTGCTTCTCCTCGTGCCCGAGAGGAGGAAAGCCAGTATATTTATATTTAGTAACAGTGCTTGGGTCTGCACTGGACATTTCTTGATTGCTTCACAGGTTGTCGTCAGGATGGAGAGTGAACTGTGTACTGATGCACTCTGGAGGATGTCAAGCCCTGTGCAGATGTGAATTAAACATGCAAAACATGAATGCAAAGTACTAGAATATTATTATTGCTGTTGCTACTTATTCTAATAATCCTCTCTGTCTTTCACATGGCTCCAAGAACAGCAGTGGCCATCGGTCAACCCAAGGCGAAGGAGGGCAGCACTCTCTCCCCGCCAGGGCAGAGCCCGCAGCCCACCCCGCCAGGGCCACCCGCACCGCATTCCGCTGCGGCTGTGCTGACAGTCATTAGATTTTTCTCTTCTCCCTCTGCTGAAGTTTCTATGATTATCCAATCCCAAAGCCACAGAAGCATCAGAATTTTAATAGACTTGGGCCCCGAGCACAAGAGGAAAACGTGCCGCTCTCAGCCACAGATGGGAGCCCGGGCCTTCCAGGCGCCACTTGAGCACTGTGGCTTTTAAACCGTCCAGCAGGACCTCAGGGCCCTGGGGTGCTGGGGTGGGTCCAGGAAGACATTCAGGGTGGGGGCACTTAATTGGTTCTGTTTTTGCTGTTCCTGGACCTGTCCCAAAATTATGTCATAGCTTAGATGCCAGGACTTAAAAAGAAAACTCATTGTGACAGATGTTTTTTAACTTCTCAACTGTCACTGAGGTTTATGCTTCTAGGTGGTTTTTTTTCTTCCTCTCTCTCTCGGCCCTTTCCCCTTGCTGGGGCAACACGTGTGTTTCCCCTTCTTTTCATTTCCAATGATCTTCCAATCTTTGTCATTGCTCTCCTCAGCCCACTGCTTCTCTTTCTCTCTCTTTTCTCTCTTCTCTCTCTCTGTTCTCTCTCTTCTCTTTCTCCTGTGTCTCTCTCTTCTCTCTGTCTCTGTCTCTTGCTATCTCTCTGTCTCCCCTTTGGCAGGAGGTGTCTGTAGTGTAGTTCTCAGAACACACCTTCAGGAAGCCTGGGGTTCAGTTCTCAAGTCCTACTGGCTGTGTGCTCTTGGTCCTCCCTAATCTACTGGCTGTGTGCTCTTGGTCCTCCCTAATCTACTGGCTGTGTGCTCTTGGTCCTCCCTAATCTACTGGCTGTGTACTCTTGGTCCTCCCTAATCTACTGGCTGTGTGCTCTTGGTCCTCCCTAATCTACTGGCTGTGTGCTCTTGGTCCTCCCTAATCTACTGGCTGTGTGCTCTTGGTCCTCCCTAATCTACTGGCTGTGTGCTCTTGGCCATCCCTTCATCTCTCTGGGCCTAGTTTCTTCACATGGCCTGGGAAGCAGTGCCTCCCTGACGGGCCTGCAGACAGGTGTGGTGTTGACTGAACTTTTTCTCTGCCTCCCTTTTTCTGCCCCCCCGCAGTCCTGGTGACCCTCCTCCTCCAGCTCTCCTGGCCCCCCGCGTCCTCTGCCAGGGCTGCTGTGACCAGGCGCTGGCTAGTCCTGGCTGGCTCCACAGCCTCCCTCTCGGGCCACCAGGCTCTTTCTCAACCTAAGGGGCTGAAGCCCTAGGGCGGGTGAAGAGCTTGGGTAGGAGAGAAAGTCCACCCCTGGGTCTGAGTCTGTCCTGGCTGATGCAGAGGTTGGATGGGGATTCCTTTTTTTTTTTTTTTTTTTTTTTAATCACTTTGCCTGTTTGGTCTGGGTTTCCTTCTTGGGACTCTGCTAAGAAACCAGACCACATGGGCCCATCACCCAAGACTCATTTCCCGCCACCTGCGGTGCCTGGGAAATCCCACTCCTTTCCAAGTGTACCCTCTGCTTGGGTCCTGGGGTTGATAATCAGGACCCCTCCTGGGGTCCTCAGGACAGCGTCTGGTCCTGCTCAGCCCCTGAGCCCTGCCCGGACATCTGGACCAGCACTTGGTCCATCTGCACCACTGCAGGGGCTGGTTCTATTCAGCTGGGCCTCCCCCTCGCTCCCCCGGCACACTCCTGACACCCCCTTGCCTGGAGATGGGTAGAGGGCTTTCCCCCACCCCAGGCTGAAGCACTTTCTAATTAGTCTCATGGACGACCCTGTCTGCCTAACCCCTCCTTTCACTGAGTCTAGTACACTGATGCCAGGAGAAGCGCCGGCCCCAGGAGGGGGCTGGCTTGACCCTCAGCCGCCCGCGCAGCCCGTGAGGCCTCAGAGCAGCCCTGGTGGGTGGGCTCCTTCCTGGGCGGTGCTTCTTCTTCCCAGGCTTGCGGGGTAGGCCCCCTGGGCATCCTTCCTGCAGCTCCTGGGACCCAGAGGAGGCCCCCAGCTACACAGCCCCCAGAGAGCGCATCTACAGCTCCATGTCCCTGCAACAGGCATCTGCCTGTTCCAACAGCTCCCTGCTAAAGCAAAGATGCCGGGCCTGGAGGGACCACGACACCCCCCCCCCCAAGGTCCTTTGGACAGCCGGGGAGGGATCCCAAGGCCACTCAGGCCGCTGGCCCGCCTGGGCTGCAGTCTAGATCTTCTGACCCGAGCCAAAGACACAGGCCTGACTCCACAGTCTGCGTGGGTGGACCTTCTCTGGGGCCTGCTCTGAAAGGAGTCCACATAGGAAACATGACTCAGCTCCAGTGACAGCTCTCCACGCGTGGCCTCACCCAGCTCTGGACACCCATTGTCCTTCACACTAGCACCGGTGCTGCCTCTGCAGGAGCCAGGAGTCCTCAAAAAGCTACTTAGGCCATGTGTGACCGAGGTAGCGGAGCCACTGGGCACTGAG
This sequence comes from Muscardinus avellanarius, assembly GCF_963383645.1. Lineage (NCBI taxonomy): Eukaryota > Metazoa > Chordata > Mammalia > Rodentia > Gliridae > Muscardinus > Muscardinus avellanarius. The sequence goes on along the minus strand of NC_137797.1, from coordinate 9,598,978 downwards.
GGAGCCTGGTCACACCTCTCAGCTTGTCTCATTCTGAGGCACTGGTGTTATTTATTTGTGGTGCTGGGGTGGAATTCAGGGGCATTCTACCTCTGAGCTACACCCCAAACCTATTTTATTTTTCATTTTGAAATAAGGTCTCACAGCCGTGCACAGTGGCGCACACCCTGTAATTCCAATACTTGGGAGGCTGAGACAGGAGGATCACAGGTTCAAGGACAGCCTCAGTAGATTGACTCTCGTCAACCTAGTGAGACTCTATTAAAAAAATCAAATCAAATCAAATAGTACTAGGGGGTGTAGCTCAGAGGTAGAATGCCCCTGGGTTCAATCCTAAGTATCACAAAAAAGAGAAGAAAGAAGGAAAGAAAGAAAGAAAGAGAGAAAGAAAGAAAGATCTCACTAAGTTGCTGAGGGTCTTGCTAAACTGCTGAGACTGGCCTCGAACCTCCAATCCTCTGTCGCTGCCTCTGAAGTATCAGGATTACATTGTGCACCACACACCTGCCCTAATTTCATTGTTTATTGTCTGTGCCCCACTAACTGGAATGGAAGGTCCTGGCAACAGAGATCGTGCCTATCTTGCTCTTCTCTGAATCCTAAGAGCTACCTTAGAATGGCCTAGAATGTGTCTGGCACAGAATAGGTGCTCGGCAAACGTTCACCAACGAAGCCGCACACTTGTGGAACTCCTGAGCCATGGGGCTACCGAGCGGCTGCTGTGCCGGCCCGTGCTAGAGTCGTCAGCCAATTACAACACGCCGTGGGGCAGGTGGCATCTCATTTAAGCTCTTTGTGGGGGGCTGGGGCTCGAGCCCAGTGCCCTGTGCATGCCGAGCATGTGTTCTACCATGAGTGTGTCCCCAGCCCATCGTTTATCTGTAAATGAAACATTAAGAGGGAACTACTGTGGAAGCGGGCGGTGGCGACCAGCGGTGTGGGTGGCCTGTTGCAGTTGCTGTGTTTACGTGGTCAGTTTTTCTGCCTTGACTTGGAGGTGTCCCTAAGACCCGGCCCAGTGACAGCTGGCTCGGCCACACGCTCCCTTTGACCATCAGAACGTGACGGGCAGCCTTGGTGAGAAGTTTCTGATCCCTGTGGGCGGGGTCGGGTGGCTCGCGAGGCATCGCTTATGTGCCGTGTTCCGTCCCCAGCACCACAGAGGAAATAAGCCACTGTGTGTCGGCCCTGGCCCCTCAGTGATACCAGATCGCTGGGGGATTGTCTGCCGCCAGGTTCACACTGAGCCGACTCAGTTCCCGGCTCCCTTTTCCTGCCTTGATTCTGCATGCCCACAAGCAGAAGAATGTGGGAAAATAACTCCTTCTCCCCAGCCTCAGTTTCCCCATCTGCACGGGGGAAGAGGACACCTCTCTGGGTGGTTTTTAGGATGGAATGAGCTCAGCCTGCCCTCCCGAGGGCTGGAGGCATGGATGCAGGAGTCAACAAAGTGACAGACACTTGCGGTTGGGGCAGGAAGGCTCTGGCTCGCGGCAGAGTGCCCTCGGGATGGGGTTACACAGCCACCTTGCTGGCTGGAGCGGCTCTGGATCTGCAATAAAGTGAGTGTTTCAGAAGCTACACAATGGAGGTGAGGGCCCTTTGTGAGGGGCAGCCCTCCTGCCAGTATCACTTGAAGCTGCGGCCTCGCCTTCCTGGAGGAGGGATGGGGGAGACAGGCAGCCAGGGGCCTGCAGAAAGCCGTGCCCGCGCAGCGGTCCTCAGCCGAATGCTGCTCCCCCGGGCGCGGGCTCCCGGGAACAGGGCAATCGATTTCTGTACAGCAGACACAAAGGCCCATGCGGCGTGGGACCTGGAGGGACCCTGTGTCAGTCAATCAATCCCAGCATGGCATTTGGCCTGTGTCCTTGGGATCCCTGGGTGGACTCTAAAAACCCAGGCACTGAAAAGCCTATCTCCTTGTCAGTGAACTAAAGCACAGATTGGGCTGAGGAGCCGGAGCCTGTATTTGTCGCAGAATTGTCCACATGCCAAGGTCGGGCCAAACTAAAACCCCAGGACTATGCAAGATATGCAGGAAGTGCAGATGGAGGATGGAACTCATGTTTACTAAGCTCGTCTGATGTGCAAGGCGTCTCTAGACACGATTTCCTTTAACTCCCACAGTGACCAGCAAGGTGTGTGGGGCTCACTTCTGAGGCTGGGGAGGAGCGGGGCTGCCAAAGGCTGAGTAGCTGGCCTGGGGCTGCCGAGCCAAACGGGCGCTGCCCGGTCCCCAGAAGCGTGCGTTCTCCCTGTCCCCCGCATGCCGCGCAGCCTGTGTGGCGAGGACCAGGAGGAGGAGGGCTGGCTCTGGGTCCAGAGTTCCCTTGGGATCAGGCCTGGGCAAGCAGGTGGGTGCGGGGAACCGCTTGCTCTCTCTGGAACGTTCATTCCCCGGTGAGCCGAGGCGAGTGTGTATGGGAAAGAGAGCTGCTTGATACAGCTGTGTACCGTTCCCCATAGCCACAGTTTTGCTTTCTGAGGTTTCTGTTATCTTTGGTCAATGTCATTGAGAAAGTATTGATATTTATTTCAATTTTTGTGTGTGGGGGGAGTGGGGATTGAATCCAGGGCATTCTACCTCTGAGCTACCCCCAGCCCTTTTTTGTTTTGAAACAGGGTCTCACTAAGTTTCTGAGATTGGCCTTGAACCTGCCATCCTCCTGTCTCAGCCTCCCAAGCACTGAGATTACAGGCATGTGCCACCTGCCCAGCTCCGTTTTAGCTCTTGAGAGCCCACATTCACATAACTCTTTTTATAGTACATTGTGAGGATTGTTCTATCTTCTTAGTTATTATTTTTTACTGTCTCACTTACCAGTTAAACTCCCTCATAGATATATCTGTATAGGAACAAATCGATTTAGGGCTCAGCATTTTCTGGGTTTCAGGTGCCCACTGGTGGGTCTTGGGACACATGCTCTATGGACTGGGAAGAGGCCTCAGGATGTGACCTGTGGAAAGAGGGGCTTTAGAGGGGCGACAGGGTCAAAGGGCGGTCCTGAGGGCAAGCGTCGACACTAGTCATGAAAGGGGAGATTTGGAGACAGACACTGCAGTGCACAGAGGGTGACGAGCAGCGACACGGGCAGAAGCCACGTGAAGGCAGAGAATGCCAGGATGGCCGGCAGGCGCCGAAGCCGGGAGCCTCCGAGGAACCACCGCCCACACCTTGCCCGCAGACATCGGGCTTCCAGGACTCGGCGATCAGAAGCTTCTGGCACTTGAGGTCACCCAGTTCACGCACTTTGGTATTGCAGCTCTAGGAAACTGATACAGGAACCTAGTGTTGGCCTTACTTTCTCCTCCTGTCAGAGCAGGCGCCTCTGTTCCAGCAAAACCCAAGCCCTGCAGCGAGCAGCCCAGCCTGCAGGAGGATGCTAGTGACATCCCTGGAATTCCCGCCAGCGGGGTCCCCTGCCTCTCATCTCTGTGTGTCCAGCACTGTGGTGTGGCCCAAGAGACAGATTAACACTGCAGCTGAGAGGCTGGAGGCTCGGCACAGGCCCAGTGCTCCTGCTCCTGCTCCCAGGCCTCAGGAGGGAAGCCACTCAGGAGGATTTACAGCCCCTTACTTGGATATTCGTGTCTCTCTCCCCTGCCACCGGGGGCGAGGGGGCCGGACAGCCCTGCTGTGTTCTATCAGTGAACACCAGAGCTGGCATGCAGCAGATCAGTCATTGAAATTCACCTCTTAATGATTGTCATTTAGGTGTCTAGACAAAATCGGTGATAACTGCCCTCCCCCCTTCAGCTCCTCTGAAGACTGCGAGGTGGCCTCATTTCTGTAATACTGTTTCCAGTAACTTCGACCTTTCTGGGGAAGAAGTTGGGATTAATGAGCCTCATGAAAACACTAATTTCCATATATTAGAGATGATAAAATATGTTAATGGCTTCAACAAAGCTAACCTACAAGATTAAGAATATAGAAGACAATTTTAAGGGCAGAGACTCTGTATTGATTTTTTTGGCAGTTGGTTGGAATCCAGATGCTCCCCTGTGCTGTGGGAGGGGCCATGGAGCTATGGGGAGAGGATGCTTCTCATTAAGGACTGATGTCTATTTTCCTCCCACCCTCACCTCACTTCTAAATTCCTATGTTAAGAAACTAATCCCTATTGTGACATTATTAGGAGGTGGGACCTTTGGGTCATTATAACAAAATACCTGAGGTAACAGACATACAAAGAAAAAGGGTTTCTTTTGGATCACAATTCTGGAGATTCCAGTCCTGTTGTTTTGGGCCTCTGGCAAGGACAGCTCAACAGGGCAAGAATACATGGAGGAGCAACTGCTGACCTCATGAACCAGGAAAAGGAAGAGAGACTGGCAGAGGAAAGGACCAAGGTCTCACAGTCCCCTGTGTGGACATGCCCCAGTGACCTAAGGACCACCACAAGGCCCACTCCCTAAAGTTTCTACCATTCTAAATTGCACCACCCTGGGGACCAGACCCAATACACATGAGGCTTGGGGGACATATTTACCTGAGTTGCAGGAGGTAAATAGATGTGGGAGTGGAGCCCTGTGATGGAGTCATGCCCCTATGAGAGACTGAGAGAGCTCTCGCCCTTCTAGTGTGACCCTTCTTCCCCACTAGTGTCACACGGGCCACTACTGTAACAAGAGAAAAGCAGAACACATTTATTTAATCAGAGTTTTATGTGACATGGAGTCTTCAGACATGAAGACCCACATACCCAGGGGAAACAATATGCTTTGACATAGGGCATTGACAAAGAACAGACAACCATGTAGACATGACTGGATAAGAAAAGGTCTAGCCAACAGTAATAGATGGGGTGGGTCGGGGCCTGTATCCAGCTTCCTCTTGGCCTCTGGGTGGCGCTTTTTCCTCCCAGGCAGGGCAGGCCTGGCCCCCTTTTGGAACAAAGGTCTTAGGAACTACTATCAGATGAGGTGGGTCAGACACTCTTTACAGCTAGCTCCTACATAGAAGGGCAGGGGAGGGTACGATGTAGGTTCTATAGCTCACTGTGAGGAAGTGGACTCTGGTTCCCATGAGCTGCTTTGCGGGGAGAAGATGGGCAGGAGACAGGAGGACATTTTAAGGTCAGAGAGACTTTTTTTTTGTTTTGGTGGCACTGGGGGGTGGAACCTAGGGGCTTTCTACCTCTGGGTTATACTCCCAGACCTATTTTTTATATTTTATTTGGAAATAGGGTCTCACTAAGTTGGTGAGAGCCTCACTCAGTAGCTGAGGCTGGGTTCAAACCTGTGTGATCCTCCTGTCTCAGCTTCCCAAGCGCGAGGATTACAAGCATGTGCCACCACACCTGGAGAAGGTCAGAGAGACATTTTGCCTCCAAGGGCTTCTGATGACCTTGTCAAAATTTTTAGCTGGCCAAGTTAGCAGATCTGAGGACATGGTTTTGAGCCCTATCATCTGTCCACCATGTGAGGCCAAGATAGGAAGTATCACGGCCCGTGGATGCATCTGTCCTCTTCCCTTCCGCTAGTTTTCCTTATCCTTAGAATCTGTGCTGTTCAATCTGTTCATTCTCACACTTGGTTGTTACTGTTTCTAGCTTAGACCTCTGTGGTTTTTTTTTTTTTGTTCAGGAAGGTGGGGGGAGGAATTCAGATGGAGCAGAATAAAAGCCAGCTCCTCGGGGTTTGGCCCTCCCTGGGACTCCCCTAACCAACAGTGTGAACAGAAAGCAACAGCCCCGTTATCAGCTTGGAGACGAGCAAACCACCCCCAGGGGCACTCCTAAGTGCCTCGCCTTATTTCTAAAAACAAATATGATCCCAGTACCTGGGGGTGGGGGGCTGAGACAGGAGGATCACAGGCTTGTGGCCAGCCTCAAGCAACTTAGTGAGACCCTGTTTCAAAGTAAAAAGGGGCTTCACTAAGTTGCTTGAGACATGGGGCAGGGCTTCAGAAAAACTAATTGTTTTAAAATTCACTGATAGTTTTTTTTTTTTTTTTTTGGTATTGAGGAATGATCCCAGGAGCATTCTATTTCTAAGCTATATCCCCAGCCCTTTTTATGTTTTATTTTGAAACAGAGTCTTGTTTACTTGCTGCGGGTTTGGCTATGTTGCTGAGGCTATTCTCAAACCCGTGATCCTGCTAGTGAGGAGATAGAAAGGAAATAGGCAGATAGGGAAAAGGCCTTGGTAGGAAAAAAAGTTAATTTCCTGAGTTTCCTGAGGGGCGACAAGTACCTGAAATTCCAAAGACTCAGAGATAAGAAGGCCAGAGCTTCACAAAGCCATCCTGAGTTTCCTAATCAACAAACCCACCGAGCAAGTCTGGCATTCCTGAAAGGAGATCCTTCAAAGAACTTGCAAATGTCCTATGCAAATTCTCCTTGGAATCCCAAAAGTCACCCTCACCAAAAAACGGACTTGCAAGCAGTCAGGCATCGGCCAGTCAGATGGCAAAAGGGGGACTTTCCCACTCGGGACCCCCTCCCCTTTTGGGGAGCTGTTCTCTCTCTCTCTCTCACAGGTCGTGTTGGCCCTGAGAGAAGGCAGAGTGCATCTGAGGGCACGTGGCTCGGGCGACTCTCGAGTAGTGACCTGAAGGCCTCTGCTGAACATCATGCCTGGCCAGGCCCCTAGGGGTGACCTGTACCTCTTTTCTGGCAGATCGCGTGGACTCTGGGAGAAAGTAGTTTGCAACTGATGGGCACTTGGCTCAGGCGACACTCGGGTAGTGACCCTGAAGGCAGCTACTGGACCCTGGAGTTCCGACCGCCCCTATGGGGTGTTCGGCCACTTTTCTCTATTCCCTTCTGGCAGATCGCGTGGACTCCGGAAGAAAGCAGCCTGCTCCTGAAGGCAATTCAGCTCGGGCTACTCTCAAGTATTGTCCTGAAGGCAGCTGCTGGACCCAGAGTTCCAGCCCCTTTGGGGTGTTCAGCCACCCTTACCCCCTTCCCTGCTGCTTCCAATAAACCTTTTACTCCCCTTCCTGAGGTCTGCAGGTGTCATTCTTCGCTCTCCGTAGACAAGAACTCGCCGGGGTTTTCTCGCAAGAAACCCCCACTTCACTAGCTCAGCCTCCCAAGTACTGGGATTACAGGTGTGCACCACCAGGAATCATAGGCAGGCTCTGCTCACTGGTCCATTTTAAACACAGACAGAGGCTGTCCATGGTACTCGGTATGTGTGAGTTGCACACAGTCATTTTTAGTAGCCGAGGCACCCTCCAAGCTGCTCATTTGTCCCTCAGAACTTGAGCTCCCTGTGGACACCGGCTCCCTGGTGGCAGAGGGGACCTGTGGGCTGCCGAGTGCAACTCACGCCTGCTTCTCTCCAGCCCCACCACTCCCTCCCTTCATCTCTATGAATCTATGTCTTTGTTTATTTATTTATTTTTGTGGTACTGGGGTTCCTGGAAGCCCTTCTACCTCTGGGCTACACTCCCAGACCTATTTTTACATTTTTATTTGGAAACAGGGTCTCCTAAACCAGCGCGCGCGGCTGGCTTTGAACCTGCGCGATCCTCCTGTCTCCGCCTCCCAAGCGCGGGGATTACAAGCGTGCCCACCACACCCGGCAGACCTTTTTTATATTTTTTTAAATTTAGAAACAGGGTCTCCTAAGCCAGCGCGCGTGGCTGGCTTTGAACCTGCGCGATCCTCCTGTCTCCGCCTCCCAAGCGCGGGGATCACAAGCGTGCCCACCACGCCCGGCCCTATGTCTCTATTTTAAAGGTGCGATCTCCCCAGCTACTGATGGCTTAGCTCTTAGAGACGGCGTTTTCTACTCCAACTAAAATACCTTCTAAATCCTAAACATGCCACGTAGACACTCGTCCTACTGGGTTTAGATCCACAACAGTCTTCATAAGTGATAACCAAGGCCCCAAATTAAGAATTCAGGTGACTTTTTATAAATTGTCACCTCTGCACCAGCACTGACTGATGACCTGTTAATTCTACTGATGGCTGATTTAATCAGTGATAGTGAAAAATTTAAAAAGTTTATGAACGAACATGCTGAGCTTTCAATTTTGCTAATCATTGCTTTTACTATCTCTGTGATGTGCTAAGAGCTTTTTAGTTAAATAAATGGACTATTCAATAAAAAAATGTTGAGAAAGTGTAATTTGTTGGATTTCTATGTAATTGATTTGAGAACTTGAAGTGGACCCAATAGAATACTGGACATAAAATGTATGATTTTAACCTAACAATCAGCCTTACCAGGTGGCATCTGTCCCATATAATACAACACTTCTCCAGTATCTTTGCTCTCTCTAGTTGAGGTTCTGGAATAGCTCCTCCATGCTACAGGGCTCTGTGACATAAGAATTATGTAGTAAATCGTATAGGCACAAGTTCTCAACTGCAGCGTAACTGAACACAAAGATTGTGGTTTTATAATGGAATTCTACTGTTTGAATAGCTGCAAATACCTGAAGCCATATCTCTGCAATAATTACCATATTTCTGAGAACTTTCTGCACCACTGGTGAGAAAACAGAATTCAAAATTACTAAACAAAATCATCTTGAAAACCTAGTTTCTTCTGAGCCAATTTTCTCTTCTCTACGCTGCCTGCTGATAAAAGGTGGCATGTATATTCTGGCATAACAATAATGTGCTTGGCCTCCTCAAATTACTTGGTGTTCTGCACAAAATAAAAATCTCTCAATTCCACACTTCTAAACCCTTTTATCACATCTAGAAATCTACTCTATTAAAATAAAGTAAAACCTAGAGCACGTCCTCAGAGCTGGCCAGGAGGCAGTTCGCCAAGGCGCTCTCCGCATGCACATTCCCTGCACACTCTGGGGCAAACTGCTGTCACTGCCGCCTCATCTGGCAGAGACGAGTCACCAAGGTCTCTAAAAACCCTTTTAAAAGTCTATTTTTATCAGTTTGTGAATGGGTTTTGGAAACCCTTTCATCCTCAATTTCTATGACATTTTGTTCTCAATACGATCCATTTACTTGGCACTCCGTCGTCCTCTTTTATGGAGCCTAGAAAGGCTACCTGGCTATCACCTGCAGTGTCACTGCAAAGTGTCCTGGGCTGAAGCGCTCGCGCTCCGGACACGCCAGCGCCGCACCCCGCTCCTCTGCTCCCGCTCTGGACACGATGTCCTCCTACCCCGACTCCCTCTGTGTGGCTCACCCTGAGTCTCCTTCAGGATTCCGTGTGGACGTCCATTCCCTCAGGCAGCGTTCTCGACCCCACTCAGAGCTGGCTGTGGCTCCTCATCACAGCCTGCCCTCGTCCTGTCGTCCCCACACCCATGGGTGCCACAACACAACTCCCCGCCACCTGACCGTCGCCAGGGAACTGTGACTCTGAAGACAGGGAGCAGCTTCCTTGCTCAGCACGGTGTCCCGACGTCTGGCAAGTTGCCTACTTATAATGGGTGCTTAATAAATATTTTAAGAATGAACACACGAGCAATCTGACGGCACGTAAACTGTAAAATATTTCATAACTGCTTTATAATAGGATCGAGTTCAAACTAAAACACTTAAGAGAATAACATCTCAGGAAATATTTTAAACCTGAGATAATTACAAAGTCAATCAGAATATACCCAGTCTTAATTTAAGGCAAGTTCATTCTACTTGTTTAATGGAGTTGGCTAAATAGAAACTCAAATAAGGGCTTGTTAATTATACTAATTAGCAAATGGCTGTATTAAAACACAGGAGCTATGTGAAATCTAGTTAAAAATCTGAAGTGACTACGTGCATGTAGTAAGCACGTAATAAGTGTGGCAGCTTCTCAAAGGGATACTTTTAGTTGTTCTAGTTATTAGTGTGGTTTCCCTGATGCAGCATGTTTTGGGGGTGCTGGTAGGGGGGGCAGAATGCTGAATCTCTAGAGGCTCTGTGTTCACTCTTAGCAATGTACAACTAAGAAGCCTTAGAACCAGAAAATTGGTGGATCCCCCAGATGTATAAAGATATCTCATACAGTATGTCTTAAGGGATCATCCTTATTTTACAGCCTGCTTTAATTCACAAAGTTTATTAGCCCAGTATATTAACAATTCTCTTACTTCCATAATCCTGAAACATATATTTCAGCTTCAAGATTATTTTCTTAAAGTTTCCCCAAGCCGTGCATGGTGGCGCACACTCGTAATCCCCGCACTTGGGAGGCGGAGACAGGAGGGTCACACAGGTTCGAAACCAGCCATGCTGGCTTAAGAGACCCTGTTTCCAAATAAAAAGTATAAAATAGGTCTAGGAGTGTAGCCCAGAGGTAGAAGGGTTTCCTGGAACCCAGTACTGCCAAACAAACAAACAAACAAATAAACAAAACAAAACCCAACTTTCCCCCAATTCTTTGACCAGGTCAAATCCTAATGTTTGCCTCAGAATCATTAGACTTTTACATTTTGGGGGACACATTTGATTCATTTGTCAAATTTCTCCCTAACTCTAGAATTCAAGCTCTCTGATAACAGATACTATATCTGATTTTGTTCTTACCCTATTCTCAGAGTCTCGCAGAAACCATACAAATTGTAGTTACTCAGAAAGAGCTTGCTAGGTAATGATCACAGACGCCACTTTCCCCAAAGGGCATTTGCTGAACCTAACAAATTCCAACTCCTGTTTGGATGGCTTTGCAAGGTGAGAAAAATAGCAATCACCTCACACAAGATAGGAGATCTAATACAGAAGTTCCTCATGATAAAATGACACACAATACAGAGAAAATGACAGGAAGGGAAGCGTCCCAGTGAGGACGTTAAGTCTGGGGTTCACCGGGCATCGTGGGGAACCTCCAGCCAGGATCTTGATTTACCTAACTAGTATGGTGGTATAACCAGCACTCGGCAGAGCAAAACCATGGTCTTCTGCTATTCATACAAATAATGTTTCAAGTATGACCAACACGTTCAAATAATTAGGATCACAAAGAACATCATACTATGAGCATAAACTGATAACGGAAATATATCCATAAAAGCTTTAGGTATTAGTATATCAGAGAGTACTATGTGCTTGGAAATTAGGGACTATACTTCTATACTTTTTGTGTGTGTATGTTATAATAGGGATGGAACCCAGGGTCTTTGCATGATAGGCAAGTGCTTTATCACTGAGCTATATCCTAAGCCTTACACTTCTTCATAATAGGAGTTTTTGAGCCAAAGCACAATGAAAATATTACATATCAAAACATGACAAAATGGGGCAGCCACTTTGAAAAGTAGTTTGGCAGTTCCTCAAAAAGTCAAAACATAAGAATTACCTTTTAAGCCAGGCGTGGTGGTGCACACTTGTAATCCCAGCATTTGGGAGGCTGAGACAGGAGGATTGTGGTTCATGGACAGCCTCAGCTACATTTAGTGAGGCCCTCTGCAACTCAGTGAGACCCTGTTCCAAAATAAAGATAAAAAATAGGGCTGGGGATGTAGCTCAGAGGTAGAATGCCCCTGGGTTCCATCCCAGTACCAAAAAAAAAAAAAAAAAAAAAAAAAAATTACCTTATGGCCCAGTATTTTTACTCCTATGTGTATACATAAGAGAACCATGTTCAAATAAATGTTCACAGCAACATTATTCATAATAGCAAAAAACTATAAAACCCAATATTCGTCAACTAATAAATATATAAACAAAATTAGTAATCTATACAATGGGTATTATTTAGCTACAAAAAGAAGTACTGATATGTGGTACAATATGGATGACCCTCACAATTCTGCTAAATGAAAAAATTTAGATACAAAACCCTACATATTATATAATTCAATTTATAATAAATATCAAAATCAGATAAGTTTGTGGAAATAGACAATAAATTTGTGTTTCCCCAGGGATTCGGAGAAAAGGAAAGGAACTGGCTGCTAACAGGTATGGGTTCTCTTTTGTGGTAGTAAAAATGTTCTAAAATTAGTGGTGATGGCAGCTCGACCTTATAAATGTACTAAGCCCCATCAAATTATGTATCTTAAAAGGGCAAATTCATATTATATGAATTATTGTATCTAATTTTTAAAACTTTGTGGGATACAGCCATGTTAAAAAATGTATAAATCTAAATAAATATATTAAACTATTTTTCCTAGTTTGCTAGTAGAACACTCTGTAGTTAATTTGTTATTCTTATTAGTAAGAACTCTATACTAATTTGTTTTCTGTTCTAATAAACACATGCTTGAAACCAGTCATGATGGAAAACACCTGCAATCCCAGCTCCTCAGGAGGCTGAGGAAGAAGGACCACAAGTTTGAGGTTAGTTTGGACAACTTAGCAAGAGCCTATCTCAAAACAGAAACAAAAAGACTGGGGGTGGAGTACTTGCCTAGCACATATGAGGCCCTGGGTGGATCTCCCAGTAATGCTCCTTCCAAAAAAATATCTGCAAGAAACACAAAACGTAATATAGCAGGACCATGTTAAGTTCTGGAAATGATTCAAAACAATAGACTAGACACAGCTGAAGAAAGAACTGTTTAA